>NC_058514.1:8110960-8436622 GCF_020382885.2 Scatophagus argus | reverse complement strand
CAGAGCCGACTATGCATTATATGTCTTTTATATAAACTGCAATAAAAAGAAAACCTTGACTTGATCAAGTATACAAAAAGAAATTCTAAGAAATTAAAACGCCATAACCGCCTCACATATATAGTACTGTTATAAAAAAAAATAGGAAACATTACATAGAAAATGATTTAAAGGTGCTGATCCCATTGCCAAGCAATATATAATCTACTAATCAGGAGGTAATAGTTTAAACAGAGCTATTGTCACATAGATCAAGTATGGAAATTACATCCTACCCAGATGCCTAATGGGCCTTAATGAAATTCCAAAAAGGACCACTTTAAACTGGCGGCACAAAAGGTACTTTAACCGATAAAAATGAGAAATGAATAAAGTCTTGAAATATCTTTATATTAGATATTAAAGTGCATTCCTTGTGCAGCAGAACTTTGTGAAAATGTGAGCCTAAGTGAAAACAGAACAAAAGCTTAGGTGTTAAAAGGTTTTATTTCCTTGACATTTCCTATTTTCAGCTCCTATCCTCTGTTTCAATTTTCTGTTTTCCGTTGCCCAGGACTAAAACTGCACCACTGCAAAAACCCAAAGTGATTACCTTTTTTTTTGCAATCTGTTTATATCTAGCTGTTGTAATGACGATGGTATCCCGAGCTTCCAATCTGCGTTAATGACATGACTTCTGTGCCCACATGTTGCCGTTTTCCTTACAGGAACCTGCATACACACTTTGTGAAGCCTATAAAAGTAATCACATTCATTGCTTTCAGGCAGCATATAGTATATCTGCAGCTATAGAGGCGGAGTATGGAGGACCAGTGAATGTCCAGCAGTGCAGTGGGCCATCTGTTCTGTGATAGTTATACAGGAAAAGATGATGTGTCTGGAATAGAATATTTGCATTACAGAACATGAGCTTAAATCCTGTGTTTTGTCACAGTTTTAATGATGGTACCCTCACTAAGCTCAGGTTGCATCGTATCAGCGCTGACCCTCATGGGCTGAGCTCTGGTGACACCTTCCAATCTGTGTTAATGAGATGACTCCACTCTGTCTACGGGTCACAGTGATATTTACAGAGACCGTTGTAGCAGCAGAGATCCACGCCTCCCCGTGGCGCTCCCTCACCTCATTTGCATAGCTTTCAGACTTCCCTTTCTCGCTCTCCCTCTTTCACCGCTCTCGCCTGTGCTCCTCCATGATCGACAGGCTCCTTCGCACTTCTCTTCAGTTTGTGTCGCACATGTTAATTAAAGCCTCTAATTAGCTTTCCCCACTAAAAGGCCACATTAAATCAGAGCTGGAATGGCAAATGATTCCTGGCATTAGCATAATTGTGTTTTTGAAGTGTAAAGATTTGGGCATTAGGGATGCTAGTATGCGTTTTTGTTTCAGTGATTTGTTGTATCTGGGGCTCGGGGCCCAAGGGGCCACTGGAGGTTGGCTGTGCGGGTTGAAGATGCCCCAGGACCCCACAGGGGCCACACACTAATGAGGCCTGCCCCTCTCTGATGGAGCAGATACAGGAAAAACAAACCTGTGATGTGCTACCCTTAGGTAGTCCTGAGAGCTCGGCTGCTGGCTATTACTGTTGAGTTTTTCAAATGTTTTTTTTTTGGTGGGCACAAAAAGGAAAAGCTATAGTTTCATTATGTGACAGAAGGCCAGAATCTCCACAGCTGATCTCTCTAAATATGTGTTTTTGATCTGGGGGTGAACTGTCCTTTTAAATTGCAGTTATTAAATTACAACAAAGGCTGCAACAAAATACAATTCATTGAATGCCAGGTAGCTTTTAGTCTTCACTTTTTGACTTTCCAGTCTAACAGAACTCAAAACAGACAGAATTATCTGCTTTTAAACTGCAGGAGTATCTGTAAAATAAAGAAAGGGCAAAGTTAGGTGATATATCAAGGGGAACATTTGTGAAAACCATCCACCAATCAGCAGCGACAAAGAGGAAGCGTTAGTGGCACTCTGGGAGGTGTGGGAGTTGGTTAAACTATAATCCCAACCTAAATAACCTTAAATGTGTCCAGCAGCTGAAATAAGACTTTTTCTGTCCAGGTAAAGTGATTATTTCAGAATTGACTTCCTTGTTAGTGTTGTTGAGGCTCTCGTGCCCCTGGACCTAACCGTGTCATGTACCTGGATTTACTGGTGATTAGTGCTGAGCACATCTGCAGCTATCAGAAATGACTGAAGCTGTCACCATCCTATGAATCAGGCCTTGGGGTAGACATGATGTACTTTTCAAGAGCTTCCTCTGGGCAAACTTGCTCACTGACTACTGTAGCTGAATTATTCAGGGTCACCCAAAGGCACAGTGGTGGAACAGTGACAGTTTGGGGGTTGTGTGATAGCTGAGAGTGTTGTCATATGAGTTATTATTGAACCAGCCAGAGATACCACAATGCAGTATATTCCTGCTCAGGCCTTGAATCCGCTCCAGGCATGAAAACCCATTAAGATGCATTGGAGGAAGCAGCAGAGTAGAAGAAATGATGTAAGGAGGAAGAGGCTGCAGACAGAATTATCTCCACTTCTACACCAGGCGACTTTTAATTTGATTAATTCTAATTAAATGATTTTTTTGTGTCAGCAGTCGAATCATTTCCTTTTCTTTAAAGGACCACAGTTGATTACATAAGAACATACTTCCATGTTCCTGAGGTGACAAATGAAATTATGTGGAATGATTTTTATTTTTTTTTTAATGGCACAATGAGGAAGGAAGAGAAAAGAAAGAAAGAAATACGAGAAAGCAAGAGAGGAGGAGGCGGAGGGAGAGACACGGACAGCAGACAGAGAAGAAGTGGGAGAAATATGGAGACTGCAAGCAGCGCCAGACTCTGTGCGGAAGTCTAACATTCATTATGTCTGTTTCAGTGGTGCTGGTAGTCAGAACACAGTAGGAGATCTCAGTCAGTCGGCAGAGAAACCAAGGGCACTGCCAGAGGCTTGATTTACACAACAAAAAGACATTTCACTGTATGTGACCTGGACGAGACTTTTTGTTTTGCCAAGTTTATGTAGCTGCTGCTGAAGCCAAAAGGAAAACATTCCTGTAGCACGAGCTGTGATCGTTGGCCTCCACGTCCGTCTGCACTCACTGCATCTGTGCTGATGAAAGGACCTGTTTGCAAAATCAACAGGTGTAAAGTTTTGAGCTTTGCTAAGATTGAAATGAGAAGCAGAAATCTGCAGTCTCTGCAGGGAAAGAAGGCAAAAGTGTTGCTTGGCACACGAAGCTGAATAATTGCTTTTATAAACAATAGCAATGCATTTTGTTATAATAGACAGAACAGCAGGATAAAGCTGGCAAAGCACAGGCGCTCGCTCTTATTTTGTCTCTCCAATTTAAATTTAAATTTGCTTTTCTGGCCTCAACAATTATGTAAATATAGTGTTTCCATTTAAAATGTAAATATGATCATTTTGGGGGAAAAAACGACTCTGCACAACGCTACATATCATCCCATAATTAATCATTAATACATTTTAGGATTATGATAAGGTATCAGGCACCAGGTTCATTTCAAATTTCATTCTGATCAATTAGTTGCACAGCAGGTTCGGGTTGTTCAGCCAGGAAAAACAACAATCCTTACACACCAATTCCACCAGTAGACCTGATAGTGAGACTGATGGGAAGGTCATCAGTGGATCGGGCATTTGGACAAGAAATTTAAAATTTAAAGTGAAGATGGACGAAAAGTGAAAGGTTTTTAGGATTAATCCTCAAGGTTGACAAAGGTGTACCAGATTTCCATTAAACGACTGGCAAGGTATTTCACTCAGAACCACAAATGCAAACCAGTCAGATGGATTCATCCTCTGGGGATCGTGAATGTGTGTAGAAAAATCTCATAACAATCCACAAAATAATCGCTGAGATATTTCAATCTGGACCAAAGCCGTGGACTGACCCTTCATCAGACTAACAGTTGATAAAGACATGCTGCTGACGAGGATAAAAAAAAAACAAATACTCTATTTTGTTTACATTTAATAAATGCATGATTTGTTGCACAAAAGCAAACCTAAACATTCTGAATATGATCAAAAACATGATCATATTCAGCTATACAGACAGACAGGTAGTGGTTAAAAAGTATGCGTGTTACATAGTCACAGGGCTGTGTTTCAGCATTACATCATTAGACTTTAAATGAACCATGATGTGCTTACAGGTGTGCGTTTATTAGCCATTTTACAGCAGCTTGGAAAGACTTGACTCAGCTAACCAGAACTGAGGACAGAAGCAATCTGTTCAGCAACCAGAGTAAAACAATATAACTTCAGACACCACACACCCGAGCCTTGGCTCTATTTTTGCACTTTTGTGAGAGATTTAATCTATAAGCTCATTACTTGCAGTTCAGTATGGGTCATTTCTGTTTATAAATCATCATTTTATCAATCAAGCTCTACTGGCCTTTAAAGGTGTTCTCATTTATTTTGTACTACTGTGGGGCTGATTGTAGAGTCCTAAAATGTGAACAAATAACATGCAAACATTTGAAAGTGAATTGTGTGCGTTCACCTTTAAGAGCCAGTGACGGACAAGCTTGACAGAAACGAGCCTTTGACGAGATGACGCGAGAGAGAATAAAATGATATTTTCATTAAGAAAAAAAAATCCCCGTGCCTCATTTAAGATGGGGATGGGTGAGAAGGGGCCTCCAGATATCACAGCACAAAAATGACAGGTAAACACACACACACACACACACACACTCTGCAGCCCTGATTGAGTGTAAGTGTCTGCGATGGCGGTCAAGGTCAGCTGATAATGGGAGAGATTGAGGACAGGGTGAGGCAGCTGCAGGGAGGAGGGGGTCGGCAGCAGTCTCAGGTAATGAGATTTACGACCCTGAGCTCTCACTGCACCCCCTCACCCCCCCCAGCTCAAACCCCTCCTCCCTCCCCCCCAGCTCCCCTCGCCTAACATGATTTATAGATCTAATAGACGTAAGCGCTCCCGCCTAAGATAGAGGCTTCACATTATCACCGAGGAAAAGTCATCCGTTCAACAGGGCAAGAATACAGACAACTCTACCAAGATGTTGCTGTGTGTGTGTGTGTGTGTGTGTTGTGAGGCTTCAGTTCATGCCACAAACATTTCACTATGTGTATGTGCTGGCATTACAGACACAGTTATTCAGGTTCTTTGCAATATTTTTCCCAGTGCTGAGGAAAACTACTTTAAAATATAATTTAATACAAACTTAAAAGAGAGTTATTGTTTGGTCCAGTGGTTTGTTTTGCTGAGCACCAGCTTCTTTTTGCATTTTCAAAGCGCTCTGTCTTTTTTGTGAGGCCACTCGTTTCAGTGAGTCACTGGGGTGGTCACTGCAGCTCTTTTTCAGGCAGCCAATGATATATTAGATTGGGGGCAGCGCTCCTGTCTTAGACAATGGAAGAGAAGTTTGTTGTGGCCATATCTTTCTAACCTGAACTTTATCAGAGACAGAGACAGAAAAGCCCATTTGTGGGAGCATTTTAAAATTTGTAGCTTCTTTGCAGCAACATCCATATTTGAAGCACTGTAGTCCACCACAAGCTCATTGGTTTCAGCGGTATTGAGCTTCAGGCGATTGCTGTTGTAGCACGTGATGAAGCTCTTTATCAGGTACTACATATATGAGAGTGGTCAGACGTGGATGTAAACTGTGACTTGACAGGTGTGCAGAGCCATACAGCTGTGAGGCCGTAGTTCTCGTTGAGTTGCAGTAACATGACACACCACAGGAGTTTGATTCAATCCAATCATCTTCACATGTTCTGATGTTGTTATTTTAATGAAACACCAAAGGAAGCCTCTCTTTATAATATCCGTTTGCTCAGTGTAATAAATGTGAGGAAAACCAAAGCAATATTTAAAAAAGACGTGACTGAAAAACCGATTGCGGGAATTAAAAAACAAGCCTAGAGAGCGATTAGCTGCAGAAGTGATGGGATTACTCCAACATGCCACCCTCCACGCTGCTCCGCTCATTGTGCTGCCATTCTAAACGAAGTGACATTCAACTCTAACGACACACGAACAACGCTATTGTTCCAGTACGCTGCACAAGCCGACCGAGACACAACAGCAGAAAGGATGGAAGCCACCGAACTTACTGCTCATTACCAGTACAACCTCTCAACAACGGAGGCAACGTCCAGTGTCTGCTCAGCTCTGTTTACTGATGCTCCTGCAAAAAAAAAACACACACACATACAAAACAACAACAACAACAATATGGTGACAGCCAGATTGCCTCCCAATAGATGGAGTGTTAATATTTGCACTAGGCCTGCTGTACGTGTTGAAAAAGATGGTAGATTGGATTTCGAGCACACGCTTACACACACATAAACATGCACAAACACCCCCGTCAGTTGTTTGTTCTTACGCAGTCTCCCGTCTCAGTGTATTTTGAGAATTAAACCAATAAGCCCCCATGCTAAGCCCAGCCTAGCAGTTATTGATGTGTTGCCTTTTTATTGTCTGGAGTTTATTCCGTTCATATTCACTGTGTCTGCCTTTGTGCCAAGACGCAGTTGCTTTAAACAGACTGACACTGAAGGGCTCAGAGACACGAGAGCAGCTGCAGAATCTAAAGCAAAAAATATGTTGTAGAAGGCACAGTAATGCTCTGATGTCTGTTTAGCACACTGCAGTTCCTTTAAAAAAGTGCATTTTTTCATTTTAGAGGAGTGAATGTGAAAAAAAGTATACACAATTAATAGTTTCAGCCTGAAAACCTTTCTAAAGAGATATTGTAACCAGTAACTGGCAAGCGATATATTACATAAGACACAATATCATTTTACTGATTCTCGGCGGTCTCTTCTTTTTTTGTTTTTACAGCAGCAGATTACAGCTTCGTTTGCAATTTCTTACAGCAAAAACAGTCGTTTTGTGATAATAACTTTCTTCAGAGCATGCAGACATTTCAGTTACCTTGTAGCACATTGCAAACTGCAGGTGAAGTAAACAACCATTGACTTTTATCTTAATTTTAAACCTAGGTGCTCCATTTGAAGAAGAAATGGAAGGCTGTAATCTGTAATGTGTAATGTGAAATTCAGTGTCCCCGTGACCTAAAGGCTTAAGACATCTATCATGCAAATGTAATGACTCCGATTTAAGCCCGACCTTTGCTGTATCTGCTCTCGTTCCTCATTTCCTGTCACCTTTGTATCGTACATTCATCTGTCTAAATAAAGGAAACAAGCCAAAGAAAGCTTTAAAAGAAAGTTGAGGTGTCCTGGTTTTGTTGGTGATTTAAGATGCTATCCATGTGTGCACCATCCAGCAAGGGATCTTTGTTAAATTCAGTCCATCTTCTTTCTCCCCTCATTTTTGTCCTTCTAAATGAAGGCAGGTTCCTTATGTAAATTTCTCACTTTCACAAGTTATTTAAATTTCATAAATAAATAAAGAGATGCAGATTAATTAACGAGGGGTCAGAAAAATAAGCATTTTACATTTTCAAAACAATCCCCTAGAGGAAGCCTAAATACAAACCTGAATATTTCTAGGAAACTTTTAGGGATTATTTTGATGACATTGGTGCTTTATTGCATAGATCACAGAAAGGGTAGATGTAACAACAAAAGAGTTATTGACTTCTTTTCTTGAAATACTTTAAGGCATCAGTGTAGTAGACACCCCAGCAAGATGACTCACCTTAAGCAGCTTCCCCCTGCATGCCCCTGAAATCATATCTCTCCCATCGCATTTTATCTCATCACACCCACTGTCTCTGTGCGCCGGCGCTGAAGCCCACGGGGAAGTTTGTCACTTTGATAACAGGTGGGATAAGAAGCGCAGTCAGGCAAAGACACAAGACTGCTACGAAACCGCAAAGTTTGAAAAGAAATTACAGCAGCTGCTTCATTTCTTCTGAGGTTTAAATAAAAATGTTATTTAAAACAGACACAGACACAGAGAGAGAGAGAAAAAGAGAGGAACTTTGGATGCTCTTATTAATTTTCTTTATTTGTTGGCGACTCGACTCTTCGTCACCTGAGGTAGCGTCCTCGGCTGCGAGGATAATAAATAGTGCTGTAAACGTGCCTCTACAGTTTTCAGCTCAATAGAGAAAATGCACAGTTGATTTCTCTGTGGTGGCTCAGCTGCTTTATTTGCAAAGAACTGAAGGGGTGGGGTTTTTTATTTTCCTTCTGTTGTTGCCTCTGTTGGTTTTAACAAAAAACACTCCTGAGCTCCACGCAGAGTATGGATGTCTGGAGGTTACAGAAGTAATCAACATTCAGTCCAGAATGGAGAAAAATAACAAAACTTTAAGGTGATGCAGAGGACAGCTTCCTATTCTTGTTTGACAATGCAGAGTAATACTGCTGTCTGGATTTTCTGATCTTGTTTATCATTTTTCTTCTCTCCTATACATCAATGCCAGCCTCAAACTGTACATTTGCACAAGTCTAAACCCTTTACAAGTGTGACACTGATTTCCTTTATCAGACGCCAGAATTTCAGTTGTGATACACGACTACAAACAACCAGATTAATAGACGGCCAATAAAAACCACAGCCTGCCACTTTTAGCACATGCATCCATACAAGTACAGTAGCAGCACTTGAGTGCTAAAACATTACAGCTTTGTTTCAGCACAGAGGTGGGCGTGTGTTGCCAGAGAGAGAGCTTAAAATGGCTGCTGAAAGTCAGAATACTGGAGCCGAACCAAGCTCAGCAGACGGTGCACAGGCTTGAGGTTGGATGGCTGGGTTCGAAGGCAGCAGCTTGTTAGGGTGGAAATGGATTAGCGAGAGGCACAATGGGAGTCTTAGGCGTGTCTGCTGTGTTGTGTTAAAGCCCTGCCTACGTTGCCCGCGCTGCTAGACTCGTTTATGCCCAGCGGTGCATGCAGCGGCCAACTCTCACTCACAGGGCTTTTCTAATTGCCACGGTTTCTTCTGTGCTTTCAGCGACAGCCTTGATTCGGCGTCCATCAAAAACTATGAATTAACCTGCAGCACCGCACAAACGCAGCTGGTAGTGGAATTATTTCTCTTAACATTGTTGTGTTACACTGGGGGAAATGCTGCATATTGTTTAACAGTAGGATGCAGAATTTCTGATCAGTGAGCAGGTTTCCCCTCCTGCAGCTACAAACTCAACACAGATGATTATTTTCACTGCTCTCAAAATGCTTATTGTAAAGGTGGTTTCCATGTTTTTTCATTACTGCGTCAGTTGGTCCAGACCGAAATACTAGCTAACACACCTTAAATTAAGGTGTGTTGGTATTTAGTTCAATGCACCACTGTTCCAAAGTAAAGCCTCTCAGAGCCACTAGCATGGCTGTAGAAACATATTGTTTTTCCGGAGGGACATACTGACTCAGACAACGAAAGCGAAGGGCCCCAAATTGGGCAACTGAACTGACACATGAAACACAAGATCTTGGATGGTCGACTGCTTTGTAAAAATGACCTGTCTGGAAAGTTGGAACAAAGTTTCAGGGCTTTTTCTACTCTTTCCCGCGATAAGTCAGTGATATAATCAGCCTGCTCGGTTGAACAATTATGTTGTGTTCCTTGAACGTTGCAATACTGATGAACAACGAAATATTGTTCACTCTCGGTTAAAAACACCACATTCAGAGTCAACTTCTCTCTTACTTTTTCATCTCTGTCTTCACAACTGCTAACATAACTCGTCACTAGAGGTGTGTGCGCCCCCTGTTGGATTCTAGTTAAATTGCAATACAGACTCTTTGTAGTCATTCTCCTCAGGATTCATTAACATAATGCTGCATTTTACTGATTTTTTTTTTAGGGGGGATTGTTTTAATTTTCTTTGAGGATGTTGCAGGCCGGACTGACTGGATGTATTATGCCCATGTGTGCTTTAGACTATTGTTTTTAAATAGATAAATCACCAACACAATAATGATTCAGCTTGTAAGCACTTTAATCACATTCTGTGCATTTGTACATGAAGTGACATACAATGGAATGACAAGTATGACATGCATTACTCTTTGCTAGAGATTTCTACAATGCAACGCTGCACTTCTAATAGATGTGTATATACAATTATGTGATTTTTGCCTATTTTGCGGGGGTGTGTTAAGCCCTTGTTAAATAGCAGTCAGTGGAGAGATGACAGGAAGAGAGAAGAGATGGGGAACAACATGCAGCACGGCACTTGTAAAAACAGGGCCACCCACATTAACTACATCTATTCATTATTTATACCTCACACTGCCAGTAAGAAGAGGTACACCTAGGTCAAGTCAGCAGTCTATCACAGGACTGACATGTATAGACAAGCAACCACAGGCCTTATTCATAGAAGACATTTTGGCATGTCACAGTAGGAGAAAGCACTGATGTAAACTATAATTAATATTGGCTGGATTCTATTTAGCTGCTTTAGTTCTAGGGTGACGGTATTGTGCATGTTGGCTCATGGTCTCACTTGAACAGAATCCAGCCATCATTACTGTCATTAGTAACAACTGTGCTTTTCTTAATATGACAAGTAAAAATGGCTGCTGTGCAAAAAGGCTTTTTCGCGCTCACATTCACACCCACGGGCAATTCGGAGTATCCAATTAGCCTAACCTGCATGTCTTTGGACTGTGGGACAAAGCCAAGAGCACCAGGAGGAAAATGCTTGCGAGCAAACGCCACACAAGAAGTTCATCAAAGGACTGACAGCACAGTAGCGGAGGCACTCCATGACTGACAGGTGAAAACACACCAAAAACAAAAAAAAAATAAAAATATGACAACAAAGAAAGATGCTGGATGTTGCAAAGCTAATGGCCCCAAAAATACATCCCTACTTACATGTTCTAATGCCAGACAGAGTATTCAGCACACTTATGATAAAGGGAAACGCCTGGTGACATCAAGAAACTGCATGAAAAGACCAAAAAATAACAGTGAATTGATTCCACTAACAAGTATTTCTTCTTTCCAAAGGAACACACCAGTACATCACCATGTTGCACTGGTTCATGTGTTTCATCATTACAATGAAAATGGGCACTGGAATTTCAGTCAGTACTGAAGCTGTAAATACTCCCTCATGCACTAAATGTGTATAAATCCACATGCATGTTAATGTGGCTGATTTGGGGAAAAAAAAAAAACAATAAATAACAACATGCTCCCTGTCCTTTTGAATCTCTTAATCACGATGAAGAAAAGAACAGGGAAAGTCTAAATAGTGTTGCTTGAGGAAATCTCGAACTCTCACATTAATAAAATGTTTCTTGAGTGTTTTTGTGCTAAATGCTGCCAAAGCCAAATGCGTGTGTGGTCATGGCTCTAGTTTTGTGGGTAAATGAGGATTGACAGGCCCCTAATGCCCTCTGCAGCGAATAAATGGATAATCGAGAATCCTGTTGTGACGCCCCCCGTCCTGTGTCTGAGATGAGACACACAGCCATCTGAGCACTCCAATGACACAGCCAGAGATTGATTTTGTGTGTGTGTGTGTGAGAGAGAGAGACAGAATGACAGAAAGATGAATTTATTCTCTGACTTTCATAGTATCAGTCACACTATTTACATATTCATTTCTTACATTATAATGCAGTGACAGTGATGTTATTCTGTTGCTGCTTCCGTGGTGTCAGTTTTGGCATTCATGCTTTTTGCATTTGCTGTGGACCTCGAAGGAGGAGGCAGGAACGCACGTCAAGAGATCTGAATCTAACTTTAAAGCCCTTTCACATTTTGTCATCGCTCCTCTCTTGCACACTCAGAAATAAATTGACATGTTGAGAGAGCTGAACTTCAATAGAGTTGCAATTAATGAATATTTTCTTTACTTATTAATGTGTTGTTTATTTATGTCTTACTGACGAGAGGCCCTTTAAGAGCTCAAGTTTGATTCATCCACAAGTTCACCTGCTGAGGAAGATGTGATGGCCATGAAAGCTCCGGCAGAGCTACTGAATATACCCCAGGGTGCGATGGTTTTGTATGGAATATCAATAAAATAGTGAAAACAGTCATTTACAAGCCCAATCTGATGTTAATATTGTTTGTTTTCAGCCCAGATAAGTCAAAACACTTCAAATATTCAATTAGGAATGTAATTATGAACAACAGATAAGTGTAGCGAATGCTCACGTATGAGAAGCTAGACTGAAGAAGAAGAAGCAAATGTTTTGTCTTTGTTTGCTTATGAAATAATCGCGTTAATGTTAAATGATCGATTGATGAATTGTTTCAGTCCTAAACGTGAATACAAAGCATACGGCTGCACTAAATCCTTATGATCTGATCTGTGTGTGAGCATCTTTATATATTTACAGTTTTTCTAATTGATGTTACTGGGAGTAGCAGAGGTAGGTAAGGTAGTGAAAGGTAGGAATTATAAAATTAAGAATAATAAATTCAAAACATGAACAACATCATCAGTAAAGATGTATACAAATATAAACTGGCTGAAGGATGGAAGAGGCAGCTTCGTCACACTCAAAATGAATAACTGACCAAATCATCTCTTCACAATTGGATGCAGCAGTTTCTGCAGAGTCTTTAGGCTTCCCTAATACTCATGAAGACCTCCAAATTGTATAAAATAAGAAATGTTTTTTCCTGCAGAGCTATAGAGAAGAGCCTCAAATGGAATAATATTTATTACAGCTTGCAGGTACTGACTACATGAAGGTGCCCTATCTGTAATCCAGAGACTAAATATAGATTCTGGGGTGTGATTCAATAGAATATGTCATAAATTTAAAAAATCTAAGTAAGAAAATGATTGTGTGAACTTGTCACTCCCACTGCTTTCCCCTTTTTGCATTTCACACGTTTGTAAAATGCAGGAATAACAATTTGAATAAAAGAAACCTCTTCTATGGTAACGAGGACGGTCAAAGCAACAACATCTAGACAACAGATTTAACAATTTGTGGTTCAGTGGTTGATGAAAACTAGTTGTTTGCAAAATAAAAAATAAAAAGAAATCAAGAAAAAGATGTTTACCTTCTGTGGCCTGTGATGGAGAACGATAGAGAAGTGTAATGAAATAAAAGCAGGCAGAGGAGATAGACTAGTGAGCAAGTCACGTCCGTCTGCAATGCACTTATCAGGTGGGGATTTTCTGGAAGTGTCAGTCGGTATAGGAAGCCTTCAAGGCTCTGGGAGAAGGGGGGGGTGGGGGGGGGTGCGCTGGTGACAGGGCTATCTGCCTCTGACAGCCCAAAGACCTAAAACCGGATGGCTGAGAGAGATAAGGCTCTGTCGGCACCGGACACACACACAAACAGACAGGACACACAGACACACACACGTTGGTGCATTTGCCAGCACACACACACACACACAAGCACATGAGCACACAATAACAGCCAAACACTGGCATTCACTTTGCATTTACAAATTCCCTATTGCCTGACCACTCGCTCATTCATTCACTCATGTGCACTGACACACACACACACACACATACACACATGCTGGCTCCCTGTCTGGCAGCCAGCGAGGCTTCCCATTAGCTGTGGTGCAGTGTGCTGGGTGAGGAGCGCTGGGGCGAGAGACATCAATTTGCTTCCTCTAATGCGCTCGCTGCCCCCACAAGACATATTGATTATTTCTTCCCCGCAAAGCGACAAATAGCAATTTCGGGGGCATAATGGAGATAGATGGTTGGTTTATAAGAAGCCCCCAAAGAAAAGTTGTAAGGGGGTGGAGGGCTGGAGGGTGGAGGAGGGTGGGGGTAGGGGGATGGGGATGCTCTTCCTCCTCTCCCCACTCCCACTTCTCCCTCTCTGTCTCTATCTTCTTCAGAGTTTTAGCTTTCTGCCACCTCCACCTTTTCCGTGTCTCCCCTGAAAACGCAATTAAAAAGCAAACAAAAAAAGATGACAGTGGAACAAATGAAGAAGCAGCATGTGGTTAAAAAAGACATGTTGTGAGAGATGGGCGTATCTACGAGAGGGTGAAGGCATGGCAGGGATTTGGGGTGCACAGATGTTGAGGCGCACCACCAATGCACATTCATTACTCGTCTCCTCCTAGGAGCGTCGCCTCCTCCTGTCTTAATGGTTGTACTGCAGAGAACAGCTGCTGCCGCAGTGTTTGCTCTGCCTCACCCTCCGTCTGTTACATCCACTTCATATCCCCCTTGTTAGCATCAGTGTGACTGGTCCATAGGTCGCTCTTACGGTGGGATTGTGAATATTTGGTTCTTGATATGCTGCAGGTTTGCTCACCAAAAGTTTCTGTTTTTAGGACTGACAGCTGGTTTGTTGTTTTCCTCTTATCACTAACACAAGGCATTTGTCACTACGTGTTTTGGTCAGATGAATTCTTGAAATAAAGAGTCACTCACTCGGCTTTTCATTTTTGTCGCTGACAAGACTGCGGCTGTTTTTGATTCAGGTAGACTTTTTTTGAAAAAAGGACATCAGTGTCATCATCGAGCCTGTTTGTTTTGCTTTAGTTCTGACAAGACGTTTCAAATAAATCATGAAATATATGGTGTGGAGCGCTGAGTTTGTGCATTTAATCCAGATTTGATTTGTGCATCCATATCTGCTTTCAGAAATGTTCTTGTCACTTCATCCACCTGCTATTCTTTACAAACTCCCACTGTAAACTCAAACGTTTCCTCTCCTCCAGACAGCCGTGGTGTTCATATTGTTGTATAACGTTTTGACTGATTCGAGGTAGCTGATAGCTGCCTGCTGTAGAAGTCAGCATTTACTGCAGTCTCCAGGCAGTAAATGAGGCAAAACACGTGTGTGGCTCATCACATGATGGACTGATTGGAAATGTTGCTCAATAAGTTCAGCTGGAGACAGCGTTTTCTCTCCAAAGATGATTTTTGCTCTTGATAACTTGTGATTGAGTCCCGGCTGTAGGAAAAATAATGGACTTTTCAGATTGGTAGCCACCACTGCAGATGTTACCTACAGTGGCTGGTACAGAAAACACTTGTGCACGGCTTGGTTTCTGATAGTGTCACCCAAAACTGGCAGCCCAGCGCATAGAGACACGCTGTTGTATGATAGCATGGGCTGTGTGCAGTGTGAACAGATGGTTTAAGTTCAGGCATGCACACCCCGAGCAAGTAAATAAATATTTGACTGTTGGTAAAATTTCAACTCATTTAGACTCTGCTCTGGTAGATCTGCATGTGGGTGTATTACTATTTAATCAAATGTTACACTATTTCAAATATAACCTTAATCAGCTAATCAGTCATTACTGTATGGCTCAAAGGCAGCTCCCCTCTCATGGTGTTGTTTTCAGGTGCATCATGCAGCTATTTCAGCAAAAAAGCTCTAAGAAAAACCCCCCACTGCGTGCTCTGCACCGATTGGTAGACAGACGCAGTAAGCCACTAGCTGGTTAACATACAGGAGCAACTAAAGAGCCAGATGTTTGCCGTAGGAGTCAGAAGGGACTAAAACAGAACGAGTGAATAGCAGAAATTAGATCAATGCCGTCAGTTTTGGGCTCACACACCTGTGACTATGACAAGTCAAAATGCCTGCTGTAAAGAAAAGGCCTATTGTGCTTCAAATAGAAGAAATAAAAGATATGTTACAAGCCTACAAGCTTTTCCTGCAAAGGAGTAATTTTCTTCAAGGCTTTTTCTCAGCTAACGGACCAACCTGTGTTTGTTGCTACGTGAATAATCAAGTCATCCATCTGTTCAAACAACAATTCTCTGTTTTTATGTAAAGAAAGTATTGCATGTTGTCAAAACAACTGAGGGGGCACACTGAACAAAATCTGCTTTTATCCTTTCAAAATGACATACTTTACAGTTTTAACAGTGAGTGGAAAAAGAGGAAGAAGAATACAAACATAACTACAAAGGTTGGCACTTGTAATCTAGGTTTCAATCACATCATTATCACACAGTAAAGGCCGCTAATAACTGAAGATTGGCATTTACTTTCAGGTTTTCAGATATTTGCTAACATAAAGAATTTTCCATTGGGTGATCTATCTATTCTCTCTTCTTGTGTGTCTGTGTGTTTCACCCCGGATGTGTAATATGAATTGCACTGAGTTGCAGGAAGGGGGAAACAAGATGTCTTCCTCTTATTGTTCGAGTTTAACTTTATCACAGTTCCCTTGAATTTTTCATGCATTTTTTTTTTTATCCCCTTCTTTCAAACCGCTGTCACTGTTTAGGCAACACAAAGTCTTGCAAATCACAAATCAAGTCCTTGTTTAAAGCTTAATTATTAATTATTTAGTGGTTGTTTTGAGTATCCAGCCTGACTGGCAGAGAAAAGTGAAGTAGTTGCATGCCAACCGTTAATGATGTAGACATCAAGTGAGCGTTTTCTTATTTTGTAATATGTTCATAGTGCATATATAATATGTGCATATATAACACTGCTGTCACATTAAAAAAAAAGCGCACACGCACATTTTTGTGGTTTCAAAGCCATTGAGTTCCATGGCTTTTTAAGGTTTGCGCTTGGGATTTTGAAACATGTTGCAAAGCAGCTTAAAAACGACAAAAACAAAAGTGCAAGTTAAAAAAAACGAAATGCATTTACTTCGTTGCAGTTTGCAGATTATAGTTGAGCAACAGCAATGAGGGTGCTCGATTCAAAAGTTTCCACCTCATGAATGTGAATAAAGCAAGCATGACAGGCCATTTTCTTGTTTTTTATCCGTAATGGATCGCAGCTTTAATTGTATGCAACAAGCCTTCAGTGGGCCATTAACCACATAAATTATTTCCAAAGCTAGTTGGAAGAATTGCGAAAACTTTGACCATTCTAGTAGCTTTTATACCCCTCCACTGGCAGCCATTATCAATTTAGTTAGGGAAAATGAAGGGAATGTAGCCATTATAAAATGTAACAGTGGCATGTTAGTCGCTTGAATGTAAACTTACACCTTTAACGAAACAGAATTTTTAAACACCCCAGCCAATCCCCAGCAGACTAATAACGCCACCTCCCCAGGAGATTTGGCAGACCTAAATTACAGGAAGCAGCCCAGACAGACAGAATTGACACAGAACCACATGCAAAATGAGCTTATTATCCCTGTTAGCGTCATTGCGGCACAGCCAAGCTGTCAGTGATCACAACAGACATGTTATATGCGACAGCGGTATTACAGGCGCTGCGCCTGATAAGAGGAATGATCCGCAGCAGTGATGAAAACAGACAGGTGAGATGGAGAGGAAAGAGGGGATGGTTGGAGGGAAAAGAGTGGCTGTTAGCGAGAGGACCGGGGGACAGAGGGGTGATGTGAGGATGAGGTTGGATGGAGGGGTGGGGAGAGAAAGGCTGGACAAAGAAAGGGAAAGATGGAAGAAATAAGTGGCGAATGAGTGGATGTAGGAACAGCAAGATGAATGGATGGATAGTGGTAAAGAGGAGGGGAAGGAGTGGATAGATGGAGGGATAGTGGGATGGAGCAGGCAGAGATGGAGTGATGGAGGGGTGAGGGCGCTGGCTATTATCCTGCATCGATTTACTCCAGTCAGGGATGGCTGGACGTGTAATGAAGTGTGGGATCTAGGGGTGTCCGCGTGCACTTGTCTGCGCCTTATAGCTTTTTGGATGTATTGTGAGATGATGTGTCACCTCTGTGTGCGTGTGTGTGTGTGTGTGTGTGATTTGCAGATGATAAGCTCTAATCTAGTGTGGTTAAACACAAAATTAAGTCTTTGTCACCAGGATACTTTGCTTTAATGTATAATTGATTGACTCTTACGAAACCTACCAACAGATGCATTGCAGCATCCGCTCTTCCTATAACTTTGGAATTACTTTGAAAATATTGATACTAAATGTAATCACGACCTTGTCTTGTACCTAAAGATCAAAAGTAGAAATGCCAAAGTCCCATTTTTAAATTCAGATTGAAAGCTTTATCAGTATCAGGCTGCATATTAGCCCAAAAGAAACCACATTTTGTAGTCAGATTCAACATTAAAAGGAATATGTAATCATCAGCTTTACCCATTTAAAGTCAGTGAAAGAGCTGAATAAGCTGAAGCATTACGGGTAAATATTACAATTAGTCATCTGGCTGATTAACAAAAAATGAATCAAAAACTCAGTGAAACACTCAAATCAATAACCAATAATAAACTGAATAGATTTGGATTTGAGGCCAAAACAGGATGTCATCTGAATTCTGTAAAACTATGGAGGCCTTTTTTTTTTCTTGCAATTTATTGAGATCAAACTAAATGTAGTTGGTGAGCATTTTTAAGACAACTACAGTAAAAATATTCCTATTTCTATGGATTATTTAGTTATAATAAGCAGAAAAATGAGAACCAAGCAGACATTTTAGATAAGACAGGAAGTCGCTCACACACTGAAGGTAAAACATTCAAATTATCTCAACAAAAGGAAGAAAGTTTCCAATCTAACTACAAACCATCCTGTACTCTTCTTACTCTTTCAGACCTGCTTTTACAGTTCGGTACATCTTCCTCCTTTGCACAATGTCAGCCGTCCTCTTGTGGTGCACAAACAAAAAACAAGCAGCGTCCACTGCAGACAACAGAATTAAAAGAAAAACAGCGCCTGTCCTCATGAGGTTTTTGTATGTAACATGTAAAGGTTTAGAAGAAAAAGAACAAAGCCGTGAAAGAAGTTGTCTCTCTGTCTCCCTCCTTTCACTCCCTTGTTCAGTTCTTACATCCCTCGTGTTCCCTCTCCTCCTGCATCCCTTTCTTCCTTGATTTCCCTCCCCCTAAGCCCCACACTTCCTCTCCCAGTCTAATCCGCTACTCGACATGCTCCCTCTTTGTTCTGCGACCCTGACAAGTCATCTCGTTCCCCTGCTCCGAGGACAGCCCCGGTGTGCTCGGGATAATGGAATGAATGCTGGAATGATAAACCCTCGAGGATGCTGGGAGAAAACACAGGAGTGTGTCAAGCAGGGTGATAACACTCTATTCTCTTGTGCATCTGTCGGAGGAGCAGGGATTACGGTTTTACAGACAGGCTTTGCCGATTTGCAGCCCCTTACTGCAGGCTGGGGTGTTTACACTGCGAGGTGTCAGGGGGCACCAGAGGAATATTCTCACATCTGTCTCACACAAAGGTCTTCATTAGATTTGAGCATTGCTTCGTGTTGTGCAATCATATCTTAATGGACAGGTAATTTAAAGTGTCCTGAAGAAATACCTCTGGATTCAAGGCTGTGGTTGTAAGTTGTTTCATCTTTAAACTCGAATTAGAAACACTATAATCTGCAAATCCAGTACCTCGACTGGAATTGGCTTCGCTCATGTCAGTGCTGTGACATTTAAAGGATAAGACTGGTCATAGATACTCTATATTTTTCTTATTGTTGACAAATCCCATGAAAAGAATGAATTCATCCAATGAGTATTGTCTGATGCAGCTTACTGCTGTGTGCCATGGAGCTCCATTGTTGTCCAAAAACAATTAAAACACATCAATGGCCCACACTGTTGTGGCTCAACTCTGCAAATACTCGCAATGTTGCCAAACATATATCAATCCACAACTGAAAATAGTCCCCAACAAATTCACTGTTTACTCTTGTTTGAAAAACACTTCCTAAAAACTGCAGTGCCCAGCTGCTTTTAGAAGTTATTTTGTGCTTTTATGAAAATGATATTAAATATTCATGAATTGTTCCCCAGCATTTACATCTTCAGTAGGAACAAATGGGCTCTGAGTGCCACAGGTACGGGCAAAAAAAAAAATTGTCATAATGGAAAATAAACTATGATCAAGAAATGATTATGCAACTAAAATAATTGGTTGACCTGAAGGAAAGGTCGTTGTTACTATTAATAAAGAGACCAGCGTTAATTGCAGTTCTCCTGCCAAAATGACTGACTTGCCACACACCCATTCATCATCCCGACCTCCACACCCTTACTTTCTGTCCTCCTGCATTTGGGGAACGCTACTTCCTGCGCTGTCACTCGACAATGACTCTTGACATCGAATTCCCAGAGATGCTGGGCTGGTAAAATGTTGTCATTGTTCAGGAGTTTAGTACGAATATCAGGTTTTTGCTGATTGTTTTCAACACCACTACAGGCCCAGTCCAGTTAGGGCTTTCAGGTTTTAAATAGCGATTTCACACTTTATTATTGAACGTTTTCATGCCTGAGATCTGTCCAGTGCAACCACATTTTCCTGGCCTATTGGCAGCTCCTCTGCTTCTGTCTTGATTACTCTGACAGTAATTGTCAGTGAAAAGTAGAGCAGTTTAAATACTCCGTGCTGCACGGTCTGATTGGAATGAAGTATATCTTATATGTTAGATCTCAGCCATAGCAGGGAGAATATTGAAACTGTTTTCTATAGCAGACAGTGTGCTCCAGTCAACCTGCTGAGTATCAGACATGAAATAGGTTTCACAGGATGTTCAGGCTTTCACTTTTAGGTGCAATGAGACAGTGAGGCGAGGAATCAATAAAAACTGATTGGTAAGGCTGTTATGTTGCTGCAAAACAATTATCAGAGTTTGTGGCTCTTGGTAAAGTTCAAGAGATGAAACTTAGCCATTTCTAGCAAGTCTTCTGTCTTGGGCGCTGCAGTCCACCTACTCCTGACCTCAATCTCCCAGATATCCACGCAGGCAAGAAAGGTGGACATATCACCTTCTCACTTCTTGCTCTAACCCACCGCATACCCCTTTGACTCCACCTCAGTCCATCTGACAATCGAACAATCTTTAAACTGACCTTGACCACAAGAAAAGGGAAAAAAAAAATCGAAGATGTGGGGGAGGGGAGCCTCATAAGAAAACCTCCCACCCTAAAAATAGAAAAGGTGGCAATTACGTGCCAATCTAATCATCCTTCTGGTAAACGAGCCCTGAAGATTCCGCCCTCGTATCCCCAAGGCTTTTTTTTTTTCCACACCACTTCCTCATCATCGCTGGCTATCGGCTTAATTACGCCCCCGCCATCCCCAGATAAGAGAGTGATAGCCTTATCACCACGGCTCATTTCCAAATCCATGAAATTAATAAAGTCTACCTCCCATCTCAGTTCTGGGGCCAAACTTATATTAGCTGTCACAAACGAGAACTCGGTGAAGTAATACTTTGCCTGTTCTTACAGTTGGCAAAGAAAAGCAGCAGGAAATCATCCTTTAGAACTGCTTGCTGCCAAAAGTGGGGCCCTTAGGCCAAAGATGGCCTGCCATGAGGTTTGATTTGGCCTGTCAGATGATTCTAGTAAAAAAGTCAAAAAATCATTTACTTTTTGTGAAGTGAGAGTGGCAGACAGTGTGACACTTTGCAAAGGAAGTCAATCAGTTAAGAGAACTTTGGATCTTAGTATAATTTTTGCATATTAACAATACAATACGACTGATGTTTGTTTTTAGCCTACGGCCCCTCATTAAGTCTTAGCTGTGGCCCTCCGAGGGGAAAGAAAAGTTTGGTCTCTGATGCTGCAGGAGATTGAAGACAAGCAGGGAAGGTTTTTTTATGTTTTAGGCAAATTATTGGGGCTGCAGTTTTTCACCCTGATGAGGGTTACGTCTGTGTGTTAGTTTTATGATTCCTCCTGCGTCATTTATCTTTCGCTCAATGGCTGGATTGGTGCCGTTAACTACTCCATTTTTCTTAATCTCCACCTTGGGAGAGTGGCTAAATTGCACAGTTTCGTTTCCTGCTGAAGTGGACTTTGCACACATTACTTTGCATGTGTATGTGTGTGTGTGTGTGTGTGTGAAACATCAATTAGTAGGAATGTGTTGGAATAAAAGCGCTACCTCCAGGCAGTCCATAAAACTCCCAGCTTGTTATAAGTGATAGTTTCTTTATCTGCAGATCATCAATAAACCTCTAATCAAATAAAGTGGAGCTTGAGCTGATTTCAAGTCAGATCCACCTCTTGTTGGCTGCTGTAATCAGTGGGGAGACAGCTGGTTTCACCACGCTGTTCCACCTGCCCGCTCCCCTGAGTAAAGGGCTGTGCTTCACCGACCAAATCCACTCCAAGTCTCTCACTGAGACACACTCCAGCATGACTGGCAGGGGTCTCACACATAGATTTCAGGGAAAAAGGGAAGGTTGGGCGGACCCGTCACTACACCGACGCTGGCAGTGGAACGAGACGGGCTCCCACTAGGTTTGGGCCTGTCATTTATTTCTAAACGACGGCAGATGGTGGGCTTGGCGCTTGCACCATCCTCTCAGTCTCCCAAGGTGCACTTCTGTGATGGATGTGGCGAATGGGAGTGCTGCAGAGAAGGCTGAGGCACATCTGCGCAGGCCGATAACGGGGGGCAAAGAATGTCTGGGCTTTCTAGCCGTTGACTCGCTTTCACATATTACTCATTCCCTCACAGGCGTCTTGAGGACTCACATCTTTCTGGGTTTATTTGCCTCTCACTTTCATGGCTTTGCTTTTTGCTGCTCTTATCAGCAGGACACCTTTCTGTTTTCCACACAGGTGCATCTTTAGCTTTGACATTGCTACCTGCTTGGAAATATCTATACACACTTTCACTACAGTATGCGATATACCCCATTTGAAATATGATTGCTGGCACAATGATTAGTCATCACAGAGTTATATTAACTGTAGCTACCATGAGGTCTTCAGGCTATAGATACTTTCTGCTTACAGAGAAACTTTCTCAGAAAGTGAAAAAGGGCTGTCAACAAAGTGACATCCCATCTAACTTTACTTAATTGGCTGTCATTTCTTTTGTTATCCTCATTAGTTCTTTCTCTCATTGGTTGCCTGTTGTGTTTCTCACAGCTCTGTATGAGTCAGTAAAAATGGTGTAATTTTACTGTTCTGATTAAACTTTTGTTAAAGTTCTGATGTCCAAACTGGATAAACTGCATGACTCAACCTAATTGCAGTTATAGCTATTTTTATGTACACTTACAGTCTTTGTCGAAGTCAAATGTGCCTTCATTTGAGCAGCGGGTAATGTGCTTTAACACATCACAAGCGTTCACATCCAGAGTCGGATAAAATCATAAACTTGTGATAAACTACACTCTAGAAAGTAGAAAATGCAGAGCAAGTTAACAGCTGCTAAAGTCAGGATAGAGAACACATGTATGAGAAAGAAAGCACTTGAATCAAAAATAAATGGATAAATATGTTTATTAGCGTTTGTCTTTTCAGCCAATAGCTCTATTATTTTGAATTTATATCCAAATAATCTGTTACACAAGAATCCTAATTTGATCAAAATACAACGTCATAAAATTAGGGTTGCAACTAATTTCTATTTTATTATCTATTATAACTAATCTGAAGTTTTATTTTCTTGATTAGTTGTTTGGTTGTTTGGTGTGTAAACTGTCAGAAAACAATGAAAAATAAACATCACAATATCCCCGAGTCCAAAGTGACATCTTCAGATTGATTGTTTTGTCCAACTAGGAGCCCGAACCACCTGAAATATTCAGTTTACTATTATTTTACTTTTTTTAAATCTCGTTTTGCTCAGTTGTGGTTCATGAAAAATATACAAGATATCAAAGTAAAAAAAATGCCAAAATTTTGAAAGATAAACTCATATGACATCATAATATGACCTTATGTTTTCAGCTCAGCCAGAACTTTGCAAGAGTTGCTCAACATAACTGACTACAGCAAATAAAAAAGGGAAAGAAAAACAGAAAATAATGTGAAATAGAATATTTATCCCCCTTAAATAGTTCCAAACTAACTACAAAAACAGACTATAAAGGAAAAAAGGGGGCAGAGCTCCAGTAGTGAGAGTGAGGCTGCATGTTATCTGTACATCCAGAGGCACAATTGTGCAGAATTTACACCCAGTCATTACAGGCTGCCTTTTCACTACTTGACTGAAAAATATTGGTCCTGTTTCCACCTCTTTTTCCTCTGAATCTAGCTATTACTAGAACAGTTTACCAACTCAGACCCGCGTCCTACCATCTGACACAGTAGATCCAAATACACATTAAAGTGAGCAATCACCGCCTAACAACACCCTTGCAAAGGTCACGTCGGCTTCATCACCCTAATCATCGAACACCATCACTTCCCATGATTTAGGGTTGCAGTAAAAGCATCACAACCCGCCCAACCACATCCCTGCCCATAAACGTATCCATGGCAACAGAGACGTCGATCTGCCCTCCGACGATGCATCTTTGGGATTCTCTGCGCGTCGCTGCAGGGTGACAAGTCAGGCGTAAAGAGTCGATTTAGCTGCGGCATTGGGGAGGCTCGCACATTAGCAGAAAGGAAATAAGAGCCAGCAAATACTTAGTGGGTGATTGGCTCCGCAATAACAGAACACCCCCTTTGGCAGCTCGTCAAGCGCTGCTATACGGATGCCATTACAAACAGGGGGCCATTAGCAGGCACAGACGCTTTGTGAGGCATGTCGCTGCTTCACATCTTTAACCCCCGGGGCTATTTTAAGATGTGTATGATCAGCTGTATACTGCTCATCCTGTGTGACAGACAGACAGACAGACGGACATTGAAGGGTGTTGGCATTTAGGAAGCATGAGTTTCTCATCCAACCGTGACAAAATCCAGCACTTTAAGGAAATTTTATGTAAGAGAGCAAAACATCCAGTAGAGATCCCTCCAAAGGCCTAGTTACATCAATCCACTTTGCAAAAAATGAAGCAATTTGGGTCAAAACATGGCATGCTGTGTATACACAAGGTCTCAGAGGATCAGACCCAGATCTGACTCCGAAACAAAACCTTTAGGTTTGCCTTTATAAACTGAGAATTTCAGACTGATCTTTCACTTTCATTTAGAGGCCTCATTGTTCATATTATGGTTTAATAGCACCTAATAGCAACTATTTAGTGCATGAGATTAAGATTTTAAACAGATACACACATCCTAAAAGCTTCATTTTGCTGTAGGCAGCACTGGGCTGCATTATTATGGCTTCTTCACTGTGGGAAAATGTGCTTGCTGATTTCTATGCCTCATGCAGTGTTGAGGAACAGTGCACGCTGTATATAAGTAGCTCTGCGCAGAAGTGCTATTAATATGCAGTAAAAAGCTAACTTAACCAGATTAATATTTTATCAGCACAGGGTGCACTGATGTTCACTCCATATTTCTTTTTATTGTGGGGTGAAAAGGCTGCCATATGCATTGTCTAATCCTGTGGTCACATTTCAAGCCACAGCCTGTTGATGCTGTGGGATGCACCAGATAATAAGTTCATATTCCCATAGTTTTATTAATTGCCTCTGCTGTAGCCATACTTGATTAGAAATGAAGACATTGTTCCTGGCAACTGAAATAATAAGCGGCGTCTTTTCACAGCTTGAATTTGAATGAAATACGCGAAAGCTCATGAAGAACCACACACATGGAATACTGGTGATGTTTTTTGTTGAACACAGTATGCAGAAACAGTATCTGACTATAAATTCAAACAAACCAAAAAACAAGAGAAAAGGGGGAATTTGAAAGCCATTTCTTTCCTGCTGCTCAGCTCTGGTTTGCACTTCACTGCACCATCAAAACGAAGGTGGAAAAAAAAATTCTTCTCAGTTCCAGTTTTCATCTGCACAGATGTGATGCACTATATTTTATATGCTGAGTTCGTATCTTGTGGAAACAAGGGAACAGGTGAGCACAAGAAAGACCCCCCCGAACGCACTTCTCTCCACTGTAATTATATGGTTCTACAAGTGAAAGTCTTGTTCTTTTTTTTTCCCCATAGAGGACATTACATGAGTCACAGTCAAAGCACTCAGCTTTAAATTCTGCCAGTTGAATTATCAGCGCAAAAGATGAAAACCTCCATTAGCAAATATCCAGTTCTTTGATTAAAAGAAGGCACAATTTTGTGTACTCTCTTCATGGATTTCTGCTGTAGGAACATTCATTCACTCTTCTATGACAGCAGCGAAAGGTAAAAAGGACACTGTGGAGAAAACATACTTTACAATCAACATCTAAAATCAGTTTTGGATTCTGCATCAACTTTTGATGAACGCAGCAATGAAAGTGAAAATGTCGGAATGGAAGAAGAAAAACAGCAGCACTTCGGACTCTGCTGGCTGTTTTCTGTGTTCACAGCCGCTGCATCTGCTTCTATCTATTCTGACCATTCAGGGAATTCATGTGTCTCTGCTTGCTCCGACACTGAGGTCCTGTGTAGCTAAAGCTCCAGCAAAGCAAGTGCTGGGGGCTACAAAACCTTCTGGGGCTGCAAGTACTAAAAATGCATGCTTTCACGGTAGAGTACCACGATTTGGATGAAAGCGCCCGCCAAATAGTGCGTGTTATGTAAAATTAGTCGCCTGCCCTGCCTGGACCGTCTGTGTGCACTTCAGTAGTCTCCTCCACCACCCATGAGGTGGCGCATGAACACCCCAGGAGGTTTTTTTTTATTATTATTTTATTTTATGTTTTCACTTTCATAGTCCCGCAGGCACCCTCACTGACTGGCATCTCATTAGGAGAACAGGGCGCCGTGCTCGTGTGTTCGCCGCCAGACAGGCCACACCACAGGCTGCATGCTAATTGCGGAGGCGTAGCCAGCATGAGACGACCTTGTATGGTAAAAGAGGAAGGAGGCAGAGAAGTGGTTTTGTTTAGCGTCTGGTGGGCAGGGGGCTCTCTCCCACAAATCGCTTTTGTTCTGACCTTGGACGGCAAAGTCAGCCAAGTCTGACCACTGGAGTAAGATCATCTCATTAAAAAAATATGAAGCAATGCAGTGTGTAATATACTGTAGGTAAAAAGCACTTATCACACTGTGTTATACAGCAGCACGGAATGAGTAAAGCATCTTAGTGAGTGACACTAATTTGCTGCTTATCATGACTTTACTACAAATTCAAAGCCTTTACTTGTTCTTTTGCTTGACAACTCATTAGGTTCAACGCTTCAAATGAAAGTCACATTCATAACACATCCTGACAGTAATTTAGCACATCTTGTCAATAATATATATACTTTCAACCTCTTCTGACATTAATTTACATCATGTCTCAGCTGTGTTATGGTGTTGAGGATTGGGTCATCCTTACAAAGGCCGTGTAATCTTCATTGAACATGAAAAGCCATGCTGTAAACCCTGAATATCAATGCAGATGATTCAAAAGTTTACGGCTCCACATCTGTTTCAGTAGATGTGCGCTTATTTCTCATGACTTGTGTTCAAACGCTGAACCCTGTCTGACTCGATCTGTAATTTCATCATAACCTCTCCAGTCCAATAACACGACCTTTTTGGCAGCGCACTCCATCTCGGCGCTCACATCTGACAGGTTTTCTCCAGCAGCTAAACTGAAAAGTCCTCAGATTAAATTCCAATCAATGACAAAACACGTAAACACTCAGGTGGAGAGAGGGCCGTGGAGAAAAGATGGACACGGAGGAGTCTGGAGTGCGTTTGTGAACTGAAAAAGGTCAAACACAGCCAGTTCCTTCAGAGATAGCCAGCCTGTCACAGGAAACAGTAGTTTTGTATTTTTCTCAAACTTAAATTCTGGAAAAAACTTAATTTAGTTCCAGCAAATAAAGAACATTAAGTATGTGTTATGTGTGTGTGTGAGAGAGAGAGAGAGAGAGAGACTATGGCTGCCTGTCTGTTTTAGTGCCATTAGTTCCTCCCTGCCACTCATTGATAAAGAGACGCTGCCATCAGCCGAACCAGCCATCTCCTTCAGTCCTCATTAAAATGTCGTCATATTAAAAAATAATTTCAGGCCCTTGCTGATGAGCGTTTTATTGCCTTCATGAAAATGTTCTCACTTTGGAGTCAACGGGAGAGAGAAAACCTTCAGTGTGTAATGAAAGCGGGGGAGGGAGGGAGGGAGAGTTAGAGAGAGGACAGGGTAGATAAGGGTGATTTGTTGCATACTTGGGAGGACAGTTTTGATATTTAGACAATTAATAATTTCCTTCTTTAGCTGCAGCGACACAAACACCCCCTCCACCACTCCTTTTTTTCTTTTTACAGTAAAGTGGCAAGAAATAAAGCGAGCATTTATCTTTTTCCGTGACCCCAACACAAGCTCATGCACACATTATCTGTATCACACTAAGTCTAATGAGGTAGTGAGAAAGTCGTCACCACAGAAGACAAGTTCCTCAGTGCAGCCATGAACACAACCTATAAGGTTACCACCTGCTTTAATAACATAAGCCGTACGCCTCAGCTTCATGTGCATTGTATCATTATCTGCCATTGTAGCTATTTTTAATGCATTCAGTGGCGGAGTACTAATGTGTAGAAATACTCTGTTACAAGTTAAAATCCTCCATTTCAAATCTGAAAATTTGAAAACAGCAATTCAATATTGCCATCACAACACAAAGTGTTACTTACAGTGAGAACTTACAGTTTAAAACACAGTATTTTCCACTGAATGGTAAGTAGAAATAGTTTTGGGAAAATAAAAAATAAATGAGAAGTCTTATTTCGAGCAGCAGCGAAAGCTTCACCCTCACTAAGAACATCGTACAAAGTGCAACAAATTAACAAAGAAAAGAAGAAGAAGCGAAGAAAAAGAAAGACACCTTTTCACCTTTTCAAGTCAGTCAGATGTTTGCACTTGAACAGGTGGTCTGGAGTTAATCTCCTACTTGCCTACAAAGTGCTTACACAAGCACTTTCTATTGTAGAGACGCTTCCAATGGGAAAAGCAATCTTCTCATACGCATGTAACGGAAAAACAGCAGCAGCAGGAACTTTAGAAATGACTAAACAATAACCTATTGTAAGTGCTGTGGTCCATCAACTGAAACCTGTAGTTGCTATACGTTGTGCATGTGAAGCTCATAAAGCTTGTGGAAGCAGGTCCTCTATAATCAAAGGCTGAAGCATCAGTGGCACAATAATGGACTGTGTTTAAACGGACACAGTCTCACACCTATCTGAGGTAGCACTTCTGTTCTTATTGTTTGGACTCATTTCCAGTCTTCTCAGCTTCTCAACATTTCCATTTTGCTGATCTGTTGCTCAGATAATGAAAAGCCGTGCAGCAGCAGCAGCAGCAGCAGCAGCAGCATACACATCCTGTAAAGGCTGAGTAGAAGCTCCTGCAGCACATAACTGGTGTAAATTTAATGCCACCCTGCACTGATATTTTCAGGCACCAGCGCTGATTAAATAATGTGGCTGTATCTAACGAAGAAGCAAGAGTTTTGTGCCATTTGTTATGTTCCAATGCTCTCTCTCTCTCTCTCTCTCTCTCTCTCTCTGCACCTGATAATCACATTTCTATTCAAAGTGGAGCAAAAACAACATTAGCGGAGTGGGGACTCTGTGCTGTTTCCCTGAGCTGTGTGTTTTCTTTATGAGATGTTTTAATTGTAAACAGAAACACGAGCCTACCAAAATCAATCTATTAATGCAGGGAAACCATGAATTATGAAAGGGAATTGGACTAATTTCACACACAAACACACACACACATACACACACATGGAGAAACAACAAACACACTGAGCACAGAAACGCACACTTCGCAGGACTACATTAATGTCCCAGCAGGATATACACATAACTACTTGATTGGCCTCAAGGGATGTAATATCTACGCTTTAATTTCAGATAGCAAGTAAGCATATCCTGCTACAAGCTATTACAAGAGTTTAATGCCAGACGCTGTGTTTGTTACGCTCTCACTTTATATCCTCGCTTCTTAGGATTTAGCTCTGTTTGAGATGAGATGAAAAGATTTCCGCTATGTGGGTTACGGCTAGACTTTCTCGTCTTGCAAAAATTTACTCAAATAATTGAAGATATTTCAAGAAGAATAACTTCACTGCTTGTTTCTCTACTGTTAAAGCCAATTCAGAAGTCCGTGTATAAACTTAAAGTAGATATAACCAACCAATTGACCAATTCCCCCTCTGGGAGTGTAGTACACTTTATTTTGGATGTGATCTCTTCAGGATGGGCACGCCGCTGTGGCTTCTGGGCAGAGGCGTTTGTTTCTCGCCCTGGCACTGCGCTCGTGTTCAAACTCTGGCCAGTCAGAGTTGCTTGTGGCTTTGGTTCTTTTTGGTTGTAGTATGGACAGATGATGCCAAACCAGTGTTAGGTCATTACTCATCCTGCAGCCTATTGAAAAGAGGAAGGGGGCTGAAATGTGCCAGTGAAGAGGAGCCAGAGGTGGAAGAAGTACTTATTAGTGCTTATAATGATAGCTTGTTGCGGTAGAGTTTGCTTGAACTACTTTACAGTTAGGAAGGGGTTCCCAACAAAAGTGTCGGGTCCCTCCAAATGGTCACAAGAAGAAAAAACCCTTCTGCAGCAGAAATCTTTTATTCAAGTTTGGACTTCTTTTGAACACTTCTTTGAAAGGAAACCATCTAAGACGTTTGGAGAGGGGGAATCACTCCTTGCTGGTCGTGCCAGGAAGAACAAGAGCATTGGTCATTTCAGAAAATACCCCAAAACAGCACAAGCTTCTCTCTAAGTGACAAAGCTCTCTAATATCCAAAGTAATTACTGTTCATTTCCTGTTTCCTACTGGCAGCCAACATTGGCTTATTTAAGCTTGACTGCGATCATTAAATAATATTAATAATATCAGTCTTAAGGTTATTGTAACCATGACAACGAAGCTCCCTTAGTCTTAACAAAGTAGTAATTTTCACTCAAACCATAATGTTTCCCTAAAGCCTAAATCTCACCAAACCTTGGTCAGGTTTTTGGTTTTTTTTTATCATATGGTTGTTGTGTGTAAAATAATAACACGCCAAACATCATGTAAAAAAAATGAAAATAAAACTAAAAACAGCCTGTCGCTTACTCAAAAACATATTTTTGGGTGTAATATCGGCTGATAAATATGGCGATCTGGGGGACTGATGTTCGTTTGTGACATCCTCATTTCATATTCTCGCCAGTTGTTCATGCCTCAGTTTTGAGGTGTAATATAGGCCTGCCAAATCAGCAGTAGCCCCATTACTCATCCCCCTCTGTGCTGTCTCCTGGCTTGTGCTCCGGCGCTAATGCAGATTACAGGGATATATGAGGGCTATTTTGTTCGCTGCAGGGTGGAAACGATCTCAGGCAACCCCATCCCTCTCTGATGCACGACTCTACATCTGTTCCCCCCACGAAAGCCTATCTGGAGATCCATCAGAGCCAAGCCCTTATCAGATCTGAGAACTGCGACATCGATTGCGCATCAATTATAGATGCTATGTATAAAAAATTGGGTCACTAAATCAACGCGCGCTCACGATCCTTGGAGACATTGTTTGGTTAAGTGATTAGTGGCTTAACTTTAGATACAGTTTGTGCGTGTTATGAGTGTTAAATGGTCCATTTATGATACACGAGCATGTAGAAACAGGGGCCTCCAGTGAAGGAGAATAACTAATAATGGTTTTGCCATGATGATAATGTGGCTCAAAGTTTCTTTTTGCACAAAGAAATCATTTAAAAGTAAAGGGAATTAATCACAAGCAGCTATACTTTTTCCTGATCTTCGAGGACCCTCGGTGGCTTGTGTTTTGTGCAGGTGCAAATCCACACAGGTGTGAAGCCTCATAATCGATAAACCCATTTTTTTTTTTTTTTGACTCCTGCAAGACAATCCAAGGTGATAAATGAGCCAAGCTGCATTATTCGCAGTCGAAAATCACTGGCAACTTAAATTCATTTCCAACTTGCTCCCTGACAGAGAACACAGACATATTATTCAAATTTCCAATCTATTCCGTGACCAGGACACGTCCAAAAACCACACGTTTAATCTCTATGCATGTCTTTCCTCATCTGTTGGGTAAATAGACCATTCATCATATTATTGGGCTTTTACAGCTTGACTGTTTGAGTGATCTGTCTCTCAAACAGCCTCTCTCCTTGGCAGCCAAATCAATCATTTTTCAATGAAGATGTCATAGCTCATTGTGTGAAGTGTTATCCCAAACAATTTCCAGAGGCTTTTAAATGATAAATTAAAACCTTACGTTGTTTTTTAACTTATTCATGAGGCTGGTCGGTTTCCTCTTTCCAAAAATTTGTGGGCATACAGTATTCTTACAGGCAGAATATGGAGAATTTCTGTATCCACCCACTGTCAACAGTTTTCACCTCAGAGGAGACGTTCGCAGGTGCAAGAACGTGCTCACTATTAACTATTCATTAGGCACTGTAAACCAGTCATCAAGAAGTCGTTGCTGCTCAACAAGGGACATAATTGGTGTGTGGTTAATGGCTGTGTGGTGCTGTAAGTTGTGGGTGTGTCTCTGAAAACACAGCATGAGCTCTTCAAGACTTCATACTTTCTCTGGAAAAAGGACAAATTTTTCACGCTATTCCCGGCCCAGATTTCTTCCAGGATGAGCTTGTTATCTGAGGTCCTCAGCAAACAGACAATAATGACCCTTAATTCTACAGTGAGGCCATAAGATTGACTCATTAAATAACCTAACAGCCGCAGTGGAGTAATAAGGTTTTTCGTCTGCGAACGTGCCTCACTTCCCCTCTCTCCTCTTTTCTCTTTGTCGCAGGGTCCTCCAGGAGTCGATGCGGTTGCCTGCGTCGCCAGGAACCTGAACGCTGCCTCACCTGACACAAGGATGCGTTTCACATAACACATGAAAAAACACACACACACACTGACATAAACTCTTGCTTGTCGTACTTCCTTCCACCTAAGCCTCTGCTGGATGCTTGTAGTACTTTGTCATCGTATCAGCAAATAGGCTAAAGAACATGCAAGTCTAATTAATTACTAAATAAACTTGCTACAACTATTATTCAGAGCAATTAATTGCAGGAAGTAGTATTCAGAAGTGTTAAGCAGTACCATAATGTCAAAACAAGAAAACAACCATTCTGTCCAGTACAAGTCTACTTAAGTGTAGCGTTTTAATGTTGTAGCTGGTGGCGTTGATTCTAACTACATTGTTAACTGTCAGGAAGTTTAATCAACAACAATGCATTGTTTATCATATCAGATCATATGTTTCATGTCTAGCATCTTAAGATGTAAAGTAATCTAGTTGATATTGGAATAAAAAATACATTATATTACTCTGAAATGTTGTAAACTCCAAGAATAATGTGGCACAAAAAAAATCAGGAAGAGTAGCGACACTGCAATATACAAAACACGTTTGAGTCATACACAAGTATTGAGGTCCTTCCCTGAAGTAAAAGTAGCAATACTAGAAGTACTCCCTTAAAGTCCCGTTTTGAAAATGTAATGTACATATTATCATATGTATGCATATTATCATATGCATATAACTAGAGTACTTAAATGAACCTACTTAATTACTCCATCACTGACTACTGACTTCATAATCTGTTTTATTGATTATGGATTCATTTTTCCACTACAATTCATGTACATTAAACTGAGCTGAATTCTTATTTGAAGGTTAATACAACAACAGCACCATATTAGCCATTCAAAAGACGATTCTGTGTGTGCCTCTCGTCACATACATAACTAAATGACCTATTTTATCGAGAGTGTCCACAGCCTCCACGCTCATCTAATCGAGTGCACTGAAATCCAAGCTTTTTCCAGCCTAGTTATTGAGATTAAAAGTGATCTGTTACCTCGCTGCTCACGCCTCATCTCATGAGGCCTAACGACGGATCCGTGAGGATCTGCAGGTCCAATCTTCAGTGTGTCACCCCCCACCACCAACACCACCACCAGCACCGCCATCTCCTCCACCTCCCTACTCTCAGTGCAGCACAGTTGCATTATTAAACTTGTATAAGATCATTAGCATACAAAGCAGGAAACCTACCGCGGTGGAGTCATACATATTTATCTGGACGTGCCTGACTTGTGTGTGCATACACTCGTACTGTAACCCCTTTACACACAAGCACGACTGGCCTTCTACTGCAGGGGAGCTGTGAACAGAGAATATGAGTTGGATATTACTAGAAGCATGGCTAGTTTTGGAGGGACATGTATTTATTTTTTGAAACATCTGAAGAGAGAGGAGCTCGCTTTTGCCCGTGCACTACGCGCATTAAAAACGTGCCTGTAAGACTTGGAGTTTGGTTAGGTTCATCAGAGCAGTTTGCTTCAAGCATATCAAATTTAGTTTGCACACAGAGGAATTTCAGAGCCTGGCAGTGCCTGCAATACATATTCATCTGCTGCACACAGAAGCACATAATCAAACAGAAGGAAAGACAAACAGAGAACATGGTCTTGTAAATACTTGTATCACCTGTGGGTTACCTCTTCCTTTCGAATGACTGTGAAATCAGCTCCCTTTCTCTCTCCTTCCCTCTTTCCCTTTCTCTTCAAATCCACTTTGTCCTCCCCAGCCGTGCTATCCCCAGTTCCCTGCCCTTTCGGAGATCACTTTCTACACATTTCTTCTTTTCCTCCCTGATGAGAGCGCAAGCCCTCCTTTATTTTGGCGGCGTGGAGTGCTCTGTTAATGTTCTTTCCTGCTTCCTTCTTTTTTCCTCCCTCCTGTGAGATTGCTGTTGTGTCTTATGGCTTTTTATTCCTACGTGATGGTAGATGGGTTCATGTAGGAGTAGAAGCCACTAAACACGCGGTGAGTGCTCAACGCGCTGGCCAACACACACAGTGAGCTTCCTGTGGATATGACAGCTGCCATGTTCACATCAGTGCCCTGCCTATTATCAAGAATATGCACACAGTGAAAACAAAGCAGAGAGAGGGTAATCGTTTTAGACCAGATCTACACTGCGATAAATCCTTCAAAATGTCTTAATTATATAGCCATTATACTTAACTGAACAATTGCTTTTAGGATAATAGAGAAGAATGTAATGTTAAGTTTGGGCTGACAAATCAATCTGAGCAAAGTTATGAACAGACCTACTTTTCAGGAAGATTTCCCACCTGCATACCGAGTGCACGTGCCCTGAATTTCAAACCCATTCCTGCATTCCTCTGCCCCGGGGTCGTCATGCAAAATTGGAGCTGTGAAAATTCTCAAAATAGAAATCGGGAGGAGTGGGTGCCACGAATGAAACGAAACAACACGCAGAGGTAGGTCTTCAGTGTTGTTTCAACATGTACAGAATCTGTACCAAACACTGTGAAGCAAAGGTGAGACCATATGGAAGCCTGTTACAGGACACGAGTGTGAACAGCACATATGTGAAATATTGCGAATCATAAAACACCAGTTTCATGTGTCACTGTGCTGTGAGGAGTTTCCAACATGCCAACTTTTCATTAGCAAAGAAAAACTGCCTGTTTTCAAGAATGTATTTTTCAAAGAAATTCATATACGGTTTAATTGGCTTAAAGCTGCATTATAATGCAAATAATGAGACTGAATCAAAACTATTAAGTCACTGGCTGCAAAACCAAAACAACGAGCTGAAAGATGCTAAAAGGTTACACGGAGCTGAGAGTGACTGCAGAGGCTTATGATGATTATCTATTGATTAGCCTCTGTGAGCATCTCCTTTAACACGCATGTCATTTGAAGAGTTAACTACAGATAATGATTACAACAGCTTTAAGACCCATAAAGAAATACTTTCTTGGAGGGACACTCTTGTCAAGACTAATCAGACAAGCACTGTTCCTTTAAAATCTTTAACACCAGAAAACTGAAACTCTTGCAGATCCCTTAAATTCCTGTCCACTCACAAATTGGGTCCAGGACATTTTGGTCAGCTGAAAAATGGCTATTAATGGTAACTTTCTGCCTGAAGTGAACTCAGTGTCAACCAATTAAGCCAAAAAATTCAAATTATCCTGCTCCCGTTGGGTCCAGTTGTGTCCTTTGGGGTTTGGGTTTAAATGTCAACCTTCTGTTTGTATTTGCTGTAAAATCATCTGCTGGCCCTCTCCTCCTGAGCGGAGTCTGAATAAAGCCTAAATGGGTTGTTGTCAGAAAACCAAAAACTGAATTATTAATCCTTGGATATTAGTGGAATTTGACACATACTTGCAATTGTGTGACATTACTTTTGCACAGAAATGAGATGGATAATTATTCAAGATGAAATTGCAGCAGATATGGTCTGCTGAGGTTTAATGATTTATTCAAGCCTCTAAGTTGTTATGATCTAATATTCAGTGGGTGGGATGGGAAGTTTCTTTTGCTTGCATTATCAGTTTAATTTATTTTTCAGGTTCCCACTCAAACGTACAGTTTTTTTTCTCCTCCTTCATAGAGACATGAGGAGGTCTGAGAGAATAGTAAAGCAGTGGAGAAACATTAGATGAGAGCTGAGAGAGGATTCAATTCTAGACCAGCAGGGGTCCATGGGAATCCAAAGGTGGGAATCAAGCATCACGGTGTCTATGGGAAAGCGCTTGCATTATTTAAAACAGCGCTGGCATATGAGGGGAAGGTTGTGTTTGAATAGATTGCTGCCATCCTCTGTTTCGCCCGAGGGTGTGTATGCATTTTCCCCTAGTTCCTCGGTTATGATCTGACTGTGCCGTAAACCTCACATTTCCAAAATGTCAAAATATTCTGTGAAATAACACAGCACAGCCTCATTTCCACTTTGACAGCCCTGCATTTTTATAAATTATTGAATGGCTTTCATCAGTCCTGGGGTTAGGAAACCTGAACAAGGTCACAAAATCCTCAAGTTCAGGTAAAAACATGAAAATCATCAGAATAGGAGTAATGGGATTTTCACCTGACAGCAGCAATAATGTGTTGTGTTTGTGTACAGTTGGTTTTAATGTATGAGTGTTGTGCTACTGTATCCACCCCCTCAGGCAGCCCTTTTTTTTTATCTTGTAATAAATAATGCTCTTTTGTGTTCCCAGCTTCATTTGTTCCCTGTTGTAACATCAGTGCTGCTCAATAAATTATGAATCACGCCTGTTCAACCTGCCACATATCTCTTGTTTCATTTGTCTGTCAAACTCTTTTTTGTCGTTGTTTGCTTGTTTTTCAAACGCCACACACCCGAGCACACCCCAATTGTACACACAAAAGGTCTCCAGTTTCCAGTCTTACAGGAGGTCTTTGCTAGTATGTTGAGTTGTTATACTCAAATCTCTTGCTGATTTTTATAAAACTTGGAGCAAAGTCAACACAAAAGGCAAATAAGCTTCAGTAGATTTTGATTTTATAAGAAAATCAATAATAGCCACAAGGTACTGAAATACCTAATAAAGTCCCAATAGATGTAGTTTCAGCTTCCCATCCTTGACATAATTGCTCATGTTAAATCTGCTACAAGCCATGAAGTTGCCATACATAACACCACAATTGCACACTGATTCATTAAAGAATAAAGATGTCATACTTGCTGCACCATGTTATTCCACAGAATTGCCTAACAGCAGGCGAGCTGAAGGATTGTTTAGGTGTAACTCCGATGCAGAGGATGAATTGCAGAGGCACAGCGTGATTCTTTCACTTTCTTTTCTCAGAGATTTTGGGCAGCCAACCTCGCCTACACACACACACACACCAGCTGGTTGTTGTCTGGGGGAATCGCCTCAGCCATCTTTTTTTTCTGATGAAATCAGAGGAAATCCACAAGCAGCCCAAGGCAGACCACATATCCTGTTTTTTAACTCCTTCTCTATTCAATAATTCTCAGTGATAGGGCTTCTCCTTTGAGCGCTGGCACCACTCTTCATTCCAATTAGTGAAAGGCAAAGAGGCCCCCTTGTTTGTCGGCACGCAAGCGGTAATTGGATAATCCCTGAAATTTGGGCGAGTGCACAAAAGGGAATCTGTAATTAAACCAGAAAGTCTGTCAAATATTGACACAGATGAGCTCTGCAAAGTATAGATACAGAGGATGAGTCAACAAAACAAGGTTTTTAAAATTCCACAAAGTTTTATTCACAAGGGGAAAGTCTGACATTTTTGTAATAAAGTTTAGCTCTTATATTGAAAAAGACAAGAAATCAAACCCATCTGAATATTAATGAAAACGTTCTTTTGCATAATCCCTTTGCTTGATTAAATTTAAAACCACCTTTAGCTTATCTCCTCGTGTTCGTTCACGTCCGTCTTTATGAGCGCAGTGGATGTGGCCTACAGGTGAACTCGATGCTTTCAGACAGATTCAGTGGGTTGTAATGTATGTCTGCAGGTGATGAGTATTATTACAAAATAAAATTTCCACAATGGGCAAAAGTGACACAAATATTGGAGCTAAGCTAAATGCTAATGTTAGCATGCTCGCAGTGAAAATGCTGAAGCTGATGGTTGTCATTTACCACATTCACCATTTTGTTTATAGTCTGTTAGCATACTAGCATTTCCTAATAACCACCAAAACACACAGGAGGCTTACAGCTAAGGCTTTATTTGGTCATGAACCAAAGGACTGGACGATTTAAATCTTTAACCTTATGATGGTGTGATAACAAAAGTCATTCTCATGGGGTGATATGAATATCAAGACATATTGTTTAAGACATTTCACCCAAAACCACGAATGTCAATTTTAACGCAATCCATTGAATGTTTCTCACAGCAGATCAAATGTCAAGGGATCATCAGGATTTATCTTCTGAAGACTGCAATTATCTGTATAAAATTTCATGGCATTTCACTGTGTAGTTGGTGAGATACACTATATAGTTAAAAGTTTTCAGACAGACCTCTTTATTATTGAATAAAGATGTGGTACTGGTGCTGTTTTTCAAGGGTTGGCCTCAGCCCCTTACTTCTAAGGGAAATCTTAATTCTTCAGCCTACCAACACACGTCAAGACAGGTCCATAAAGACATGGTTGGATGAGTTTGGTGTGGAAGAACTTGACTGGTCTGCACAGAGTCCTGAGCTCAACCCCATCAAACACCTTTGGGATGAACTGGAATGGAGATTGTGAGCCAGGCCTTTTGGTCCAACATCAGTGTCTGACCTCACCAATGCTCTACTGCATGAATGGGCAAAAACTCCCACAGAAACACTCCAAAATCTGGCAAAAAGCCTTTCCAGAAGAGTGGAAGCTGCTATAGCTGCAAAGCTGTCCATGTATTTAGAATGTGATGTCATTAAAATGTCATTAAAAGTCCCGGTCAGGTGTCCCAGAGTATTTCAGTCTTAACCAAAATGGTGGACTGATCAGCACTGTCCTGCACAGGGCCTTGCTGCTAGCATGGCTTAGAATCTATTACTGTGAATTGTTGTTTTTGCAACCTCTGAAAGATGAAAGTTAAGATGCCTCAACAGAAGCCTACATGGCATTTTGGAAACGATCTCTGCTCGCATTGTGACCTGTGGACGTCCCATTGTGACAACAGAGTGCTGAGTTGCACAGATTTTTCCCAACATCTCACTAAAACCCATCACAACCAGACATCTCCTCTCTTAGAGTCCACTTAATGAGAGTGTAGCGTCAGCGTTCTGGCTGCAATTACAGTGCTTAGGACTCTTTAATGATATGTTAATGGCTTGGCTGTATTACCTCTCAGCTGCCCAAACAACATTAAATACCCTGCGGCTGATTAATCCGGCATCCACAAAAACACCCAATTAGAGGGAAAATGTTTGAATCGAGTTCTGTCAACAACTTAAGAGCAAAATAGACATGCAAATAAAAGAGACGTCAGAAGTTATTTTCCACAAAATACAGGAAATGGAGATGACAGGCAAAGCTTGTTGATCGATTTATTCCTGTTTTACGTGGAAAACAGAAGACAGTTCATTATATTTTAGATGTTGGGGTGGTGTGCTACAGTAGCATGCCTTCAAGTAAGTTAGGGTTACTTTGCCCAAGGGCACAGTGCAAAAACACACAGCTGTTGATGAACACTGGGGGTCATGAAGGTCAAACCTGCGACCTCTCGGTTACATAACGTTCTGTCTAAGCAGCAGGCCGCCGTGCCAATTCACTGCTGCTGTGTCTGCATCAAAGTGAGACAGAGAGGCTGCTGTGACATCTCACTTGCACTAATTAAGGGTACGTAATTTGTTTTGTTCTGCTCCACTGCAAAGGATCTCAACATGAGTGATAGGAGGAAAACGTGGCAACGATGTCCTCTGCACTTTCTAAAAACTGACCCTAATTTCAAAACATTCACGATAAAAAAAAAAACAAAACATGTTCCGCTCCTTCCCATTACCGTCGTGTCAAACACGATTAATCGGTGATACATTTCCAACAACTCCCAGCGCAACATCGCTCTCGTCAGCGAGTGATTGCTGTCGACGCAGAACTCACAGGGCGATAGTGATTATTAATGTGCAACATCTACAGTCAGCCTCGTGAGGGGGGAATTCTTTTTCCAGGAGTTTCTTTTGCAATGCACACTGAGAGGTGACAAAGCACCTTCAAGTCCGCAGAGGAGAAAACACACAGGGAACTTAAGTACAAGCAATGTAGGAGGATGAGAAGGAGAAACAATAGTCAGAGGGTGATAAGCACATTTTGTCTTGTACTGCACTGCTTTGGAGTTCTGAGTTGCTGACACTCGGGGTATACTACTTCAGTATTTTATGCTCCAGATGGGTGATAAAAGAAAAACCAGCATGAAGTGTCTCTGCTCAAACTTTGCTGGAAGAATAAAACTTCTTCCTTTCTGGTGTTTTGATGATGTTGGGGAACACTGTGGGTCCAACATCTCCCTTAGGTGTTCGATTGAGATTTGACAACTGCAAAAGGCCATCATTCACACAGAGCGGGATTGCAGTGCTTATTCGCAGGGTTGCTTGGTTCCTTTGTCTTCATGATGTAGGTACTGTCTCACCAAAAGCTGAACCTGATCACAACTCCAGCCAGCTCTTCCTGTCATTCCATAAAGCCATTAACACCCGCCCTACAGCAATGCTGCAGTTGTTTTGCAAGCTGTCAATACATCCAAGTCTGTAGTCCTAACTTCCAATGTAAATGCATGGAAAACTTTGGGATGGTATCCTTTGGGATGGATCTCAACACTATAGCAGCTGATTTAACAGATTAGTTAAATCAGATTGTGTGGAGCCAAAAATTCTCCTTTGGGCTGCCGTTGCCTCCAAATATCAAGTACAGTAATCTCAGAAAACTACAGATGGCAGCTTTATTTTATTTTGTAGTGAGATCCAGAAACCATGTGAGCACATTATAAATTAATTATAGCAGCTACTACTACTACTACTACTACATTTTAACACAAGTCCTTTCTACAAGACAGGGTCATGAGATCACAAAATGAGATAGAACTCAGGTCATACTGTATATTAATATTTCAAATTTCCCTACAAATGTGCAAGTAATCAAATTGACAAAAATCAACTGGCACACAGTGAACCTGAGGCTTATGGGGCAGTTTCCCGCTTTGCCCAATTAATCAGAACTTGGATTTGAACCATTTTCATGATCATCCAACCATTCAGTGACCCTAGTGACGGGAACACTGTCATCCCTAAACAGATTTGTCACTAAACTGGATGCATTGGTGTGTACTCCATGCACAGAGCAAAGGGCCACAGTTCTGCACTTTCAAGAGCTAAGTTTTATATGAAATAAAATGTGATTCTTACACTCACAAATGATAGAATGTTACCATTCTGGAGCTTTAAGTCATATCAGATGATCTTCATCAGCGGCTGAAGCCATTTTACCTGTCAATGTTCAGATTTCCATTTTTTTTCCCAGAAATGTGAATCTACTTCTAATACCAGTTAAGTTATTGGTATATATATATATATATATATATATTTATCAATGAAAAACTTAAGTAAAGTAGTATTTTGTTGGTAGATGTAGCAGAAGTATCACAGGCAATACCACTAGAACTGATAAAACTGCCAATTTACATGCAATCATGTCTATGACTAATAATGTTACAACCTGTAGGGCTCTTACTACTTGTAATAGTGCTAACAATCGTCATTTTCTCTGCCATCAAAGCCTGTGTGCTTTTAGCTCCATCTCGTCTGTCTGTTATCACCTCTCATCAACAGAGGAGGAGAAAGAGGTGGTGGTGTTGGGGGGTGGGGTTGCTGCTCATCCGAGGAGAAGAGGAGAGCCAAAAGGAGGCATCCTTATCAAAGGCCTGGGTGCTCAGCCTCGTTTAAAAATAGAAACTGAGGGAGATTGGCATCGATTTCTGCAGGCGTTGACGGCCCGATTGACAGCAGCACCGCGGCGTCGGGCTGTTGAGCCATCGAGGGAATCCGCCAGACTGCCTATGATGAGATGAGATGGGAAGATAACTTCTGACAAGCCCTCCACCCGCCACCCATCTCTAATCACCCCGCTCTCACACACACACACACACAAACATACACACACGCACAGAAAAAGTAATTACCACATGCATGCACGCGCACACACATACAGACACTCACAAAGACACACACACACAAACACACATACACACACTTGCTTGCCCCCTGAGCAAGTAATGGGACTTTGGCTGGCTGAGCATCCACCTGTCCAGTGTCTCCTGCCAAGCCAAAGCTCATGTGCTCACACACATACAAAATACCTCTGGATGTCCCTCCACAGCCAGCAGCCACCGTCCTTAAGGGTTATCTCACTAAATTATCTTCCATCAGTAAATAGAGCCTAATATCCGTGAGGTGTCGCAAACGGGGGTGTCAGTGACCTTTATTTTACTGCTGTAAATGAACTCCACTAAGTGATTACTTGGATGTTGTCTGTCTCCCTGAAGTATCAGCAGTAATCCAGGCAGGCAAATGTGCCACGCAGGCTAATATCAATATTCTTGGGATGTCTGTGTGAAAAATAACATGTCTTCACATTGTTACACGTCATCTTATTTGTACACTACATTTGCTTCCTTGCTAAGGGTTGGATGGGAAGATAAATCCCATAGTAACTGTCCAGTAAATATCAAACTGAGACTAGAAGCTGGTTTGCATATCTTAGCTTAGCATAAATACTAGAAACATATTTCCTTTGTTTTATACGCACACATCTTTAGACAGAGCCAAACTATCCTTTACCCCACTGTTAGCTGTCTCACTCCAGCTTCATACTGAGGAGACAAATGTGAGGAATGTCAATCTTCTCATTCAACTCTTATTGTGAAGTCCATACTCAAATGTGAAGGAAGTTGTTGTCAGGGGTAGGACTTAGAAATATTAAGTTATTTTAAGGTTGGAAACCAACAACTGCTCATGTAAGTCAACAAACTTCACAGTTAAAATTAGTACTAGTTCTAACAAGTTACAAACTTCTTACCAGATACATTCGTTTATAGGACTGTAAGTGTTTTATATCCCAACATACATTCTGTTGGAGATACTGCCTGAGATGGTGGTGGCCAGAAATTGATCCAATTTTGATATTCAATCAAATAACCAATCCCTGCCATGTGTAAGGTTTTAATTGAAGAATATTAACTACACTGAATAATTCTGCAGGAGAAAAAATCCCAGAAGAAACACTGACAACATGACCTCAGTGTCTTTAGTGGGTAGCAATACAAGGCCCTATTTGCTTTTTCCAGCTACAGGCTATATAACTTTCTGCACAGACTCATTAATGTCACAGACTGCCTCTATAATGGAGTATATTTAAGAATATTTAAGCAATCATTAATGAAAAGTGTGACTTGATGTATTTAATGCAAATGTTTTTACTGTAACATTTGAACTTTAAGCCAAATATTTTAGAGGTTATAGATGTTAGGTATGCCAAAAAAGGCCCGAATTATCAACATAAATTACAAATACAGAGTGTTAAAAATTCAAGAAAAAAGACGAAGGAATTCCAAAGATGAAAATGCCATATTCAGGGCTGGGAGATTTGTCATGCATAATCCTCTCTCACCTTTCCTTAGTCTGTCGATCCTGAAATTATCCAATAAAGCCGAAATAATCATCATTAAAAGCGCAAAGTTTGACTTTTACTTATAATTAGGTGATTTGCAGCAATCTGCCACAAGGACTATGTCAATCTGTCAGCATGATCCTCCTCCTGTTAGAACCGCCTCAGAGACAATTACTCTGGGCTCCTCCTAATTAGAAACTCATTGAAATTTATGAGCGCCTGTTATGAATTATTGAGCTCTGTTTCCTGGGAGGGATGCCATTAGGGAAGTTTAAGCAAGTGAATTTCTTTCAGGTCCCTTCATCTGGGTGTTTGTCCACATTTGGTCAAAATATGACAGGGTATGTGTCTCCCTCTGGTGGTGGAAAGATGAAATTTTACATTTGGACAGTAGTGCTTGACACAGAAGGTGACACAGGAGCTGCTCATAGCTATTATGATTTTTAAATGCCCATTGTGGGTGTGCAGACCTTAGCTTTGAAAGAAGACATATTAACAGTTTGTCTTTAATCAGAAATCCTTGGAACAAATTTACTGTGCTTATTTGAGCAAAGACCAGTGGATATGCCTCTGCTGAGGCTGTTTCTTAGACCGTTGTTATATTATGAAAGGTGGTCATGCAAATTGTTCTATTTTTATGGTATTTTTAATAATTTTGAAGTTTGGACTGTTTGTTGGACAGAATAAGCTTTCAGAAGGAGTCACTTTGCACTCAAGGTAGTTGTGGCTGCCTTTTTCACTATTTTCTGAATTCTTATTGAATTTAAAAAATTTAATTTAAAACCTGAAACAACAATCAGACACAATTCTTCTCATTCTGACTTTGTATTTGACTTGTTTGGGGGTTTTTTTTTGCACAGTGTAATCATGTCAGATATTGTTGAACTCCTCTTCTGTTGGCTCTGCGCCGATTGTTCTGCTTGTCAGCTCGTCCCCAGCATCTTTAAATGGAGCGCGTTTAGTTCAGGCACCAGAGGTCCTCTGCTAGCTGCTGGTACTCTGCTGAAAAAAGCAAACATTACAGAGGTGAGTGTGAAGTTTAGATGTGACCTTGCAGTTGTTATGATTTCCAGCAGAAAAATAAAACCTAACAAGCACACTGCATTGTCTCACCATGCACTCCAATGTCCTCATCTCTTCTCATGGCTGTTCCTTCTTGTCCTTTGTCAGCCATTTCACTCGTTGGGGCTCCTCTTTGTTATCTGCTTAATTCACTTCGGTTCAATTCAGATCATTTTTACAGCACCAGTTCACAAAAAAAGTTATCTCCTGGCTGTATTACACAAGCTTTGTAATATAGAGAACCCAACATTCCCCCTTGAGCAAGCACTTGGCAACAGTGGCGAGGAAAAACTGCCTTTTTGAAGGCAGAAACCTCGGAACAGACCCCGGCTCAAGATGGGCGGCCATCTGCCTTGACCGGTTGGGTTGAGAGACAGAGGGAGCGAGAGAGAGAGGGGACGAGAGAGAGGGCTCGGGCTGGGGAGGTGAACTCTGGTGCTGTTCCTCATCTCGGGTCTTTTGGGGGCTGATTCTCATCTCTTCCGTCATCCTGTGGCTCCTCTCTGTTCTGTTTTTTTCAACTTCTCGGGTCTTGAAGTCACACACAGATAAACAGACAGATTCAGACAGCTGTACTATTGTGTATATTGTAGTATGCAATGTTTGTGTATATTGTAGTATGCAATGTTTCTCAGGTCATTTTACTTCTTTTAGTTACTCTTCGAATCAGTGAACTTGGCAGACAAAATAATGCAAGTCCTACAATTAGATTACCTCTGTGCCTCACTTTGCTCCTCCGTGTCTCTGCGACTTTGGCTCCCTCGTCTCTCTAGGCCAGGTTTCAAATCCTGGGGCTTGTCCTCGTCTCGTCTCCTCTCGTCTCTTTTGGCCATTTTGGATTGCTGAATTGTTCAAACAAAGATGTGACTGCATAATTCCTTGTAAACATAAAATATCTATAGAGCCATTTTAGGTCTTGAGGATAGTCTAACCTTTGTTAGTCAGGTTGTTGTTCATCTCAAGTTCTGATCCTGGATCTGCTTCTCATTTCTTTTGTCACCCAGGGGCTGTCGCTCATCTCTTTTCTCTTATTTAGGATGTTTCCCTCATCTCTCGTCTCATGCTTGGATTCCTCTGGGATATTTTTAGAACTTGGAGGACAGATCTGGAGGACAGATAAAACTTCAGTTAAATTTTGAGATTCAATGCACTTTCTCAGACAGCTACAGACCGAATACTACTGTCGTGACAACACTGTACATTTAGATCAATACTGATTACCAGTGTTAGTTAATCTTGAGATAAATCATTAAAATTTCTCAGACAATAGTAGTACTGTGTATTCAGTTAGAGGCAGACAAAATAGCCATTTTACTTCGGGCTGTCGCTCATCTCATGTTGTGATCCTGGATCTGTTTTTCATCTCTTCTCTCATCTGTTCAGCATCGACCGCTTCATATGTCCCTCGTCTCGTCTGCTTTTGGGGTCCTCTGGGGTCTTCTGTTTAATTTTTGTCCTGGAATCAAAGAAAAATACGACCAAGCAGAATCCAGTGCAAAATATGTTTTCTGCTGCAGAAACTGAAACTATCTACGAGTGAAATGAGCGCTTGGCTGCAGGTTCACCTTTTGGGGGTCCAGCAGCTCTCTTACCTCCCCTGACGCCACGCTGCCTGTTTCTCTCCTTAATAATAGCCTGCATATTTCTTACCCACTTTGGCTGGGGGCCAGCTGTCATCAGACGAGGCTTGGTGGGGTTCTGAGAACTCAGACGGCTGCGACATGTACTCACCTTACCGGGTACCTCAGGTCTGTCAGGGGAACTCACCAGTGGCAGCTTCGTAAGGGTGACCTTGTTCTGATCAGCCAGTGGCCTGCTGGGAGGAGAGGCTGGAGAGGGGCTAGGAGACAATCTTGGAGAGTTATTAGAGGAGAAGCAAGAGGAAGAGCGAAAAGGGCAACCACCAGGTGTAGTAGGAGTAGACCTGGGTGTGGAGCTCGGAAAGGAGCTGCTGGAGGGGGCTGGTGCCGGGATCCTCCTCAGGATCAGCCTCGGGCTGCCAGGTCGGTTGGGGTTGGGCACGAGGACAGCTGTCCAAGTGGAGTGCTGAGGTGAGGAGCAGGAGGAGCAGGAAGAGCAGGAGGAGCAGGAAGAGCAGGAAGAGCAGGAGGAGCAGGAAGAGCAGGAGGAGCAGGAGGAGCAGGAGGAGCAGGAAGAGCAGGAGGAGCAGGAGGAGCAGGAGGAGCAGGAGGAGCTAGAAGGAGAACAGTAGCCACAAGATGTGGGAGGAGTAGACCTGGGCGTGGAGCTGCTTGAGGGGGCTGGTGCCAGGATCCTCCTCAGGATCAGCCTCGGGCTGCCAGGTCGGTTGGGGTTGGGCACGAGGACAGCTGTCCAAGTGGAGTGCTGATTGGGCCGAAGACACAAACAAACCTTTACATTTCTGATGCAGGACACATGAACGCACCATCAACTGTTTGACTAAAAAGTAATGATCATCACTACAATACAGAAATACTCTGTTCAAAGTAAACAAGGACAAAAGTATCCAAAGTGTCTTTGGCTGAAGCTGCTCTAACTCTGTTGCAGGTGTGATGTGAAAGGACACATGGACATTGTGCTCACTGACAGTCAGCACTGATAGACTCAGTGTACTCAATGCACAATGCGCACAGTGATGTGCAGCTTCACATCACTGACTGCACTCTGACATCATTCTGCTGTCAGTCAGAAAATATTTGACCCGATTGTAAATTCCCTTCCGAGCAGGACAACACATCTCACTGTCACCCTAGCTGTTTCACACACCTAATATTCCTACACATCATTAATTTTACTCTCAGCAGGTAGTTCACATGTTGTATGTTTCAGGAACATGTTACACAGTAGCAGCTTTAGTTATCTCATTGAAAAGTAGATCTGAGATTGGACATCAAAATTATACAGTTTATTTCAAGATTATATTTTGTCTAAAAACCCTTAATGTCAAACAAAATAGTGTTTGTAGTTGTCTGTAAATATCTATAACCTGTGTGTAGATGGTCTAAAAATTCATGGAATTATTTTTCTTTGAAATAGCAGGCCAGGCAGGTTCCATTCTCCACTAGCTTATTAGTTGAAGACTAAATTGTTTGGCCCTGGTGTAACAAAGTTAAATGTTGTCAGTCTATCAGGCCTGGTTAATTAAACCTCAAAATATTTCAGTGAACAAAGTATAAAGCGGAATAATGCATCAGACTTTTGATGGTTCAGAACATCAAAGCGGTAAAATACTTAGCAAACTGGACTTTAAACTAATAAATCTTACGTCTTCCATGCTGAAGCAGCTTTGGTCCTTTTTACTGGGTCGTCAACTGCTGTGGGAATTAAAAAAGGTGCGGATGGAGGTCGTCTCTTTCCAGAAATCGTCGAATGAAACCTTTGAAAAGCACTGCGTGTTTTCTCGGCTGAAACTCAATTCGTTTGTGTTCAAATGATTGTCATGTCAGAATGATGCGCGTGGATACATCACGTAGCAACCACAGAATCCTCCAGTCGTTACTGCGGTGAGCCTGAACGCTGTCAGCAACATTCACACCAAATGTATACTTACATATCACATACATGCAGTACTGTGCAAAAATGCTGTAAAGTAATAATGCTGTCAAAAATATAAAAAAATAATTGTTTATTTTTTATCAATTTACAACTTGCAAAGTAAGCAAACAAAAGAAAAATCAAAATTGAATCAATATTTGGTGTTATTACCCTTTGCCTTCCAACCAGCATCAGTTCTTACAGGCCCATTTGCACAAAGTCAGGGATGATGCATGATGATGCATGATTATAGTCAGGTGTATGATCAACCAATTATACCAAACAGGTGCTAATGATCATCACTATCTGAATACAAATTTGCAGATTCCTGTGCACATTCACGAATCTCAATACGCATTTCAAGATTCAGATTGAGATACAGTAACATAACTCTCCTTCTGGCCTCATAAAACATGTGGTGCATTTACATACCCTGCAGTTTGTAATGCTTGAGTTCTCTAAGTCAATATATTTACATTTATACACACACTTTATTGATGTAATGATTTAGGGATATGGATATATATTATTCAATAATACTGCAGGGAGGGGGATACCCAGATCTCTTAAGATCCAGTTCACATGCTAACAAGGTATGCTAGTTTTTTTTTTATGCTAGTTTTTTTTTGTGGACTTTGAGATGAATTTCCTTGTTGGATTTTTGAGAAAACGTCTTGTGACATGTTAAACACTGGTGAGGTTTCTCTCCTGTGTGTGTCCTCATGTGTTTCTTCAGTCCCAAGCTACAGTGGAACGATTTGTCACACTGTGAGCGAGAATACGGCCTTCGAACCTCCGATGTACAGTCCATTGCACAGCTATGGCGAAACCTTTTTCACAGGAATCACTCTGATAAGGCCGCTCCCCTGTGTGAGTGCGTGAATGAACCAGCAAGGCCCCGGAGCTACAAAAGGACATGCCACATGTGCTGCACAGGTACGGTTTCTCTTTCTCATGCTTCCTCAGGTGCACAGTGCACAAAGCATACGCACATGGGACTTCAAGACTGCATTTGTCAGGAACCTCTCGTCGCAGTACAGCCAGGCCTCTCTCCGCCATGATGGACTGTAAGCAAAGCCTGAAAATTAAATCTCTTCTCACAAAGTCTGCATGCAAAAGATGGGACTTTAGGTTTAGAGTGAATAAGGAAATGTTGATTCAGGTCTTTTTGACTTTCACATGACTTGTCCAACTGAGTGCACTTGAATGGCCGAATGGAGGAGTGAACAAAGTGTTGTTTCTTCAAGGAGGAACGAGATGCAAAAGTCTTGCTGCACCGCAGGCTGGTGTTTTCATTGGCTCTTTTCAGGGTTTCGCTGACTGGAAGAGAAAGGATGCTCTCTTTTGATGGCTCCTTGCTTTTACTCAGATCCAGATGTTCCTTCGCTCCTTCCACTGAGCTCTGCGAGCATCTGCGTGGCTGGTAGGCAGCTTTTCCAGCTGTTTATGTTAACAGAAGAAAGTTAGTGAATTAGTGATGAATTCGCTCAACAGATTCTCCACGCCGAGCGAAGAGTTTGTTCCAGTATGACTACACTGCCAAGCGGATGCAACAGTATAATCAAAGCAGACACCTGTACTGAATACACAGTATTTTCCTACATTGTCCACAAAAATCACATACATAATAAAATGCACATAAAAATACACAAACTCGATGCTCACTATTGTCACCTGCAGCACCAGCTTCTTCATAACATTGAGAGGTACTGAGCCGACAGCTGACAGCCGACAGCTGACAGCCGACAGCTGACAGCGCGTACTCGTGTGGACGAGAGTTTGGATTAGTTTCAGTGGAACTGTCGCCTGTCTCCTCATCATCCTCACAAATGTCTTCTACGCTGCAGCTGTCTTCTTGCTTCACTGTCTTCTCTTCCGACTTTTCTATGCCTTCCACAGCTCCCCCATTCATTTTTTGATCAATATCATCTTCAGATGCCACCAAGGTCTGTTTAGATGCGAGCGTGGCGAGAATAAAGTCTGACATCAAGGTGAATTCACCTGAAAAACAAAGATAACACTCATGTTTGAAGATAAATTCTCTCTAAAGGGCAGTTGAGTGGTGCTGGTTGTCAGACTGCACAACCAGCGATAGAATCAAAGGATACTGGAAATACTGAAATTCTCTACCTGGTATCATTCATAAAACTTATATACTGAAAAGTAAAATTAATTTAGTTTTAATTTACTAAAAAGTGTGCACCTTGACTCTGAGAGAAATAAAATACCAAATGTTTACAGACTCTTACATTTAGTCAACTTTTCCCTCTTCTGTTGATATTGCAAGATCCTCTTCAGATCTTCAGGGTCAGAGACAAACTGCTCAAACTTATTGTCAAGGGAAGAAACGTCAAACCTGGAAAAAACCTGGAAAACAAAGGTTGGCATGGTCTACATTTTGCTCCTGGGTCACCTGCCACATACATGCTGGCATCAACCTCAGTGGAGGAACCAAGAGGTGCAGTGATGATAGAGGGAGATGAGGATCTAATTGTCAAAACAATTTACACGAGTGTACAAGTTATTAACTTGTACAGTCTCAAAACTTTAAGTACACTGTAGAGAGTGTACAACAATAACGTATATTCACCATGTGGCAGTATCTGAAAGTTAAATTATATTGTCCAACATGCTGAACCACATCCTCCTTCACTGTTACCTAATCTGACCTTTATTTTTTTAATTAATCTATTAATCTCTGCTGGGTGTCAAAACAATTACACTCCGAAGCAAAAGATGGCGCTAATGAGCTGAACATGGTGGGTGCAGGTTCTATATATTCTGACCAACGAGGGGCGCTGTTTGTTTGAGAAGAGCCGCTCTGGCACAACAAACCCAATTAGTCTTTGAGCTGAACTAGCAGTAAACTTGGACTAAACTGAAGTTTGCTCTTTTGCGGTCAAGCAGAACTACTGAGAACCGTTCAACGTTGTTAAATGTGTAATATAATTTCTCTCAAATACGTAGTTCCAAGCATATCCGGTATAGACCTGCACTTTTTGCCATCTCAGGAGCGTGTTAGCTAGCTTAGCTTTGCTAACCGTTGTAGCCAAGATGCTTAACTCGTAGCCGAGTTGAACAGGTTGTCGGGTTGTCAGTCAGCTGGTGCGTTTTTTTATAAGACTAACTGAACATCCCTCCCAAATGATGTGAGGACGGTGAAACCTAACACCCGTTTCTAGGCAAAGAAAAGAATAGTTAGCTAGCACTTCCGGTTTTAGTTAAAAATAATCAAAATAAGAGGCCAAATCGGTGAGCTCGTTACATGATCTCGTTTTCCTGTCATGAAGAGCGTAGGGGGTAAGGGATTGCCTGACAAGCTGTTAATTATTTTTTGTCACGCATAACATAACTTTTTATAACAGTTATTTGTTCGTATATGTACACATACAGACATAGAGAGAAATGGGTGACAAGTTAAAACGAACAACAGTGTATTGCCAAGTTAGCGAGTTAACTGCTGAGTTAAATAGCTTCACGGAAATGACATCCTACATTGAAAACAAATGATCTCTCTTTCTTTCATGGTCAATACTGGTAGAATTTTCTTTGTTCATAATTTAAGATTTTCAAAGGGGCCATTGTGCATAACCAACGCTTTTACATTTGATAATTTCATGTTTTCCTGTTTATGCGTCTGTATGTTAAATTGCTGTTACTGTTCAGTTACGTTTTGCTCACAGAAGTATGTTAGTAAGTAGCTGGAGGACCTCATCAGTATTCCTTGTCATATATTTTACATGTAGTTTGAACGACATATCGTTTGATTTGCTTTATTTAAATACTCATGCAAGGTAAAAACTAATGAATAAAAAAGGCATCCAAGTTCATCTATGATCTGTCACTTTGCTGTGAAAGACAGAAGTATGTGTTAGGGTTCAAAGTGTTATTTGAGGTACCTATACTTTACGTTTTGCTTTTAATCTACGTTTTACTCAACTATGTTTTTCTGACAGCTGTAGTTTCTTACTTCTCTTCAGATTTTCTACATGTATATGTGTATGATCAACCTAAAAAGCACGATGCTTAAACTTTTCAGTATATAGCAATATGAATCAGTTTAATTACATCGATCAGTAAGAATAATCTTGTGATAGAATATTATTTTATTTTAAAATACAAATAATTAATAACCTACAACATATTTAACATGAATGCCATAATATGTTTGAGTTTAAAAGGAATCATTCTGGTTTTAATTTTAATATTTTATTATTTGGTGTTTTGCTTGTAATTGAGGATTTTTAAACTGTAGTACTGCTAATTTTACTGAAGTGAAATATTTGAACACGTCCTTCACCACAGAAAAGAGGCTGGCGAAATGCGAAGCCGCTGGCGCCATCTAGTGGTGCGAAATATGAGTTGCCTGGTTGATCCGGTCTTCGTCAGCCAACCAGGAAAGAGGGCTTGCCGTGATCTGGACTGAGGCGGATGAGACCAGAAACCTTTGTTCTGTGTCTCCTCCTGAAGCGAAATTAAAAACAAGAGCCTATAAATGCGTCCTGCAAAACCGCGCTCGCGTTTTGTGGGTTGGTGATCGCTGATGGATGCTTTATTTATCAGAAATTAGCAGGTTTTATCATTTTTTTTCTAAAGCTTTATCATTATTTCCTGATCGCTCTTAACCAGGAGGGACATCTGGACGTTTTTTTTTCTGTCAGCTGCTAAATGGAAATAAATCGCGGGGCAGAAAGTGGAAGCAGTCGAGGTGTGTGCATCCTACTGAAAATTCAGTTTCGTTTTTGTAATGCAGGACATTATTTCCGTCTTCGTCCTCCCGTAGCTTCCTATGTCGCCAGACTGCCAGAAATTCAATAGGCTGCTTGGTTGTGGACGTGAGTTTGTTTTGAGTTTGATGGATGCTGTTGTCAGTGCACCTGAGAGCAGCGCTGTCGTGTCATTATTTCAGCCGGCACTTTGCCACTATAAATCAAGTTCACTTATGCATACATGTGCTCCTGGCCAGCATGTCAAGTGTAAGGTGGATGTTGTCGTCTCAGATTGTTTATCTGATAATGAGTGCCGATAAATCTTACTGCGTGTTTCGTACTTTTAAGTGAAGTGAACCAGCTTTTCCTTGTCTAAACAGTAGCACAAGTAGATTTAAAAGCCACCCCAACCTGGATATCCCCAGACAGACTGTTGTGAAGAATCCTTTTAAACTGAACTAGCATCATAATCTGAAATATTAATAATGAAAATAATGATGATAATTGCTGCTCCAAAACAATAAACAAGGCACACTTGGACAGAGTTGCTGTGCATGTTTCCTTCTGCTGCTGAGAACTCATGATTGCATGTTAGAGAAGGTACATTATTTAGCCATTACACTATTATGTGAGGATCGCTGAATTGAGTATGCTGTTGGTGTGTTTTAATTTTCCCGTTAATTTACACCAAACAGCCACAACGTTAAACCCAGGTGAAGTAAATAAAATGAATCATATCTTTACCATGCAATGTTCTGCGGGGAAACCTGGGGTTCTGGAAATCATGTGAATGTTCTTTACACATACACCATCCACCTAAGCACTGCAGATCAGATATACCCCCTTCCCGTCAACAGCAGCCTCCACCCAGCTGGACAGTGTACCCCGTCACATTCCAAAAACAGCTCAGGAATGTCTCAAGGACCACAACAAGGGCCTGCAGACTTCCCAGATCCCAACCTGATCGAGAATCTGTGAGATGCACTGGGATGGGCTGAATCCACCCTCCCACCATGGAGGAAGCTACAGAGGTCAGAGCGACAAGTCGGGTCATGAATTTCTGGGGACTTCGCTTTTTTAGGGCCTTGAAAACAGCCTTGAATATGTGGCATGTCTCTGTGAAGATTTGAAGACGTACACTGGAGGCAGCTGATCAGACCAGTTCTTCAAGATGGAGAGATTGAGTCTGGTCTGGTTGCTTTGCTGGAGTTCTGACCCAGTTGGGCTGAGGAAAGTGGAACTGTTGGAAAAAATCATGGGGCATGGTATACGGACTGTCCTTGTGTCCTTGAAAGTAGCAGAAGTACAGATTCAGGTTGTTAGTCAGGCACAAGTTGTTAATGGCTTGTGAGGGGGCTTTGGCTTTGAAGTTGGCTATTTGACCCCTCCAGACTAATTGATTAGTCTATAAAATGTCAAAAAAATGTTCATCACGATGTCCCAGAGCCCAAAGCGACATCTTCAGACTGCTTCTTTTGTCCAACCAACAGTCCAAAACCTAAAGACTTTATTCCCTCTCAGACGACAAAGACAAGCAGCCAATCCTTACATATGAGAAGCTGGAACCACCAAATATTTGACTTTGTTTGTTTGTTTTTTTGCTTATATTTTGAACAAACAATCGCAAGGCCAGTTTAGTAGCTTTTAAGGGGTTTTTGAGCTCATCACACAACCTTCCTCAATAGAATCACTTTAATGTTAATTGTCGATTGTATATACATAAAACAGCCAGATGACCATGTGAGTTTTTTGCTTGCCTGCCTGGGCTTGACAAAACTTAGACGTGCGCATTGATTTCAAGAATCGATTTGGAAAAGACTTCCCATATAAACCTACAATGCAACCAACTTGGATGTGTGCAAGCGTTTCATGTAATGTGGTTATTGGGTTGTTTATATGTGCTCGTTTGTAATTTGATTTTAATTAGCACTCACTATTGCATGTTGGTGTGCAGTTAAAAAACAAGCCGGATCAAAATGAGTTTTAGTTGTCTTTCACATGAAGTGTTGACACATTTTGTGTTTACCTTCTCACTTTGCTTCAGGTAATGATCTTCCAGTTCGCTGTCTACGCCTCCTGGCCCCGCCCTTGCAGCTTTTATCAGCTGCAGTGTGGCATGTAGTGCAGCATGGACTTGTGGACCACTATGGGATGCTGGAGGAGTTTGTTACCATGGTGACGGAGCTGGTCCCAGAGCTGATGAGCTACAGTCAGAGGGCTCAGCTCATCCTGGGACTCAGGGCCAGGGTCAGTAATAACTGCTAGTCTCTAATGGTTATAACTCATGCGAATTCAGTGTTGCAGATTGTTTAGGCAGCCTCAGTGTTGCCTCAGTACTGTTTTGGATTTGTGGTATGAATATTTTCTCTTACTTATACCCATATCTATTTCATTTCTTAAGTTAAACATCATTTAATTTACAGTTCAAGTCACACAGATGAGAAAGCACAGATAAAACTGTAGCTGTTGTCCATTCTGACACCAGATGGTTTATGAACCATGACTGTTTAAATGTTATGTTTTTGATTTTGTGCCTGTTTGTGTGTGTGTGCATTCAGCTGGTTCTGGAGATGTGTCGAGGTGACCACCCAGTGGACATGCAGACCATTCAACCACATCTGGACAGAATTAAAGCCCCTGTCAGCACTGCCAAGGATCACCATGTAAGCAACCATGGCACTGTGTTTCTTACTGGTGTGGAAGTTTACTCAGTCAGTCCTGACCAACTGAGTTTCAAGACTGTTTGTTTAAAACTGTTTTTTTCTTTAACGTCATGAATATGTTTTCTTGGATCTCCAGTGAGAGAAATTAGCAAAGTGGGGCAGATGTGATTGATTGCAGCTTGTTTTCCATTTGCTTAGTCTGAGTATTTTTGTGTTCATATTGTGTGTGTGTAACAGGTAACCATCAACCAGGTGGAGGAATCTGAAGTGAACTTTGTGGAGTTGGTGCATTCACTGTTGGAAGATCCATCTGAAAGAAAATACTTTTTCCAGGTGAGATGGTACTTGCTCCTTCATGTCTGGATTTACTTTTCTTTTTTCACTGTGGGAAGTGACTTTTTTATGTTTTGGCACATTTCATAATGCAATGAAAACAAGCTGTTTTGGACCAGGCATTTTCTGATCAGCCATGACATTTTGACCATGTGTCAGGTGAAGTGAATAACGACGATTATCTCATTACAGTGGCACTTGGCAGTTGGTGGGATCTGTTAGGCAGCAAGTGAACATTTTGTTCTTAGGGTTGATGTTTTGGAAACAGAAAAAAAAAATGGGCAGGTGTAAGGATTTGAGCGATGAAATGTTTGACAAGGGTGAAATTGTGAGGGCTTGATTACTGGGTCAGAACATCTCCAAAACTGCAGCTTTTGTGGGATGTTCCTGGTCTGCAGTGGTCAGGACCTATCAAAAGTCGACCAAGGAAGGAAAACCGGTGAACCGGCGACAGGGTCATGGGCACCCAAGGCTCACTGATGCACGTGGGGAGTGAAGGCTGGCCCGTGTTGTCCAATCCAAGATTAGAGCTATTGTAGCTCAAATTTCTGAAAAAAGTAGTAGTGGTTCTGACAGAAAGGTGTCAGAACAGAAAGTGCATTGCAGTCTGTTGTGTATGCAGCAGGTATTCCCTGATGGCAGTGGCCTGTTTCAACAGGATAACGCGCCTTGAGACAATACAAAAATGGTTCAAGAATGGGTTGAGGAACACAACGTCCAGTTTGATGTGTTGGCTTGACCTCCAAATTCTCCAGATCTCAATCCAGCATCTGTGGAATGTGCTAGAAAAACAAGTCAAATACATCAAGGCCCAAAATCGCAGCTTACAGGACCTAAAGGATCTGCGATTGGCAGCTTGGTGCCAGATACCACAGCATACCCTCAGAGGTCTAAGGGAATCAATGCCTTGATGGGTCAGGGCTCTTTGCCAGCAAAAGGGGAACCGACTCAATATTAGGCAGGAGGTCCTAATGTTATGGCTGATCAGAATACATTAAGCTAGCTAAAGTTTTTAAGCATCATATGCCAACCCACAATATTTGAGACATCCTATAAACAACACTTCCACAATCGTATTCTGTTTGTTTCCCAACAACAGCTAATCCTGGATGTGTCTTTTTCCTGTAGTGACAGTTTTCTGCTGAGTACAACGCACAGTTAACACAGTTGTCTTTCTGTAAGTTTAGCTCAGACGTTTGCAAACGGACCCACTGTGCTCTCAAGCATGCAATGAGCAAATGAACAATGAACAAATGCATGTAGGTTTTTTATATAGCTTCTGTGAGTCACTTATTCTGTCATAGTTATGCATCGCCCTGGCTGTGTAGGACAAAAACGACATCTTAAGAGATAATAGGATAGTTTGAGCCTCCTTATCAGTCCAGTCCTTGGACAAAGTGAATGTCCCCTGCAATCTGTTCTTGCTGACACATGGGAGTACAGACAGGGAGTGAGGCTTCCACAGTGTGTTTGTTTGCTGTCATGTGGAACGAGATTACGGTACTTGACCTGTGGTTGCAAAACGTGATGAAGTGTGGTGTTTCATAGTACATAGTACAAAGATGTTGCTTCTGAAACTGTCCAACACACTCTTTCTCTTTATCTGTCCCTCTCTCTTTGTCATTTGCAGGAAATATTCCCTGTATACTTTGGCTCAAAGTATGATGCGGCACTTGAGATGCTGGTGTGGGAGTTCATATCAAGACTGGAGGAGCTGCTGCCAGTTCCAGACTTCACACAGGTGCCGTGTTTATTTGAACTCTTGCATGGCAGATGAGGAATTTATTGCTTAACTTTTCACCTACTTCCAAGGTGTCTGGAGAAACAGCCTGAACCCTGGCTGGGGTCCTTCAAAATTTAAATTTCTTCATTGCTCTTAATTGTACATCTGTTTATTTGTCTGAATGTCATCACCATATCTAAAAAGTAAGCTAATGGCTAAAATAGAATGAAATGTACACGTATCAGCCATTACATTAGGGACCTCCCTCGTAATGTTGTGTAGGTCCCCCTTTTGTCGCCAAAACAACCCTGACCCCTCAAGGCATGGAGTCCCTTAGACCTCTGAGGGTATGCTGTGGTATCTGGCACCAAGTCACCAGCAGCAGATCCTTCAAGTCCTGTAAGTTGCGAGGTGGGACGGACTTGTTTTTCCAGCACATCCCACATATGTTGGATTGAGATCTGGAGACTTTGGAGATCAAGTCAACACCTCAGACTCGCAGTTGTCTTCCTCAAACCTTTGGCAGGGCGCATTGTCCTGCTGAAAGAGGCCACTGCCATCAGGGAGTACTGTTTCCTATGCGGCCCCTTACGCAACAGACCGCAATGCTCTGTATGTTGTGACACCTTTCTGTCAGAAATATGAATTAAACTAACTGCTAACTAACCAACACTGGCCGGACTTCCCTTCTCCCGTGCATCAGTGAGCTTTGGCCGCCTGTGACCCTGTCGTCGGTTCACATACCACAAGAGCTGCAGTTTTGGAGATGCTCTGACCCAGTCATCTGGCCATCACAATTTGGACCTTATCAAAGTCGTACAAATCCTTGCAAATCCTCGCTTGTCCTTTTTTTCTGTTCCAACACGTCAGCTTCAAGGACAAAATGTTCACTTGCTGCCTAAAATTATTCACCTGTCAGTATTCATAATGTCATGGCTGATTAGTGTACCACTTATGCTCAGACACTGAAATAGGAAAGATAAACTGATTTTGGTGAACATGTCCTTTCACAGCCACACTGTTGATGACATCCATACTTATGTAACAGGTCATATTTTAGCTATCGTTCTATTCCTATTTTATTACCTGCTCACTGCTGTGTTGATGGAAAATGAACTGCTACCTGGGGAAGTTATCAGGCCCTGTGGGAAGTCCGCACAACTTGTTTTGTCTTCGCCTTTTAGCTCAACGTCAAAATAAACCAAATACAGCACAGAGGAGCGTATCGCTAGGAAATGGCCCTGGCATTATTCCAAACTGAATTGCCTCTTTCTGGCTGACTGTGGCCCATAGGCTCAGTGCAGGGGCTCAGCTGTGTGCACCACTCACTCAGAGACAGATATAGAGGAGGGTTAACTGGGCACAGGTGCAACTCAGTGTCCCAGTGGGCTGCTTTCTCCTCCCTTTTCTACTCCAAGCTGCAGCAGAGCAGCAAAATAACAAAGTCAGATTATTGGACTGAAATTAAAAGATGCTTATTTGTCCCAAAGTTTTTAATTTTCCCTACACAGTGATTTCAGTTTCACGCTAATTATTTCTTATGTGGGTCAATAAAACTGATCCTCATATTTTTTTTATTTTTCCTTTAAACTCACTGTGGGTCACTTCCTGAAGACAGTAACCTGATCTGTCTTCTCAGTTAGCAGCTTTGCTCAGAGATGCACCGTCGTTCCTGGACGACTGTTTACAAACCTTTTTCCCAGCAGAGGATATGAAGACTGTACTTGAACACCACAGAAACCTCGGCCATTTTAAAGAGAAAGGTACAGTAGGCCAATGGTCATGTACTATAACATTAAAACAGTAAATCAGTTGAACAGATGTTCAGGATTTTTGTTTTGTTTTTTATGCTTTATTTACCATATTTTCCTAAATAATTGATGCAAAATTTTTATTTTTTCAGTTCCTCTTCTGTCAAGTTAACCATGTTTTTCTCATTTGTAGATCCTAGATTATTACCGATGGATGACTGCATCCTCTCCTCCCTGTCTCTGCCACCTGGGACCAAATCTGTCATGAACTCCAGCCCTTGTTCACCTGCTCTCAAAGATTTAAGCCCTGAAGAGCATGAAGGACATCTCAACGCTCCCCTCAGCACGAGCAGCCTGGAGAGAGCGAGCAGGAGGAGCTCTGAGACATCGAGACAAAGACAGATGGACACCAGAGATTCAGGCAGTTGGCAGCTGCAGGTTAGAGGCAGGAGCATTTCTCAGGAGAGGAACCCGCAAAATGCAATTGGTGCACCGGCGTGTGATGAAACCATAGACCTCACTACATCCAATGAGACTGCGGACACAGAGGTAGCAGCCGATGACAACAGCCAGAGCCTGAGGGTAGGGCAGATTCTCAGGAAGAGGAAGCTGAGCGGAGGTGTAGACGTTCCCACAAAACAGCCTGCACAGGCGCCAGCTTTCTTGTAAGATGAACAGAAATGTGTTGTTTATTTTTTTAAACACAAATACATAACAGAGGGGTTTCCTGTTGGTTCCATTCCCATCCATTATTATTAGAATGGCCTGTTGGTCCACCACTTTGATCCTTTACATCCATTGCTTCCAGACAGTTAAGCCAAATGAGTCTGACAATTTTGAGGTGCTCACAAAGTGATGATTACTTTAATCAGGTTAGAAAAAGGCATGTGAGACAATCTGTTAGTTTTATTCATTGTGAGGTTTTCCACCTTTGCAGGGATTCTTCTGTGGATGATGAGAATTCAGGTGAATCTCCTCTAATTTCGATATGGGGAGAATACACAGGTTTGTAAAGATTATGTATGGTTCAATTTTAGGTGTATCAGTCTCACATGAGGGCTTTGCCTAAATCCTCTGGTTTCATCTTAGACTCTCAGGAAGGTTCCTTCCCAGTTGTAACAGACACAAAAGTTCCCTGGTCAGATGAGGAGACGCTCAATCTGCTCGACATCTGGGGGAAGGACTCGGTGCAGCGGGCTTTGAAGGGCTGCTTGAAGAACCGTCACATATTCACGCAGATCGCACAGAAGATGGCAGAGAGAGGCTACATGAGAACAGTGGAACAGTGCCAGACGAGGATCAAACGACTGAAGAAATGCTTCCGCCAGAATATTAAGTGGGTATTAAATGAACTGCCATCTGTCCTTTCTGCTTGTCTTTCTGTCCAGTCGGTCAGTTAGCCAGTACTTCCCTCAGTACTTTGATATCATAACTGTACTGTGAAACGTTAAATGGTTTAAAGACACCTGTTTCCTTTTCCCTGATCTAACACCAGAGGGAATTCCAGACTGGAGTACAAAATTTACGAGCAGCTGGAGCGGATCCTCAGCTCCTCGGCTCCTTCGGCTGTTCCTGAGATCACCTACGATGTAGAGGAGATCATCGATGAAGAGGAGTCCCATAACAGTGACGAGGACTTGCAGTTTCTCGGCCATACAAGCCAACTGGAAATCGGTACACATCGGGCACATTTTCTCAGCAGTTAAGCCACTGCTGCAAAACAAATCCACATTTTTTTCTGGTGTAGTTTAGTTTAGGCTTCAGCAGGAAAAAGTTTTAATACAGAACAAACTCATGTTTTTAGGATTTTTTTTTCACCAACAGTCCAAACCTTAGGTGTGATCAGTTTGCCATCTATTAAACTGTACATTTGGATTCTTTTTCTTCATAGATTTTGTTTCCTGAATTGATTAATCATTTGCTGAAACTACTTGACTTCTCATTAACTTTGTGAGCAATTAATTGAATAATCATGTAATTGTTGCAGGTCTTGTTTACTATGTATTTTGTATTTCACCACAAGCCTATAAATCTTAATAGTAATCAGTAATTGTTGCCAGTCTCTTGTATTTAACTGTATTGCCAATATATTCCTAAGTCTTTCAGTTATTTTGTATGCTGCCTTCCCGAAGCACAAAGAAAAAACAACAAAACAATGTGATTCATGTTTTTATTTAAGGAACTAGAAGTGTCCCATGGACAGACGTGGAGACATTGGCCCTCATCAAAACGTGGGGTGAGGACACAATTCAGCAGGACCTGAGGGGAACGCACAGAACTGGACACATTTTCTCTATCATATCCAACAAGATGGCTGCCCAGGGCTTCTCCCGAACACCAGAGCAGTGCCAAACAAGGCTGAAGAGGGTGAAATCAAGTTTCAGGCAATGTTACCAAAACAAGTATGTATTCTTACAGTAGAAGAAGTGAAGGGAAAAGTTGGCCGATGTTGATTTACGGTATTTGTCTCCTCTCTTCTTATCCCTCAATGTAGTATGAAGGGACAGGAGAAAGTAAAGTACAAGTTTTACAATGAACTTGGACGAATTTTAGTGAAGGACTTCATTCCAGTGCCGCAGTTGGATGAACTCCCAGGAGAGCCTGAAGACAACAACTTTCCCTCCTTCTCCCATCAGGATATCGGTAAACTCAAAAGCTATTTGCTGACGGCCACGTGTTTGAGTACATCTCTGAGATGCTTATCACAGTACACCTTGACAACTGTCGATTATGCCTTGACTGATGCCCAGGTGTCCATGACCTGACACAGTCTGAGCCAACACATGTGGGTGATGCCAGAATCGACTCAAAGTGTTTTCTTTTCTTTTTGTATCTCCAGAGACTGCTGTGGGTGTTCAGGAAGACAGGAAGAAAGTCCCCTGGTCGGATAAAGAGACCATCATCCTTCTGGAGATCTGGGGAGACCCGCAGGTACAGTATATCAGAAAGGAAATTCTCAATCTGAACGACCATTTCACTTCACTGCATCAGTTCCTTCGTTGAATTAAAGCTTTGATCGTGTAGGGTTTTTTTTTTCCGCGATTGCTGAAAATAATTTGAAATAAAATGTTTATATTGCCGCTTTTGCTAAGAATTTCACCTACATGCAGGTTCAGCAGAGCATAAGGCGTTACCCACACAACGGTCACATTTTTACCGAAATATCAGAGAAACTCGCCGCTAACGGCTACTCCCGCAGCGCAGAGCAGTGCCACACCAGGATCAAACGGCTGAAAGCCAACTATCGGCAGTGTCAGGAAAACATGAGGTAAAAACAACACATGTATATTCAGTTTGTATACTGTATGGTTAGCAGGATGTGTGTGTGTGTGTGTGACTAAAACTGCCTTTACTGTCAGCAGCTCGTCTGGGACTGACAGAGTCGACTTTAAATTCTACGATCTGCTGGAACAAATCTTGGACAAGCAGCCATCAACCTCCACCGCCGTGGTAACGGAGTCCATCGAAATATCAGAAGACTCCAATGGTGAATCAGCCACTGAAACAGGTACAAATAAATAAAATGTAGGGCAGCATTACTCAAGATTCCTCTGGGTGCAGTCAGTTTTGCACAAGTGCTATGAACATACGTGCTGTGTGTATTATGTGATTTCAGTGATACTTTCTCAGGTGAGGTTGTTCTTGGGTCTCAGAGTTTAAGGGTGAGTTGTGTAATGTTTCATATTCAGTACAGTAACATTAAAATAGTACGGTATCATAATGGCTGAGGAAATAAACAGAAGTGAACTTCAAAAGCGTATAAAATGTAATATAATTACAACTGTTTTGTATTAATTATGAATGACATACATTCTTGACTTATAAATGCTACTTCTACATTTTAGCATTTACCATGATCTTACATCATGATTAGCCCTCTATATAATTAAAGCAAGGCCTAGCAGTTTTTTCTGAACATGTGACAAATATATGATAATGGCACTTGTTAAAATGAAGTGTGTGTAGTATAGATGGAGCCGGGTCACGGGGTTGCACAGCAGTATCTCTAAAGTTAGTTAACACTTGCTAACATTAGTTCCCAGGCTGTAGCACCAAAAGTTGTTTTTTCAATGTTTTATTAATTTAACTTAAGTAGAAGAATGTGTTTTCCTTCTGTAATGGAATGTCCTGTGTCACAAATCAAATTTCTTGGCTGAAACTACAAAAAGCCAGTACAGATGGTAATGAGTGCTGTGTTTCTTCTTCAAGATGGAGAAATTGGCGTGTCGGCAGGTAAACCGGCACCGAGTTCGTGGTCAGATGAGGAGACCCTGGCGCTTATTGAGATCTGGGGCGAAGAAGAGGTTCAGAGGGCGCTGAGGGGTTTTGTACACAATGGATACGTTTACGCCGAAATTTCGGAGAGGATGCAAGACCTCGGCTACACTAAAACATCTGAGCAGTGCCGCTGGAAAGTCAAGTCGCTGAGGAACAACTTTCGACAGTGCTACGACAAGAAGAAGTGAGATCAGTCTGCCTGTTTATCTGTTTGCAAATATAATCCAGTATGACAGCAATGGTTCATATTTACATCTTTTCACACCTTGTAGAAGTGGAAAAAGAGTGGATTATAGATTCTACAAGCAGCTGGAACAGATACTTGGACAGGAGGCAGTTTCTATTGATGAGTATGATGAAAGAGACGAACAACCAGACCAGGATCCAGGTACAGTCCTTTTGATCCATTCACACAGCATTAGTAGAACTGCTCCGTGAACCAAAAAGTCTAGCAGTGTCTCTGATTCCCGCATCCACCTGCAGCAAGTGCAGATGGTACCAACCCTGCATGGACGGAGCAGGAGACAGTTGCTCTCGTGGAGGTGTGGGCGGCAGACGACGTGCAGCACAGCCTGAAAACCTGCGTCCGCAACAGCCACATATACGCGGAGATATCGGAGAAAATGGCTGCCACAGGATACCCGAGGACGTCGGAGCAGTGCCACTCTCGAATCAAAAGGCTGAAGAAGACTTACAGGCGTTACTGCAATAATAGGAGGTAAATTTAAAGGCTGAGTGATGAGTCTGTAAGGCTTTTAGATTATTATTTCAGAGCCTGACTTTTATTTACCTTTTCCAGAAGTGGACGGCCATCTGTGTTCCGATACTTTGACCTTCTGGCTCCAGTGCTCGGCGATAACTCTGCGTATGCTGACGTGGACAGTATTACTGTTGACAGCACCGTGCAACCCCTTATGGACAAGGATCCTGATACGTGTACGCTTAAATCTAATCAATGTGCATTTTGTATCATCACAAATTTGAACAATTTTATTAAACTTTACTGTGCCAATGCTTTGTCAATTTTCAAGATTACAACCCTATAATAAAACTGCCGTTGCTCCCCTTAGACGAGCAGCCCTCAGGCAGCCACCTCCTGGTCGACCTGAGCAGGAAGATGCCCTGGTCGGACCAGGAGACGCGCACCCTGCTGGAGATCTGGGGCGAGGACACCGTTCAGCTCACCCTGAGGGGCTGCCTGAAGAACCGCCACGTGTTTGAGTACATCTCTGAGAAGATGAGTGACCGAGGATTCATGAGGACCACGGAGCAGTGCTACTCACGCATTAAGCGCCTTAAATATGGCTTCCTCCATGAAAAGTGAGTAATGCTGACACTCTTCCCTTCTGACCACATTTCTTTTCTTAATATTACCGGTGTTGTTGTTAATACCCAGCCATTTTGGTTTGTTAGATGTCAAAAAAAAACTGGAGAATATTCTATAAATGAACAGTTTTCAATTGATACAACGCGATTAACCTGAGGTCTTGAATGTAGTTGACAGGCTTGTAAAATCAGAAGGATTTATCAGTAATTCTCAGCTTGGTCTCTGAATGTGACCCTTTTTTTATTGTTAAAATTACTCTTTTTCGTTTTATCTTCTCTTAATCATCATGGAAAACTTGACCGGGATTACCATTGCTACCTAATAACAGGCTACACATTTAAATGTGGAAATCTGACTGGAGGTAACTTGTCGGTTGTTGTGTATTTTTTTTTCCCTTGATATTCAGGGAAGATTTTAAATTTTTCAATGAGATGGATGAAATCTTCAGGAAGGAGCTGAATGTGGACAACTCAGTCCCAGAAACGTTGATCGCAGATGAGCCGGATGAATACACACTAGTGCCTGGTCAAAACAAAGGTGAAACTTAAAGGAAATTTACATCTGGGTTATGATTTTTTTTTTTTTTTGTTTGTTTTTTTAAGAAAGCGGCATGGTCAGCATACAAACTTGAGGTAGGTATTGTTCTCGTCTAACCCTTGGCAAGAAAATAATATTTTTTAAACACTGAAGTAACTGTTTCAAAGAGGGGGAAATCACCAGTAAAATATCTCTTCATAATTGTCTTTTTAGTCTTTTTTTATTCTTCCAGATACATTTGTTTTCCAGTATATTTTATGTTTCTTTCAGTGTCGTATTCCTTTATCAGATGGTGATGCCATAAATACACTTGAGCAACTGAAATGAGCAAATCTCTCTCAAATTATATGTACTGTTTTTTTGGTTTTTTTTGCTTTTCTTTAAACGTTACAGTATGTGCCACATAATTCACATTTTGCTGATGATGTGTACTGTTAGTTGCCTCAGGTGGTACCCAGTGGGTGGCTGACAGCTCTAAGCTGGTCTGGAGTGATGGGGAGACCAAGACCCTCCTGGACATATGGGGGAGTGAGGAGATCCAGGAGAACTTGAAGGGCTGCACCAAGAACAAACACATCTACAGCCAGATCTCTGAGGTCATGGCCAGCCAGGGCTACCTGCGCACTCCTGAACAGTGTCAGACCAGGATAAAGAGACTGAGGGCCAATTTCCGACACTTCCTGGAAGGCAGGAAGTAAGTCCCTGTGTTCATGGTTTAGGGGACTGAGTGGGTGGCATAATGTGGTTAGATCACACTGTAGTTCGTAACATCTACATTCTTAATACAATTTTACACAATTAAGCATGATTCAAACCTCATAACGTGCTTTAGAACTGTTGTGCATGTTCATTTTGACTAAACTTTCTGTTTCCTTGTATCTAGAGGAGAGAAACAGGAGTGCAAGTTCTTTGACCAGCTGGTTCGGATATTTGGCAGCAAGTACATGATAAACTCTGAGCCGCTAGCCGACGATGCAGTGGATGGCGTAGGTAAGAAGTCGCACTGCCTCACTGCTGTCCATCATGTTAGTTTTATACAGTGGCTTTATCAACTGGTATAATGCTCATGATTTTTTTAACTGCTAATGACTTCCTGAACTGTTCTTGCTGATTTGATATGAAAGAAGGGAAGATTATCTGAATTTCTCCAAACGGGTTGCTGTTTTAAAAGTCTCATCTCTCAGCAGTGGAAAGTGTCAGACTATTGTCTCCATCAGTTACTGTAAATATCTTCACTGTAATTCCTATAGAAATGTAAAAAATCTTTCATGTCACTAAAATTCCAGTTAACAGTTAACTGTATGTAATAGTTTGTACGTCATGTTCACAGTTTGATATCTAAACTTGATCCAGAGACTTGAAACTGCCCGTCATCATGGTGTGAAATGTGGACCCAGCGGCTGCAGACTGACAGAAGAACATCCAGAAGAGGAAAAAATAAGGAGGTTCAGATGACCGAAGAGGGCCTGACCAGGCTCACTCAGGTCTACTTTTGTCTCTGTGTATACTTCAGATACTTTGACATTCTGTAGTGAGGTGTGTGTGTGTGCGCGAGTGAGTGAGTGAGTGTGTGTTCGCATCCCTCCACGAGTGTCTTGTGATTATTTACTACAGAGCCATGGCATTAAAACCAGAAAGCTCAGGGCTCGAGGGACTAAACTAGATTTCTGATCTCAACCTGGTGGGAGTCACACGAAAAGCTGTTCTCCTCCAGAAAACATGTTGTACTTGTTTTTAATTATTTTGTACTTGAAGTAAAACTGAGCACATGCAAAAAATCCATACACAAAAGGCCTCTATTGCTGTATACACAGCACACATTTGCTTTTTCATCTTTATGCGTGTGTCACTTGTTCACTCTTTTGCCTGTGCACTTGTTAAAGCTGTTTGAAATCTGACTGGTGAAACTAATTCTTTTTTTCCTTTTTCTTTTTTACATGCCATAAGTTGATCTTGTCCTGAATTTTATTTATTTAAATTATTTACTTACGTATTTGACAGTTTAAATATCTGACATTTCAAACTTTACTGAAGCACATTTTTCCACTAAGATGTGGAGGTTTTGTCACATCTATTAAAAACAAACTTGAATTGACTGACAAGTTATTTGAGTGTGTTATTTGCATGAAAAGTTCATCCACAAGCGTTCAAGATTATGAACTGTACACAAAAACCACAGTGGAAACAAAATAATATTAAAGATAAAAAGTAAAATAGCAGCATAATAATGATTTGATGTTAAAGTTAACAACCACATAACAGTTCACTAGCAAGTGAAGAGATGTTTTGTGTTGATAAGACCATGCAGACATCCAAATGTACCATATTCCTGTAGAACATCTGAGAGATGAGAAGAAAATCCCTAAAGAATGATTTTTATCTAGCAAAATAAAGTAATCTACCTGGTGAGGTGTCATACCTGTTTCCTTACAGAGTCATGATGCTTTTGTTGTCCATTTGCTGAGTCAAGGAATTCACTGACGCTGAGCATTAAAACAGACAACTTAAAAATATGTTATGAAGTTTTACACGTTAAAATAGAAAAGAAAAAGAAAGAATATCTTGTATGCTTGGTAGGTATGAACTTTTATTCATGTGTTAGATGGTACTTAAATGTTCCCATCATTTGTTTTCAGTTTATTCTTTTTCTTTGCTTTGTCCACTCTGGGACGACCTTCTGCGCAGTGCACAACTGGCGGCGGCTGGATGTTCTTGTTAACTTCCTCCTTCGTTTCCGAAACTGGCGGCAGTACGAATGGCAGCCGGTCCAGTCCCCCGCTCACTGGCCTGTGACTCCTGGCTTCTGTCACTTTCTTGATGTCAGGCACTTTACAGTAGGTACTCAGCTCTGTCAGTGGCCTGAGGACGGCCATCATAGGTTTGTGTCCCACTGAACGAGAGCAGGACCGGACCACGTTATCAATTGGGGGCAGGCGTGAAGGCCTTGGTGTGTCCAGTTTCAGCTGACTGCCCACCTTGTTGCTGCAGTCTTGTTTGATAACTGCATGAGAATTAAAGAAAGTCAATAAAACTGCAAGTAAGCTGGTTCAGGTAACAGTTGAGCTGTATTAATAATGTGGCACCAGAAGATCAATATATTCTCTTCAAACAGATCAAACGTCCTTCTGATTGTATCATAACTGAGAAACCGTGGGCAACTGTGAATTTTCTGAAAAAACGAAAAGTACTGCACGCAAGTAGAATTTTGATCTTCAAATGCAGTTAAAAAAGTATGTGCAAAAGCTATTTAATGTCAATTGTCTACTTCTAACATTACAGTTTTTGCTCCTGAATTCAGCCTGCTTTAAAGTGCATGAGAGAGGGTCCGTACCAGAACTGCCTCTGAATGACAGAGTTTCAGGTTGATGTATGGTTGAACAGCTCTTCTCACTTAGAGGAAACACTGGCATGTCCTCAAAGCCATGTGTGGAAGCTGAAGAGCGTTTGCTCAACTTCTTAACCTGCTCCTGGTCAGCACTCATAACTGGTAATGAGGGAGGGCGGGTTGAAACCTTTTCACCCGTACCTGTGGGCTGATATTTCACAAAGCAGAACAAAGAAGTGAGAAAAACAAGGGTTAAGTCGGGATGAGGGACGACTTGCAAAACACAGCTCTTCTCTACCTCCTACCATCGCTGTAAATAACAAACAGGATGATGTTAGTAATCTTCCCAGTGTAATGTTGTTACTATTCCATGTTTTGTACTTGTTTAGATGAGGGAGACTAACCATAACTTTGCTTGTGCCTTGTGTTATCCGGCAGCCATTGCCAATTTCTGGCAGGATGCATCTGCGTGAGTCAAGGACGTCATGAACCTGGTCCACATGACTTCCGTCCCCTGTCTTCTTGTGCTTTTCTCTGCGCTTCAGGAGTCGCCTGACCAGAAAGTTCAGAGAGGTTAACCCCGTGTTAGTGTCATGCAGAAGGAGCGGGTGAAGAACCCTCCCAAAGGTCACTGAATATCTCACCTTTGCTTCTTGTCGCTCATGGTTTCAGTCAGACAGTACAGCGTGCTGAAAAAGCTGAGGATCAATATGCAGCTCGCAGACGCGACGTGTGCAGTGGCTCTGTGAATGTGGGCTAATGATCTGAGAGACGTGGAACATGTGAATCAGCAGATGTTCTATGACACCACATTCCTACCTGTCCATTCCATTTGACCATTCCACTCTAATTCATCTTATTTTCATTTAAAAATGGGTCTTTTTTCCGGTTACGCTCACAATATATCACAATGCCTCTTTCATCACAGTACCACAGAAAAACTAATGCATGCTTGCATAACTTCTAGGCCTGATTATTGCAGTGCTTTCTTGTCTAGTCTGCCTATAAAAACTGTTGACTGCCTGCAACTTGACCAGAACACATCAGCTCGAGTACTGATCAAGTCCAGACAATTTCACTTTTAGAATTGATTTTCAAGATTTTCTTACTAGTTTTTAAATACCAGCCCATTTCTCAGGCATGACTTTTAGACATGTGGTCATCCAAAGAATCTAAACAAACATGCATGGGGTGTCAGCCTTCACACACTGTGGCCCTGAACAACCTGCAGCTGTTTTAATCTTGCTCTTTCTTAAGTTTGGTGCACTTGAGCTTCCACAAAGTGGTTCCACATAAGAAATAATCAATAACTAACAGCGAAGCTTTAAGAAAAAGGCAGTACAAACCAGCAACATCAGGAAGTAAGTGAACCACAAGTGAACAAAAGATGCAAACAGTGAGAACAAACACTAAAGAGAAAAACAAAAGAATTTTTTTTAGAAAACGTGGTTGTGAACAAAATGAATGCACCGTGCCGCGACTACTTTGTTGCATTGGTTCATTCGAGGTTAAATCTAATATCTGATAAAGTACAAACCATGAGACTGGACTTTTACTTATTCAGTTAACTGACTTTCCCTCCAGTGCGCCCGCATGTTCTTCTAATTATCAGCAGTTTGCATCTCAAGATGCACATGCAAATGTTGCCCACTCGGTGGCGCCAGTGGATAATAAGTTACTCCCCAGTGACTAGACTCACTTTAAAACTGTATGTCCGTGATCTGATGGTTGACCTTAAAGTCCTACACACCAGAATGATTGATAGATTTTTTTTTTCTCCTTCAAATATGTCATCTACTCTTGGCTTGAACTACACACCAGTTCCATTTGCAATAATGTGTCAGTAAGCAAGCAGGGAAACTGCACTAGTGTCACTGACACATACACACTCCGTGTAAAACACGCCCAAGTAATGCACTTAAACAGACACTGAGACACACACACACACACACACACACACAGCTCTCAAAAGTTAGGACAGTAATTAGTGTCTAAATCTGACAGAGCGTCCAACCACAAATGCTGGCCGCCTGCCATTGTGTGTGTGTGTGTGTGTGTGTGCACGCGTGTGACATTGGTGAAGACAGAGACAGGCTGGCTGGAATCCGTTGAGGGTTATACTGAGGGTGTTGCTGCACTCAAGAACACACATGGCAGAAGGCCACATCACCCACCTCACCTGTCAGTCCACTCTGCACACACTCTCACCCTCACACACACACTGTACATCGTACAGTATATCACATAGACAAAAAGGCCAGAATTTTCTGTATGATTCTGTTTTTGTTCTGTTTCACTACATGTCACAAAGAAATGTTGTGCTTTTTATTACATTTATTGCTTTTACAACACCTACACTTTCTGGACCTCCAGACTAAAACTTATCCCAGTTTCCTTTTCTCCTTTCCTTCCTGTGTTTTCCAGTTTTCCACTAATCCAGTCCCAGTTACAGAAAGGTGAAAATTTAAAGAAGAAAATCTACTCAAAGTGTCTTCATAAGATGCAACATTATTGAAAAATGTCCTCTCATTAGGCGATTCGATGATAAAAGTGGTCTCCAAATCTTCAGTTCCTTTGACCTCACAGGCCACAGCATATGGTTTGAGTAGTTTCCATTCTCACCAAACCCTGACCCTGATGGCCCGTGGGTGGAGGTCTTTACATGTCACAGAACCTAGTAAGATGCTCATGTCCCACGTATGGGGGGCTTCTACGTTGGTGATGCTTGTCCACTCCTTTATTCTCTTATATCTCTGAGTAAATGACTGAATGTTGAACCCCCGAGGGGCAGAACGAGGCATGGCAGGGTTGTGTAACATACCACTGAGTCATTCATTTAGCCTCAGGGCAGACATTTTCACCCTTCTTCATTACTGCAACAGGCAGGCTCACGTTCTATCTGTGTGTGTGTGTGTGTGTGTGTGTGTGTGTGTGTGTGTCCAGACCAGACATACTCATCCTGCTATGTTCTCAAACATGCAGCTTCATGCTGAGCCTGCCTGTTGCCCTCTAATGCAGGCACATGGTGTGACAGATAGGAGAGCATGAGGGAGAGGAAGGGGAGACTTCATCATTTAGCTGTGAGGAGGAAAGTCAGTGAACAAACTTCACAAGGAGAAAGATACTGTGTGTGTGTGTGTGTGTGTGTGTGTGTGTGTGTGTGTGTGTGTGTGTGTGTGTGTGTGGTGTGTGTGTAGGGAGCCTCCCTCCAGTTGGGGTTGTGCATGGGCTTGTTACAGCAACATTCCTCCACTCAGCTGCTTCTGAACAGCACATTCCAGAAAGAGGGAGACGGAAAGAGGAAAAAGAGAGTGAGTAAAAGGTGGAGAAAATGAGGAAGAGGAGGAGGCAGAGGAGAGGGGAGTTAGGGAGAGATGGGGGCAGAGGAAATAGATTAAAAAAAAGGTGGGAGGGATAGTAAAAGATGGACAGGGGCGTGTGGTTGAGGAAGAAAAAGGGAATATTAATATGATATGTTATTGAACCCTGTTGTATTCAGCAGGACCCCCCTCGTCTTCTCCGCAGAGAGCTCAGAGGTCAGGGTCAGATACAGTACGGAGAAACCAGAACCCATACTGAGAAAAGGAAGTAACAGAGAGAAGGCAGTGGTGGAAGGCTTCTCCTAAAATATTATTCCCTTTACAACCAGAACACACACACACACACACACACACACACACACACAGTGAAGTGCAGAGTTCTCTTGGTGTGTGTTCATCTCTTCAGTCTGCTTGACCTGTTTCCATTGAACTGTAGGAAAAAGAAACAAGTCTCACCACAAGCACAGAACACAGACACACATAATGATTCAGCCACACAATAACTCCCCTCTGACCTCCGAATAACACAACAGAAATATAACAGCTGAAAACAGCTCTGCCTGCTAATAATAAGCTTTGGTGTGTCGCTGGGTTTAAACAAGACATCTAACTATGTCACCTTGGGCTTTAGGTAAATTGTGATGGATTTTATTTTATGACATTTTATTGACCAAATATGAAAATAATCAGATGGATAGATAATTAAATGTATCAATAGTTGCAGCCCTTATGTACTGTAAAAAGGAGAAATAAGATTAAATGAAAGAGGAACAAAAAAGTGAAAAACAGTAACAAAAGCAGGGTTCAGTTATCAGACTTGAAAATCAACTGTTTCTCCCATGTCTGGTAAATAAAGAGGAGGGCAGAAACACAAGAAGAAGGGGGGAAAAGCAAAGACAACGTTAAATATTTACTGAGGATAACAAGTAAATACGTTTGAAGACAAGAAGACAAAAAGCAATTTGTGTGTGAAAGCTTGCTGGCGCAGCGGCAGCGTCCCTTCTCCTTCTCCTCTTCCTCACTCTGAAAAGACGGGCTTGTTTGTCGTCAATGGCAGAACGAAAGGAAAACAAAGTCACCCGGATCCCTTTCTCGCCGTGCTTATGCTTATCGGAAGACAGTTAATCAAGCATAAGTGTCCATTGAGTCTCCCAGTGAATGTCCCCAGAGGAACAATTCACCATTTGTTCTTCTCTGTCCTTCTCTCCATCCCCATCTCTCTCTCTCTCTCTCTCTTTCACACCAGATTTTCTGTGAAATTTATATGAACCGAATACTAAAAGTGATGAGCATTACTCTCATAATCTAACCAACTAAACCTGGTGTTGCTCTTCCTGCTCGACATGCTGTTAGGAGTTACCTACATGTGTTCGTTAGTGGAGACGTTTCATCACAAATTTGTTTGTTTCTATTTCTGGATCCATCTTAATCCAGATTATGTTTTCGACCCATTAATCTGTTGGCTGTTAGCTGCTTCTTCACTCTGGGCTAAACATAATCTGCCTCTCACCCATCTACAGTATCTATCTATCTATCTAGATTAAAATCCAGTTACAGCTGTATGGCTGACAGGATTATTAGAGCCTGTCACTCTGATTTTAAACCATCAACAACATTACTGTAACTTGTTCTCTCCTGTGTGTCCTGGTATGTGCACGCAGCATGTGTGCATGTTGGTAGATGGTGCAGCAGGTCAGTGGCTTCCATATGTGATTGTATACATGCATGTGACTCCAAATAGCACTGAAAACAGTTGGAGGAATAAGACGGAGTGCCACCTGGACCAGTTACATAACAGAAATACTGTGATCCCTACACAGCAATAATTTCACTCAAAACAACTCCACAATCTTTAAGTGAACAGTCAGAATTTTTTGTCTCTTATTGTCTCTACTGTAAGGTTGAATGTAAGAATAAGAAAGTAGAAAACAGTGCTTTACATCAGAATGCATGTGCGAAGTCCCATCCTAAAGAAACTTTCTTTCTTATAAAACCTGCTGGATATACTGAGATACCAAATATCAGCTGTTACACACGAGAGAGAACATATCCCATATGTAGGCAAGAATTTTAACAAATCAAATAAGGGGTATAGCAATAAAAAGTTAGCTGGGAACAATTTTAGAATTGAGCTAGATGTGAAAATTCATCCCTTTCTCCACCGCAGATCATATCAAGATAATAACACATTTAAAACAATCATATATAAAAGACAAGCTACTAGAGCGGTTGCTATACATATAGAATATATGCATTATATATGAATTCTGACCAGCAACTCTGAGCAAATGAGCTGCTTCCACAATGAAATATGTCAGAATAATTAATACTGTCAGCAGCTACGTAGCAATTCAAGCAGCATTATAAAACAATATACTCAGTCATCCTATAGTATAACTTAGGAAATAGCCTGTCAAGAATTTACCAGAAAGTGTTGTTAGAGGTAGTTTATTGTCATTGATCCATCTGTATTTAATTACATGCATCATTAAAAAAACACTGACAATATGAATATAGACAATATGAATACTCCTGTTCATATACAGTCTATATCCACGAGTAGAAACATGCCATAAAATGATAATATACATTTTTAATGAAAGGAATTAATACCCATCACAAAGTTACGGGAAATATTTTGCATTGTTGTTCTGAGCTTTTACAGTAATTTGCTCATTCATGATACCAATGATGATGACGATCGACAGACGAAACGACAGACACATTTTTAATCCAATCAGAGCTGTCTCTTTGGTAGAACTACAGCCATGTCAGCCAATGGGAATCTAATATCTAGTTTCATCTGTCCAATCACAGGCAGTCACATTGTGGAAGGGGAGGGACTTTTCCTCCTTTGGCTTAGCCCAGTCCGGATGTTCCCCAGTAGCGAATAACGAGCAGTAGTGTGTGAATGTGGCAACCGAGGTAGACAGGGAGGGGTAGATAGACTGACCAGACTAGGTTTTTTTGTCTTTTGTCTTTATTTTTTTTCTTACAGAGCCAGTTGTTTACAGTCTATGTTAGGCCGCGGTGTTGAACTTGTATGTTGACCAGGAAACCCGGCCGCTGCTGCTTTTCTTTGGGACTAACGTTAACGTTGTGAAAACAGCCCAGAAGAAAGAGGGAAAGGGAGAAACAACATGGGGCGATAATAAAAAAAAAGAAGGTGTTGTGTTGTGAACCGACGATGACTCTCTGGGAGGATCCGTGAAGCTTATTTATTTTTATTTATTCCTCCCTGTTCCCTTTCCCTTGTGTCCTGTTGTTGTCTTTTATTTTTGCATTTTCTCTCCCCTTGCTACTTCGGGAGGTTGTTTTTTTTTCGTTTTTTGTTTTTTTTTTTAAGAAAAGGAAAAGGCACCGGGATTCGTTACAAGAGGACCGAAGGATGGACCAAGCCAGCATCCTGAGAAAGTTTATCCAGGGGGTGAAGGCCATGAGCGAGGGGGACGAGGAGAGGGGAGAGGACAACTTCGGCAGCGACTTTATGGTGGGTCAAAATTTACGAGCCCTGCACAGCTTCCTTTGCCTCATACCTATCTCAGACAGACCTTTCTCCCTTCTGTTTCCACCTTTCCCTCCGTACGTACTGACCCTCCATATCCCCCCTCCCCTCCCGTCTCCTGGTTCCCTGTATCCCCTAAGAGCAGAGGCAGGGGCGGCCACACTGCCCTCTTCCTTTTCCTCCCATTTCCAGGCTTTACATGGCGGCCTAGCATTGTCTCCCATACCACGGAAACACAACCGGCTCCTGCAGCTTCTTTTAAAAAAAGAGAGGCAACTGCAAAATAAAACACATTCTCGTCACTTTCCAGCCATGGGCTAATTTTTTAGGGTAGTTTAGCCTGTAGGTAAACGTTGATCTTAAGTGCAGTGTTACAGTGGTTATGATTCATTGTCTGTCTGTTCTCAGTGAGGAGTGAATATCCAGCTACCATAATGAGCTTAATTGTATGTATTATCTCCTATTGCGTACCTGTAGTGTTACTGTGCATACTTTTGTTACAGTGTGGTGTTAGACATCTCTAAGAAATATTTACAAGGACGCCTGTAGTAATTTAATGAAAGTTTAGGGCAGATGTGTACTGTAGTTTATGGAGACAGTTAAACCAATGCCTGTAATTGTTAAACACAGTTTGCTTAATGAAATAAATAGGGTGGGCAAGATATTAGAGACACAGTGTGATGCAATGTAAGTCAACAGTACTGCAAATTACAACTTCAGAATAATCATGAAGTTGAATCAAAACAGATCCCTAACTAAAAGTGAACATTATAGCCTTCATGAGGGTTGGGGTGAGTGCAAGGGTGTTGTATTAGACTGTATTAGGTTTGCGTCCCTAATAAACAGGCAACTGAGTGTATACATTCATCTAATTCTACTAATTTTCTCGTATGTTGTTATCCTTTCTTTGATGTGGAGATGATCGAGATCTTTTAGTTATTTATTGTAAAAGTAACCTGTTTTGATGGGATATTTTGTTTGCCTTATGACCTGCAATCCCCAATCCACACTTCATCACTGGATGTTATTGTGTTGCAACTTCAGACTCAAAATAGGACTGTGTCCCAGGCTTGTGAAATAGCTGAAATAGCCACATAAGGAATGTCACTGCTATAATACTTCTTGTGTCATTATGTGGTCATTTTAGTTTAATTGCTTTGATAAGGGTGTGTTAGCAAATGTAGTGCTGGCTGGAGGATGCGTGCACATTTCATATTTAAGTTTAATGTAATTTATTAGTGTCACTAAATGATTAGGATAAGAGACCTCAGTTATAGCTTAACTCGTTGTAGCAGCCAACTGTAGGCTCAGGTTTGTTTTGTAATTCACATTATGTTTAAAGGAAGGGATGTGATTTGTTTGTTTTATTGCGCTGCAGTTTGATTGTTTTCGGAAGGAGGCTAATCAGCGTCAGAGTAGTTAACTTCTTCTCCTTTTGACTACAGTTGCACACATGCACACACTCCATTTTCCTTACTTCCTTACTTTATGCAAGCTGCTTGCTGGAGCTTGCAACATTCTTTGTCGACTCATTTCATAACATTTTGTCTTGGCTTTAAAGCTGAAGCTTTATCAATTCCTGGGTACACTTGGATAAAAGCTAGACTATTTGGAAGGCTTTTCTTGCTGAAAATAATAAATAGGTATATAACAAATTATGAAACGAGGAAAACTCTGTGTCCACTTGTGTGCTGTTGACAAGGCCTGTCTTGTCCTTTGAGCATGTGTTTCAGAAAGCAGGGAGGTAGACTGTGTGAGAGGCATTTAGGAAGTACTTAATAGATGAGAGAGCAAAAGCGTATTTATAGACCATATTTAGACCTGTCACTAACGATTAGTTTCACTAATGACTAATCTCCTGGTTATTTTGACAATTTATTATTTAGTCTATAAATTGTCAAAATATTCTCATCTCAGTTTCTCAGAGTCCTAAAGGACTTCTTCGAATTGCTTCTTTGGTTCATCCAGTTGTTCAAAACTCAATGAAAAGCAGCACATCCATACATTTAAGAAGCAGGAACCAGCAAATGTTTGACTTTTTTTTCTTGAAAAATGTCTGTAATAATTAGTCCATTATCAAAATAGCTGGCAACTAATTTTCTTTTGATTATCTAACCTGTTAACTGAGTGTTAGTGGTAGCCATATAATGTTCTCACCCTAATGCATATGATCAGAAATAAAACAACAGGTTGAAATCGTCTAGTATGATCACAGCTTTTTAAAAATTATTGTTTTTCATTGGCTGCTGGTTGGTTTTAATCTTAAATTCTCTATGTAGAGTTGACTGGATAAATGTAGGTTCTTCTTTTAGCACCACCACACTTCTCATTCATAACTTTACAGACGTCCACGCCTTGTCAAGCGGCATGCTACAACCACACTCTTCTGCTGCTGTACTTTGGGAGGATCTGTTTGCCATATTTTTTGTTGGTAAAAGAGTGTTCCTTTATCAATTTCCCTGACAAGACATCCCTTCTGCCCTTGTGGCTACAGAAAATGGCAGCCTTGAACAGAGCCCGTCTTTTCAGAATTACAGAAGAACTTGGTGAATATCCGCTTTATGGAATATGTGTAGATGTGGCTTCAAGCTAAATTTACTGGCAGCATCAGCCAGTAAATTAAGAGCTTGATTTAAATTATTCAGCAGGCGTGCCAGCCTTTAGACAAGAAAACTTGTTGAGATTGAACACAGGTGGGCCGCTTGCCAGTGCACCAAGCACAGTTAAGTCTCTTCAGCCACAGCCAACATGTATGTAGGTGCTTAAGTTGGTTGTTCTGGTCTTTCGTGCCAGTTTGAGGTTCTCCTCAAGCTTTCAACATGGAGTCAAGCTCACAGCACCACAAGTGCATGGGGTGTACTCCTTTGTCCACTGAGTCACCAGAACACCCTGACATAACACCCACTTTAACTGCCTATTGTTGTTTATATATAGAATGTGTTTCATAGACATAATTACAGTGCTCTGGTAGGGCAAAGAGTCAGCGATTATATGCTTTGTTCAGTACTCTTTTTCGTTTTTTTAGTAGGACGGGAATATTTGAAATTTTCCCAAATGTGAGAAGTGTCTTCTTATGGTATTCAGTCTTGAAATTGTCATGTCTGAACCAACCAGAAACATTTTTGTGACCTATTTCGGCTGTCAGAGTTAGAACATGGCGTTGTTAATTTTAGGAATTTCATTTAAAGGCATTTCTATGGGGGGGTAATCAACAACTGATCTACGGTAATTACATGGCACATACTGGTGCACATGGTGCAAACACATCAAGGCCTCCCATGAACAACAAGGAGACAGAGCAAAACAGTCCTGAATGTGGAGTAAATTGGACACATTCTTCTCGTAATCCTGCATGGTGGTATAGTAATCAAAGCGCTAGATTACATACTACTATATACTCTAACAAATATACTTTGTTAAAACCAGTATTGGCCTGTTATTTCTTCCTTGACCCATTTTTTAAAGTTGCACTTTACAGTATTGCATGTTGGCGGCAGTGAGGACTCCAGTAACTTTTTAAAAGATTCAAGCTTGTGAAATGGGATATGGAATTATGGGAATTGTGGTCCTCGTGTTACACAACAGTCATGGCCATTGAAAAGTTATCTGATGTGACTCGGGCAGAGACGCTCACAGGTAATGTTTTTAAGTTTGTTTGTTCATGGACTTCCATCCTCACTGTATCATACAGTTACTGTGATTAAATTACAGATTTCTATGGGTTTGAACGTTGTTGACAACATTTATGATAATGTAAGTACACAACTCAATGTAAATAACCGGGTGTAGTCATTTTTTGACATTTTAAAGGATGAATGCTACATATGATATCTTTAATTCAAAAGGATACACATGGGATAAAAGACAAAATATGTGCAGTTGAGTGCCAGAATCTCATGACATATGTTCTGCAAAACTGGAGCATCTGTGTAGTTGCTGGTTCCACAAAATCCAAGCAATGGCAATCTTACTCGTTTCACAAGGGTGTTTATCAGCTGGCTCTGTCAACCCACGACTTTCCAAACCAGCTATTAGTGTGCTTATGTAAGAGAGCCAGAGCTTCTTAACAAATAGCCAGTTGCAGGGGCAACATTATGGACACATCCAGAGAAGATTTTAAAAAAGATGACCATTGCAGTTTTAGAGATAAAACGGTGACATCTGGAGTCCTTTATAGTGTTGAACAACAGATCATCTTGCAAGGCTTTGGCATTTCCATTTATTTGCTAGGTACAAATTATATAAAATGAAATTAGGCTTCCTTCATGTTAGACCCCACAGAGTGATGGTGTGAATTTGTGTGAAGGTCGCCAAAGTTGAACTAGACGTGAAAGCTAAGCGTGGGTTTACTTTGCTGCCTAGAAAACATATCATCTCATCTTTCAAATTAATTGAACAAGGTGTGAAATTTTGTCGCCACTGAAGTCCCCTGGAAAGTTAGATTGCTGACTCACAGATCTGGCTTGTTAAGCAAACTTCACTGGTTTATTGGGGGAGTACTGACTCCCTGCTGGCTTTACTTTTGATCAGTCACTTCCTGTGGACAGAGGGTGTCTGTATTTGATGCAGACTTTCATTTGAAGAAAGAGAGAGAAGAGTAACGAGTTTCTCTGGTTTGACAATCTACTTGAGAAAATCTCATGTATTCTCATCTTCTTGATTTGATCTGGAAATCAGATTTTTACGTCAAAGGCACAACACAGCAGTTGATAGAGATAGTAGCTTTGGGGTTGAGCCTGTGACCTCTGTGTTATGGGAAGTCTTCTGTAACTTGTAGGCCACTACAAAGTCTGAGAGAAACATGCTATTAAAGAAGACTTCTCCCCAGAGTGCATCACAGTGTTGTACATTTTTGTATGTTTGTCCAAACCCTGGCAGTATGATAGCAGTGTTAAACAACACACAAAATCTAACTTATGCAAAATCTAACTTGCCATACATGGAGCTTTAAACACATTGCAATTTTGGCTGTTCATATTCTCAGTGCCCCCATGTGGCACATGAGCAGACTGTCGTCTGTATACAAACAGATGCATGGATATTGTGGGCTGCCTGTGAGATAGGATGAGACACTTAAAGTGTCTTTTATGGAGGTGTAAAAATCATTTCACAGGTTCAGCAAATGTAGCTACAAAGTGCTTCAAGTTGGAAATGAGATGTAAAATGAGCGTGATGTAAAAACAGGAAATAAACCACATGGCCGGAAACAAAAAGAAACATCTGTGTGATCAGTTGCCTGTGCCTTCCCACAAACTTTCATATTGTTTTTGTACCTGCTTTTGGGAACACTGGGCTCAGCATTGTAGTCTAGACAGGGTTTAGACAGAGGAGATCAGCCTGTGTGTATGTGTGTGCGTGCATGCGTGTGTGTGTGTGTGTGTGTGTGTTCCTGCCCCACCTTTGCTCGCAGATTACTCCCAAGCAGCACATCAAAGAAAGCGAAAAAGTGCAAACGCACTCGCTTCTCTAAACGTGTGTCCTATCAGGCAGACATAAAACACTCAGAGGGGAGGCAAGAAAATGAGTGTGACAATACCTAACATGCTAGTGTGTGTGTGTGTGGTGTGTTCTTGTGGGTTCATGTTTGTGTGTAGTAGCAATTTTCACGGTCACCAGGGGGCTTCCCCTTTTCTGAATTTTGTGTGTGTTTTTTCAGTGCCTACACACACACACAGACACACATCCGAGCCTGCAGCACATGATCTGGAAGCCTTTATGTCCCATGTATTACACAAGCCCACACACACACACACACACACACATCTCACCGGTCAGAGATGTACAGATCCATGTTGTAACAGAAGATGGGTGTTTTAGACAACTTCATGCGCAAATAGTTTCATTTGTCCCAGATTAACTCACACTGAGTGAAGGGACGAAAGATGTGATCAGATTAATCATGTGCGTGATAAAAATGATGAAAACATAACACAAGTTTTAGGTCTGAGACTGAGTATATTAATGTGCACGTTGTGTTTGTGTTAAGACTCGTCCACTTTTGGGGGATCAGTGTGGAGTTCAGCACTTTTATGTTATCTTTCATTTGGTGAAATAAAGCACCACGTCTTCTCATTTTCAAACTCATTAGTCTGTCACTGTGCTGAAAAACAGCTTGAGGGGCTCTGGGAAGCTCATCCCAAACCATTTATTTGGCATGAACTGAAGTGCAGGGCTTTAAATTTTGCAAAATTTATCGTTTGGGAAAAACGATGCATTTGGTCATTTGAGAAACAGCAGAATTACAGTTTGTCCTATATTGTGTTCTCATTGGATAAAAAGCACTGACACAAATTTTAACAGTCCTGTGCTACTGTTTGTGGTGTATACTAAGAAAAGTAACACCACTGATAAAATCTGAACTGATGATTGTCTTCCCAGTCGTCTTCCATCACTGGAAGGCCTCCTCATGTTCCTGTAACAAGACTTCCAAATTTCTTTTGGTGTCACAGGCCTCCTCTTTTGTCACCAGCCCCCTCCCACAGCTTAACCCAGAAACCAGCCACTTTGCCCCTAAGCCGGGAGTTTCTCAGAAGAGGCGCAACACGATATTTCCGCTCTGAAGATGCAGTTTGTGTGCGTGCGTGAGTGCGCGCGCGCGTGCATATGAGGTTTTACGTGATGAACGCTAGCTGACAAGGCCGGTCGCCTTTATTGATCAAGATAAGGAGACCACACACTCAAACACTCAGGAAATTATGTAGTAATGCCTCTGTGTGTATAATGGGTGACTACATGACAGAGTCATCTTAGCCATTGCAGCTCACATGCAACACATATGCATTAACGTACACGCAGAAACCTGTTGAAGTGTACTTGAGATGGACATAGCACCACAGGAAAGACAAAAAATCTCTTTTGGGCACCAGTAATGGGTCAAATTATTGTAATATCAGTAAACAAACACAAAAATACCCAAATTAGGACTCGAGTCATAGTGTGAGATGTATAAAATCACACTAATTTGGCTGGTGGGCGCAAGGGTCACCTGTTTGACTACTCATATGAGCTGTGAATATCTGAACAAGGAAGTGATTAATACACACAAACACACACTACACTACTGAGCACACACTCAACACACAATGAGCTCCTGTCCCAGATAATTGGGATTATACACGGTTTGACCACATCTGCTTCCTGTTGCAGGCCTCAATCCAAAGCAGGAAATTTACCACCAAGTAAATGTTAACCATGTATGCTTAGCATTTGGAAGTGAAGTTAACGATTTTAACAGAAATGCAAACAGCTCAAACTCCTTCACGTTGAGTGTCTGGGCTCCATAAACCTGCCCACCTCTCGCTAACAATTTCTTGTTGATGATGTCCATTTATTTTTTAACTTGAACAGTAAATTTTAGAGGGTGTTTATGGTTTGGGAGAAGCGCAAATGATGAGAAGTGAGGGGAGGAGGGATGTCATGCTATGAAATGATGTCATTCTGATCTTCACAGGGAATGTCACATGGTGATCAGCTGCAGAGTAGAACTACTGGTACTTGTGGTTCAGGATCCTTCTCAAACCCTGAATGAAAGTGATAGAAGATCTCCTCCATTTCTTGTTCCTCCTTCCTTCCTTTTCTCTGACAGTCACCTTTCATCTTGCTTGCATAATTTTTAAGTTACATACTTTTTGATTTATTCACTCTCTTTTCATTGCACAGCCAAGTTTGCATGTTTTTGTGGTATTTATACTCCTGGTATTTAAACAATGCACTCCTTGTCAGAGATCACTATCTGTAACTCCAACTGTCCCTCCATCTCAGTGCCCACTACACCATTATGCCTCCTTTTATTTTCCCTGTCCACTTTTGTTTTGTTTATCGTAATGGTGCGAACACTCGGACACATTCAAAGGAAACCCTATGAGCAGGTTTTCTGTGCCCACCTTACTGTATGTCTCTGTACATGCACATACATGCAATGCTGAGATTGTAGCTGATGAAGGAAGAGGGTACCCAGAAGTGACGGTGGTCTGTGGTTTTAAATGGTTGGTTGAAGTGTGTGCTCTTAGCTCAGGCCAGATGTTTCCTGGAGTCTGTGTAACCGTATTGCCAACCACATAAAGACAAGATGCAGGTTCAGGGGCTTATTCATACTTAATACACAATTCCTCAATGTCAGTGAATTATTGTTTTAACCGAAAAAAATTTGGAGTGTTCGGGTGTTTTGATGGTGATAAAGTACTTTTCGTTTCTTTTGCAAATTCCTATCTGTAACAGCATATTCTTTTTTTTTTTTTTTTTTGCGTTGTCACATTCTCATGTTGAACTGCTGACTTTGTGACTTGCACAACAGAATAAATCTGTCAGATGGCTGGGGAACTGAAAATGAAAGACAGACAGAAAGGGAAGCCTGGTGACTAATTACATAAAAGCACTTTCTGCTTTGTGACTGTGAATAATGGGGCTTTCATATGTATGTGTGTGTGAGTGTTCATGGCACTCATGTTATCAGTGCTCCACTGACCTATATTAGCCAGTAGCCATAAAGTGGAAATGACATGAGTATGTGCCTGTTTGCATGTGCGTATACAGCTTGGCAAATGATGCTAATTGTCGGACATTATCTTTGGCAGGAACTTGAGGTAATGAGGAAGGGTCACTCACTCACTCACTCACACACTCACACACACACACACACGGTCCGGACCGCTGACTCATGCTAGTAGTTAGGGTGGGGTTTCATATTATTTCCTCAGTGATTGAGCTGCTTGATTAGTTAGCTCTGTTAAACAAACAGTGGACACCTGACTTGGTGACATGTTCTTTGAAAAGTGTGTTGTTGTTTTTTTTTCTTTACCTTTTCAACAAAACACCTAATTGAATAATTTGACATTTTGGGAACTCTGAGAAGATCATATCTTTACAGTAAATATGAAAATGCAGCTGCTTAGTTTAGCTTGGCATAAAGACTGGAAAAACTTAACTAACTGGCTGTTTGCTCTACTTTCATATGAAGCATGTAGACATGAGAGTGATATCAGTCTTCTCATTTAGCTCAGGAGGATGGAAATACATTACATTTTTGTACATTTTACAAAATGTCAAATTATTCCTTTGATGGTGGCGCTTCATGCTGCTGTTTATTTCACAGCTTCTTTCTCAGCTCCTCAGCCACTTGATCAACATATCGCCTTCAGTACTATGATGCAGTCACATTGTGCTGTTTCTGAACTAAATATGACTTTACACTTGTAGCTTTTTTTCTCATTTGGGATTGGAAAGCCATAGAGAGAAAGAAAGGCAGAGAGAACATCAATCACACTTATTGAATTGAGAATCAGAAGCGGAGCGACAGACTCATATGGACCCTTTTAGTCTCTGTGCCGTAGCAGTGCATCTTGTTCTGCCTGCATGCTCGCAGTGCGGGAGATGGATTTTTCTGCGAGCATTGTAAGGGCTGACCTATTTTAGCTTGTGTGTGTTTGCATGGAAGGTGACCGTCAGTGCAGCCTCTCTACCACAAGCGCATAACACCCCCCCACTTCCTGGCCACACACACAAATACCATTTTTTTCCCCAACAGCACTACCACTTCTGCAGGAAGAGCATATTTTCTGCCAATCAGTGATTACGGCTCAATTTGTGAAAGAGAATTTGTGTGTGTGTTGGTGTTTGTGTGTGTGAATTATTCAGTGTACCAGGGAAGTACAGCTCTGCCGACTTATGCAGCCAGGAGACAGAAAGTAGGTTAGACCCACTAACAATTACATCTTTCTTTCTTTTTTTACCTCTCTTTACCCACATCTACCTTTCTAGCAGTCTTTCCCTCTCTGTTGGGAGTTTTTGTCATTTTTCTCTCTTTCTAATCTTTTTATCTCTTTCTCTCTCTGTGCCCAGTAACTGCCCTGGCATCCTTGAGTCATTTTAGGCCAAGTGAAGTCATTTTGAAGAAATTTGTCTTGGGGCACACATGACTTGGTCCCACCCTGAAGGGGGTCTGTGAAGTCAATACTGGGCATCTGGGGCGGTGGGCAACGCCCTTTGTGTATGTGTGTGTGTGTGGCAGTGGAAGTCGAGCATTCACAGGAAACTGGCTAACTCAGTCATGCTGTTATATTTCCCCTGACTGATAGGAAGTAAGAGGCAGACGGGAATAGAGTGGAGAGAATGGAAGCAGCGTACAAAAGATTTTCTATTATCTGAAAAAGTGAGTCATTTTGAAGTGGCATTTGTGATACATCAAAAATAGATAAAAACCAGTGTAATTCAATTAAACCAGTGTGGGTAGATTGTCTGTGCTGACCGTGCTTGGCACATTGGAAATGCTGCAACACAGACTGTCCAGAAAAGTTCAAACTAGTTGAACTTGAAAGTGAACACTGAGTAACAGGTGTCCCTCAGCTGTTAAAATTTGAGTAATACGCTACGCACATTCTGCACACACGACCACAACAGTGTGGCGTAGATGATTTCAGCGAGTTTTTGTCTTTTTAAATGTGTGAAAACCAGAAAACTAGAAAACCATGCTAGAGTTTTCTGGTGTTTCAGTCACTTCCCTTTCCTGTGAAGAAGAGTGTTCCTGCGGTGTTTCGTACCTGTGCTTTTGTGTGCAACTTAATTTGTAAAGGTACAAATGGTAGAAACAAAAATTAACTGCACTTGTATTAGAAATGCATAACATTGGGTTTCCATCTTCTTAAATGTCAGGATTTGCTGCTTTTGTTTGTTTTCTAAAATTGTAAATGAAATGTCTTTGCTTCCAGACTGTTGGCTTGACAAAACTGGACATTTAAAGGATTAATTAATAAGATAAACAATGATTACTTGATGATGAACAAAATTTTGATTACAGGTTCCTAGGGTTGCGTAGGTTTCCATGAGATATTGCTCAGTAGCAAGACCGACATAAAATATTTGGTTATGAGCCAGTTGTTCTGGCTGTCTGGCAAAGCTTTGACAAACTTTATTATGGGAGTTCTTGCACATTATTTATCTGTCTATTAACTAATCAAACAATCATTCCTTTCAGAATTGCTCCACCACTTGTTGTCATTTTGGAGAATTTGATGCACCACTAATTGACTGGAGGAATACATTTGAGTTTTGATAGAAACAAGGATGTTTCCTTTTCTTTGCCCTCCTCTCCACCCCCACGCATTCACGACAGTGAAGCAACAGCGTGTGAGGGGAGTGCGTGAATAAGCGACAGAAACAAGGAATTCAAGAACCCATTAGCTTAGTTACCAAGAGCCTCTTAAAAGCCCTGGCTCTCCCTCCTTCCTGTGTTCCCCTTGTCTCTCTCCTTCGTTCTCCCCTGCTCACCTCCCCTTTGATTTTTTCCCCCTCTTTTTCCAAGCACTCAAATCTCCTGTCCTCTTCTTCTTTCCTTTCTTTTTCTCTTTTCTGTACACCCTCACCTCTTGTTGGTTTGTTGACTTGATGTACAGAGCAGCAGGGGACAACGTGCTCCCTCTGTTTTTATTCTTTTGCATCCTCCAGGCTTACCCCTTATTTGTGAAAGTATGCACATATGCTCGTATGTGTCTTTTTGTTTGCGCGTGTGTGTGTGTGTGAGTGTGTGAGCGTGTTTTATGTAACAGAGGAAGTACGAGTAATTAGAAACAGGGTCTGTCTATGGGACAGTGGAAAATAAAGAGAAAAAGGGCGAGACAGACAGTAGCTGGGTCTCCATCCAAGTTTTTTCTTGCAATGATATATCATCAGAAGAATCTTTCAGTATATCAGTTTTTTTTAATCTGGCGTAGGCTACAGCAAATCGGAGTGTGGCAGAGCCTATTGTGGAAAAAACCAGAAAACTAAGAAGCGTCCATGAAAAATATCTAAAGATGAAAAAGAAACTCTGCGTTCAGATTTGAAAAGAGTGCTCCTGTGGGAGGGGACACAGGAGGGGAACAAGCTCACCTGGAGGAATACGTCATAAGCAGACATCAGTGTTTGTGTAATTACTCTCACTGCCAGAGGGGGGGAGAAAAAGGTTCGCACTGCACTTTTAAGATGTTTGCATACAACTCGCTTGGATGGAAGTTGTTTGTTAGTCTGAAAATAGCGTGACAGCATAGCCTCGCTACTTTATTATAACCACAGGGTTGCACTGATGCACTTACCGAAACAAACAGCAGCTAAATTCCATGTACGTTTTTGCTCAAGTACAAATGGTCAGAACATGCCAGTCTTTTCACAATTTTGGTTTTTAAGCAGCTGTTTTACTCAGTATTTATTGGTTATTTGGACAGTTGGGATATACCCCTAAAAATATAGTGCAAAATGGTTCCTCCACAAACAAGAAGCATTCGTTTAACTCTGTACGTGTTTGAGCTGAGAGAGGGAGGGGTAAACATGGAATTACAAGTCCTGAAACGTCTTTGAGCAAGGTTTTCTAGGGTTTTTATGTGGTTATTCACTTGCAATTTGACCAAGTTGTTCCCTTGTAAAAATCAAAAATCTTTCCCTAATTCACAGCTCACATAGTAGTCTATCCAGTATATATTAATACTAGCAATACAGGGAAAAACCGAAGCATTTATAAAGTAAAATATCAGAATTCATAGGCTTTAATGGGAGATTAGGCGAGTAAATGGGCTACAAAGAGAAAATACTTAACAGTGTTAGAGGGCACAATTGTGTGCATGTTTGTCTCGACATAATGTGTTTTGTGGGTTTGGGGAATCATAAACCATCACAAATCACTATTGCCTGCCTTTTCTGCTCATTGTGTGCCTAAGTGTGTGTATAAGGGTGTGTGTTTGTGTGTTTGTGTGTGTGTGTCTTCCTGGGCTCTGGCCCAGCACAGAAGCAGACCTCTGTTGGAAATGTAATTCACATGAGGCCAGAGGAGCTCTAATGCTATTAACACACCCGCACACAGACACAAATGAACACACACACACAAGCACAGCTGTGTTGCCGCCCACAGCTTCTGTACTTCTCCCTTGTTTCCTCTCTTTCGGTTTCTGTCAGCCGTTGTGGTTTACAAAGATGAGTGATGCAAAATGAAAGGTGAAAAACTCATTATGTCTTCTTTGGGATACCTCTGTGCTGCTTGTCTAAACTAAGCTAAACTAAACTGTGTTTCGGCAGGGTATTAACAGTCAGCTCGTCAGTTCATTAAACTACTGAGGCCATGTATCAAAAAAAAGACCGCTTTGACTTGTAAATGTTGCTGCAGCAGCACAGAAATGATGTTGTGACTAACGTGCAAAGAGAGACGGAGACGGGAAGGATGGTCTTGAGGTCTCAGGAAATCAGGATGTACAGTATATTGTCCCTGTCACAGTAACACGAGGAAAGCCTGCAGTTAGTGCCAGAGAGAAGAGGTGGGACCATTTTTCACACGAAGCTCCAGCAGCCTGAACGCCCACGCTTACTTTCTCAGAGTCAGCAAGAGAGAGAGGGAGAGGGTATAAAAAGTGGAGTGATGTCTAATTTCCTCACTGTCTCCCAAAGAGAGAGGAAAGTGATTGAACCAAGTGAGAGAAACGGGGGAAAAAAACAGGCCCTTGAGTGCAATATCATGTGAATGCTATCAGAGTGGAGCAGCAGTAGTTCTTTATGGTTCATAAGTCTTGATGTTCTTTTGAAGTTCCTTCAGAAGTTTCACTTGAGGCCACCGTGAAGCTGTGAATGAAGAGCGCGGCTTGATGAAATTCACTGGAAGTTTTAGCAGGCTCCTTAGTTTTTATTTGTGCCAACCGATATGTTTTTTTCAAGGGTGATTAAAGGATTTTTAGTAATCAAGGAACCTGATAACCGATGTTTGGGATCATTTACATTTGCAATTAAAAAGAAGTCTTAGTGTCAAAATTTAGCACAAGCAGCGATGGAATGTACAGCAGCTAAGTACTACTTACTCAAATACTAGAGTTGAGTACAGTTTTGATGTATTTGTGCTTTTCTACTACTTTATTCTTTGGACATTTATTTGATAGGTTTAGTTACTGGTTACTTTGCAAATTCAGATTATTTATGCAAAATAGAAATCTATTAAAAACACTTTTCTTTTTTTTAATTACTGGAAAGACAGTCAGCTAGACCGACGTCTATTTTTGCCATTTAAACTTGAAAATATGTCATAAATATTAACATTTCTCTTGTCATATTTATTCCAGAGGTTACGGCGGTTATCGACTAAATATCGGACGGACAAAATCTACCCCACGAACGCAGGAGAGAAGGAGGAGAATGTCAAGAAGAATAGATATAAAGATATTCTGCCATGTAAGTCCCTGCACACCAACAAATGCACATTGCACAGACGAATGATCGTTGTGGTGCTAATGGTACTTCATTTGATACTTTGGCATGCTCTGAACTCAGTCAAATGCACCATGCTCGACTTCCCCTCTACACTGACTGTATGGATCACTGCGTGCTTTGGTAGTGGTCCAATCACATCGCACTAAGTTGAAGAGCGAATGCGGTGATTGGTTGTGAGCAAAACCAAACATTTTTTCCTATTTCTTGTTTTTAAAATGTGCTTTAGAGAAAAGCTAAACTTTTAAGCCTGATCTGCACTAGAGGCAGACTAACTAAAGGATGCATTGTCCAGTTTTTATGCTGACAATGGCATACTTTATGTCATAGATTTGAAGCTCAAGCTCATTTCAGAGTTTAAATGCATACACAAAATACACTCAGTTGCAAGTTAATTAGGTAAACCTCGCTAAAGCTAATAAAGTCTAATACAACAATCCTGCAATAAATCAGTATGCAGTTTAATTTCAGCCGTTTTAAGGATGTGTCCGCTGAACTTGATGTCCATTTTGGAAGCTGCAATTTGTGATTTTGTTGAGTTCTATTGCTCAGAAGTATTTTTGGGGCAGTTGAATCAATCTAAACATTATAACCCTCATGGATGCATTATAAACCTTATTGTTGAACTTATGTATTGGACTGTTAGCTTTAGCTAGACGTACCTTTAAAAAAAAGCTATCAGCTGATCTAATACGCTGCATTGCTCCTGTGATACTATTATTTCTTATAAGACTAGCCGTGCTAGCCTATTTAAATTAGAATATCTCTACCCTTCGTACTCATTGACTGATGGACCGTGCAGCCAAACTGCAGGGGTGAACAACATCACGTTGCATGTGCTGATATTGATAGAGATGTTTGAAATACCATCATAGCTGCCCACTCAGTCCTCCTCTCTCTCTTTCTCTGTCACCGTCTTGTTTGTCTTCTGTCATTACCATCACCATGATCCTCCAAAATGATGATGAACAATAACACTTGGATGTGAGGTATAAATTTAGATTTACAGCAGATGTAAGCCCTCAGTAGCTGCTTGCTCATGCATGCAGCTGATTCAGAGTGATAACCTCTCTGTGCTGCCATTAATAACTACAGCACTTTAATTCAACTAAATTTTATATGCAGTTTTAATGCAAATGCAATGCCTGACTGTGTAATCTATATAAAAGGCTACGTGGAAGCAGCATTAAAACATAATGTATTTATGTCCTCAGCTTTAAACAGAGGTCAGAAAAAACATGTAAAGTTATTCAAATATTCTATCAAACACCAGCACTGTCAAATGTTAAAAATGACTTTTTTAACCACATTGCCTGCCGCCATTCCCTTGTAAGCAGAATTTCTTTTGAAGAGAATGAAAGAAAAATGGAAGAAATTAGAATAAAGAGGAGGATGTTGGATAGAAGGCTAAGAGGGACATTAGAGAAATTATTTACACAGACATTTAGAAGAAATACGGCTATCCAGCATGTAGTAATAATAGGTCATGTAATGTTTTGTGTCTTGCAAACACACAGCTCTCGCTGCTCTTGATGACCTCAAGGCAAGCTTCCATGACCCAACATCTGTCCTACTTTTTTTATATACCTCTTTTTCTCCTCTGTCCATCCATCCATTCATTCATTAAGGCTTTTAGTGAATGAGCTGCCGATGAGACAAAGAAAGAACTGGTTCATCTGTGACAGATGTGTACTCACACATGCACATACTTAGGAATGAGGATATTGCTGTGTGTCCATTAACCTCTTTACATCCCATTTCTCTCTGATTTGTCCTTGCTTGAACTCTCTTTGTCTCTAACTATATCCCACTCTGTCCATTTTGTGTTTTTCCATCCACTTTTGCCACTTTTTTTTCCTTTTCCGTCCATTTCTCTTACTTATTTATATTGCATTAAGGTAAATAATTCTGTCTCTTTTTTTCCTCTTCAGTTGATCACAGCAGGGTGAAGCTGGGACTAAAAACGACCAATCAGGACACAGATTACGTCAATGCTAACTTCATCAAGGTAAAATGCTGCTCAAATTCCCTTGCCTTGTTGTTTCACACCATGTTGTTTGAATATAGTGTTAGGAAAATTTATGTGGTGTAAAGTGAATCACAATTGAATACATTGCAGAGACTTTTACAGAAGGTGGCTAAACAGGATATACTGTGTATGTGTATGTTACTGTATATGTTTAAAATCTGATGTTGCGTCCTCTCTCTCTCTCTTTCAGGGTATGGATGGCCCAGAGGCCTATATTGCAACTCAAGGCCCGCTGCCGAACACTGTCATCGACTTCTGGAGGATGAACTGGGAGTACAATGTAGCTGTGAGTAGGGAAAAGATAGACTGATAGCAGGAGGAGACTAAAAAAAATAAAACGGATACACTGCAGGTTCCCTCTGAGTCAACTTTGGTGTTTGTGGAATAGCAATGGACACCGGTGGAAACTAACTAGTACTTTAACTCATTCCCTGAAATGATTAGTCAGTTAATCAATTAGTTGACTGACAAATAAAATGAATTGGCAACTATTTTAAGATAGTTTTTTCATGTAAAAGCATTTTATGAGTATCGTGATGTTTTTATAGTAATTTGGATGCTTGGACAGATGTTTTGACGTTAATGCATGAGTCATAATATTCCAATAATGTATAATAGAGTAAAAGTCCCGGGGGGGTTCTGCATTGAGTACTTCTTTTATTTTAAGTACATTTTCCTAATCATACCTGCATAGTTTTACTTGACACTTCCAATGCAAAACCCTTACTTGTAACAGTGTGTTTTTACTGCGTCTTATTAGTATTCAAATGATCTGAATGCCTTCTCCACAACTTGCAGTGGAAAGCTGTTACTGTCAAGCGGGTGTAATAATTAAAGTAATTGAAATCAATATTTAATATGATGGTCAGAAATTACGAGGCAGATGGGGCGTGCTTATGCTTGAACCAGATGGACAGATATGAAGGGGAGGGAGAGGAGGGTGCCGAGACTGGGTTTGACTGGCTTCTCTGAAAAGCTTGAGTTTGCAACTTTTGATTTTAATTACTCCTGTGTGATCAAAGAGAGTGAGAGTGAATCATATGATCCAAAATGATCTAAAGTCAAGCCATTATCAAAAATAATACTCCTTGTTGTCTCTGGACCTCATTATACCAGCTACCACGTTACATGAGTAGAATATGTAGGAATGAATATATTTGGAAGTCATATTTAGCTGCTAGAGGCTGAGTGTAAATGTTGATTATCATCCTTCCTGTTTGTGTCCCTGCAGGTTATCGTGATGGCTTGTCGAGAGTTTGAGATGGGAAGGGTAAGGCTGTGATGTTTAATCCCCTGTATGTATGTTTGTGATAGTGCATGCAAGTGTACATACGTTCATGTGTTAGTACACACATCAGTGTTTTGTATTCTCCACCAAGGTTATAATATGATCTTGGTCCCATTGCTCTGTTTGATTCTTTGTTTTATCTTTGTTCTGTGGAGTGTAAGGGTAGCAGTAAAATAATTTTTTTCTTCATTCTTTAGTCTGATGTGTAAAGGAACATTCTGTGTTTTTCATGCCTGCCTAATTTGTGTTTGTGAAAAGACTGAGAGGTAGCCAAAGGCAACAGAATTGAACAGAAGTAATGATTATGACTGATAGCTCATATAACCTGTATATGCTTTAATAAATGTGTGGTTTGCACATGTAGGCATATAAAGAATATTGTATTTGTAGGTATTCTGTCTTTCTTTCCCCGCAGATGTCATTGTCAGCGATCTATATGTCGTGTTAATTGCTTATTTCAGCCCTGAAAGTGTGTGTGCACAGGAAGCTGTGGTATTTGTTTGATATCTTGTCCTCAGCCAAAACTAACGCATGTTCTTCTCTGTTTAGAAAAAGTGTGAGCGGTATTTCCCAGTGTTTGGGGAGAAGCCCATGAGTTTCGGCCCTTTCATAATCTCCTGTGTAAGTCGACAAATCTCTAATATTACAGCTGTGTGTGTGTGTGTGTAAAGAGTGTATGTGGGGGGGGTCTTAGACTTACTGCATTTCTCACATTTTGTTCTAATGACCGTTTTAGTCAAGGATTGCATAAATGTTCCCCTCGTCTCTTGTTTTGCAGGAATCCGAGCAGGCCAGAACGGACTATGTTATCAGGGCTTTGGTGGTGGAGTATGAAAATGTAAGTTCTCGGACTCATAAAAGCAGTTTTCTTATCTTTTCTGATATTGATCACAAATCAATATTGCAATATTAGCTGAGGTATTTCTCTGATATTGATATTGATATTATATCTCACACAGTGACTTTTCCCCGCCAGATTTGTTCATTTATTCACTGGTGCAATAGAATTGCTACTGTAAAACAGCAGCACAAATATGTTCAAATCAACACTGCGCAAGTGTGAAATGATAATATTAAAATATCACCCACACATTCACTTTCTCCTTTTGTCCTTCTGATTCAATCCACCAACCTCCACCTTTTAGAAAAAACTAACCAATTCCACTCTTTGTTTCCCTGCAGGAAACTCGGAGGATAACGCAGTTCCATTATATGAACTGGCCAGATCACGACGTCCCCTCATCATTTGACTCCATACTGGACATGATCGGACTAATGAGAGAATACCAAGAGCATGATGATGTTCCCATATGTGTGCACTGCAGGTAGGCACAGTATAGACAAACTGCGCAAAGACACTAAATCCACCCACATAATACTGTAACTAAGGAAACACTTTAGACTGCATTTGACAAGTTCAGAATTAAGTGGTGGATGCAGTATATGGATCACATTTTTTCTTACTTTTGCTCTAAAACTGAATTAAATGATTCATGGCTTTTGCCAGTGGTTTTCTGCGAGGAAGCAGTAGGAATGTGCTACAAGTGACCAAAACGGGTTTGTGTGTTTGGAAATCAAGTTTCAGTACAGCGGTGAATTATTGCAGCCCAACACTCTCACACACATCTAATGTATAAAGTCAAGTCTTTGTCCTTTGTTCAGGCTGAGAATCTAAGTGTTATTTGTCTCAGAGATGACTGAACTCTTTCCTCCAGTTATAAAACACTTTAAATGGTAAAGTAGTTAACACGAAAGCAAACAACACACCGATTCATGCAGCTACAGAATTAGGTCTGCTGCTGCACATATGCGTAGTTGCACATGCTCTCACACACACACACACACACACACTCTCACACTCACACACACACACTGTATCCGTGTGTGTGAACAGGTATAATGAGCAGCCTGAGGACATTTCCTGGTTCACAGCAGGACTTAAAGCTGTGTCTCTGCGTCTGTAAAGATGCCTTGTGTGGGTTGTCGTGCGCTGTGCTGTGTGTGTGTGGAGAAATGCTGCTTGTTAGAGTAGTAGCAGAGGCTCTCTGACAGCATGAGATAAAGTTTTATGATTTGAAGCGTCAGACGCGATGCCACATAATCTCAGTATTTGTGTAGCTCCTGTCTCCATCCTGTCTGGGCGAGTTGTTGTTGTTGTTGTGTTGTGCTGCATACATACAAACACATGTTTATCCTCTCCCGAATTTAAATTCAAATCTGATATTTTGTGGATTTATGTGGAGCAGCATGTGTCTGCCGCTGTTTAGTCTAATCTGTATGACTCTTACTGTACAGTGCAGGCTGTGGGAGGACGGGTGCTATCTGTGCTATCGACTACACGTGGAACCTCCTCAAAGCTGGGGTATGTGAACACACACACATACACTCCTGCAAATACCCTAAATCATACCTGTGCAAATATACATACTTTTTTTTTACACACTTAAATGTCAACATTTAAGTGAGAATTAAAATGTTTGTCCTATTTTGTGCTTTGAAAGAAAATACCAGAAGATTTTAATGTATTTCGGTTGATCCAAGAGATGAGGACGCAGCGACACTCTGCTGTTCAGACCAAGGTTAGTTTGTCTTTTAATTTGTTTTGGTTTTTTTTGTTTTTGGTGGTTCTTTGCATACATACTGCTCTGTGGTTTGTTTAAACTAACTGAAATGCAACATCTAATACAAGAGGCAATATGCATATATATATATATATATATATATATAAAATAATAATTAGTAATTAGATACTGTTGTCGGTAAAGCTACAAATAAGTGTTGCTGCGGCAAGTGCATGCTTTCACACAAGAGGCTTCTTAGTGTGATGTTTGTCTGGTTGTTCACATGGAAAGATTTCCATCAGCTGGAGGTATCTCAACTGGTTGTTTGAAAAGTGTTTTTGAAAAAACAGCCTTAGGTTCCTTCCTCCAGTGGTTGCAAATCTGGTTTTTGTTAAAGTAAGTAGGTTTAAGTAATTCTACACCTATAAGAACATTACATATACTGCGTGAAAAGCATTTCACAACCAGCTGGCAAACGTGTATCGTAACACACTATGTGCACCCACGTTGGGAAATCAAATTCTGTTGACTGACAGCAGGTCATGCAGCACTTTAATGTTTCCAATGTGTATGTTTATAGTTAAGTTTATTCTTATGTTTGTTGGTGTCAAACAGAGCTAATGAACAAACAGCTGATTATCAACATTATCAGAATGCAAATTGACTGCATGTTATGTGATAACGTAATGAAAAACAGCAAGAGTTGGGATGAAAACGAGCTGTCTTGTGCAGCACTATTACTTTGGAGATTACTGTGGGGATTACTGCCACTTTTTAATGGATTTAAAGGACTGCCAAAGTACATTACAGTACATGACATTCATTTAGCTGACTCCAAAGCAAGTTGCAGTAAGTGTATTCATTCATGTGGACAGGATACAGACATTGTGAACATAGGACAATGTGTTGGAGTGTTTGATCCTCATTCACATTCCGACGCACATCTGTGTTACGTGGTTACAAAATTATTTGCATAAATATAAGTATGTCATTTAAAGTAAGGTTTTAATTCCGATTTTGTTTCTGAGTGACCGTTTTCCCCGTCATGCAGCCTGTGCCACGTCACTTCATTCCTGTGTTACTCGCTGCTTGAACATGGATCTTCCCGTATTTGGCAGAGCTGAGGTTGAAGTTGTGTTGTCACAATTTTGACATGGTTGTTTTTTAGTTATGTGTGAAATTTGCTGCAGTGGACAGATATAATATTAATATTATCTTACAGCTATAATATTTGTATCTTTCAATTGGCATACGTTCAAAATAACAACAGCGTCTCAGTTTAACAAAACACCTCGCGTTCACTACTGTTTTGTACTCTTATTTATGCCGTTCCCTCCCACACTTGCACGTCCTGATATTGAGAGGCAATATGAGTCCTGTTAGATAAATCATAGGACTGTCTTGATACATACTGACACAAGAATTCAGTTTCTCTGACCAGAATTCTACTGGAAGCCACCAGCTGTAATGACATTTTAGAAAATGGAATTGAACACACTCACTGCGTTTCCAGAAAAGTAATGAGATTAAATCAGTGCGCATCGCTGAATGTCCTTCTGTTGTTTTCGCACAGGTTGTATTTCATAGTCTTGTAAATGGCTGTTTTTGAGTATGAGAACGTTTTCTGTCCTTATATTGATTTGCTTAAACCCTTTCTTTGTATTTTCTCTCCTTCACCTCACCTCACCTCTCTCTGCCTTTGTCTTTCTCTCTTCAGGAGCAGTATGAGTTAGTTCATAAAGCAATCGCTCAGCTCTTTGAAAAACAACTTCAGCTACTGGAGAGCCCCACCAACACGCAGATACATGATGGCATGGTATGACACACACACATATATTGTGCATGCTGTCTGGTGTTAGAGAAAGACAGGATGTCGCTGAGTAACACTCTTGGAGTGGGGAAAAAAACACAAATAATTAGTCACAGGGGAGGGAGAGGGTAGGAGGAATAGAAGGAGAGGGGAAGAGAGACCTTCAGAAAACTCTGCTGTTTACATAGACAGTTACAAAGATTGTGCCACAAAGAGATCTCTCCTCGACAAGGTAGTCTCACAGGACTGCATACAGTTAGTCCCATTGAAAAGAGCAAGAAAAAAGCTTTGCCCTGTCAGTCACCACTGTCCTCATTCTAACTTACTTCATATTGGCCCCCCTTGCCCACAAACACGACACATATGAAGTGTCCTTAATTGTTCCTGCTCCTTGTCTCATTTTCTCCCATCTTTCATGCAGTGTTTTCTCAGGCTAAAAAATTTAATTATTGTGTTTTTGAAATCCAGTCTGGTGGGACATTGCAGGTGACAGACAGTCAGATGAGAAAAATGAATCCATAGATGATTACTGATCCTAATCTTAAAGAAAAAATGCATGCTGGAGCATTTGGTTGCGATATCTGTCTACTCAATAAAAGTAAGAAATCGCTCTCTGCTGGATAGGACTTTACTCTACCAAAACTGATATGCAGATGTATGAAGAAAAAAAAGGCAGAAAGCCGGAGCAAAGAAGGTTCAATGAGACAGTGTGCAGCACTGACAAACCTAAAGGCACAGAGGACGCAGAGACTATGAGAGGGTGCATTGGCAGCAATCCAGGAGTGGACTTCCTGCTTAGGAAGCTCTGATGACATCACCCCTCTCCCATAATGCACTTTGACTCTGAGAATAGACATCCGCTGGGAAAGGGAGACCCTCATAAGAGTCGGTCACACGAACACACGCAACCATGTGCATGTAAGAAAAGACTTTGACACACTTCCTCAACTGTTATCTAAAATCTTAAAATATCTTTCCAGTATCTCTTAAGAAAGGGAACAAGCCAGTTCCCTGTACTATACTTTACTGTACATTACTGTGCAGTACTTTACTGAACTGTACCACAGTCTTAGAGACTGCTGGATATTAATCATTTGTGAAGCGTAGGTGTGGCATGGAGAAAGACAGCAACTCCAGCACAAGTTTGTTGCTACTGATTATCTTAAAAGTTACAAGTCCAAGAACGCAACACACAAACACACACGCACTCACACACTCTCTCTCTCTCTCTTGGTCAGCAAAACATTGTGTGCTGTACTGACTCAGTCTATACACACACACTGACTCATGTCCAGTCAGCCATTGTTAGTGACTAAAACGCCCACATAGGTGCACTCAATGGCAGTATGAACAATAAGCCTACACATGCACACATCCCACACACGTTTTTCTGCTCACATGCGGGCGCCATTGTTTACATGGTGTATTCCTACCAAAGTGATTTTCGCAACACATACTGGCACACGTACAGAACTAAACGAGATGAAATTGGTTTCTTCATGTACACTTGGTGTGCGAAGTTCATACTGACGCTTAGAGCTGAAGTGTCCTGATTTGCCCTCCGTCTTTGAGATTATGATGACTGAAGTTGTCCTGTTACCTCCTCATTATGAGAGTTGAGGGATAGTCAAACTAATGAGTGGGGGGAGGAGGAGGACGTGAGCTGCAAGGAGCAGAGAGAGAGCGCGAAAGAGAGCAAGCTTAAGTCGGGCGGAGAGCTTCTTTCAGAAACAATTTTGATCCTTCTTTGAGGCAATTTTGTAGCAGCTTTGTACTTCTTACGCAGAAACGTGGGAGACAGTGAGTTAGTTAGTGAAAAGTAGCTGGAGAGAGCGAGCTGCCGTACATTTTGGTAGCAAATACAAAAACTCCTGTTACAGCGTGAGCTGAAATTCAGTCTCACAAAACAATCCAGGTGTTTTTAGAAGCATAACTATTTGCGTGTCCAGTGAGGCCATAGATGATTTGGCATTTTCACCCTATTAAACATACACAGACAGAAACACAGAAAGCTAGGCAAAATCACATTCAGAACACTGTCTTGACTAAAAATACTGCAGCTCAGGTGTGTTTATCAAAGACGTCAGTGGAGGATGAGGTGTTTTTGAGATGTTGGCACTACTGATGCCAGAATTTTAGATGTCTTGGTTGGCACACTGTAGAGTTGTCACTTTTGCTCCTGAGAACATTCATAACCACGTTACTTTCTTTTTAAATCTAAATCTAAAATTTGGTTATTTCTGATTTAAATACAAACTTAGAAGTGTGTGTGTATGTCTTTGTTGGTGCGTGTGAATTGTTCAGGATGAAAGCAGTCCAGATAAAGCAGGCCACCAGTCAGATGATGAGAGATGGGACACACCACCTCCAAAACCTCCCCGTATACGCAGGTGAGACACATTTTATATTTTCACAGTTTGACCTTTTTCAGACCTTTTTTTTTTTCTAAGCTTACTGGCTAATTAGCCATTGTCATCCGCTTTCTCAGAGTTCACCAAACACTAACCCTGCGCTCATCCTCCACACGGATGAATGAACAGGCTCACAAAGAAGTGAGCAGTAGGTGTGAAGTGGCCCGTCACTGAACACAGTGGGTGTTGTGTTTTGTAGGAGGAGCGCCAAAGAAAAATCACCGCACAACAGTTTGTACGGAGCACACAATGAAAACATATTAAACTGACCAAACAGAAGCAGCGGGCGTCGTTTTTCACCTCAAACGAACTGAAGCGTTCTGACACATTAGCTCCCCGTCGGCCCACATACACACCCGGCCTCCACTTCACTGAAGTTAACTACTGTTTGCCTGTTAACAACTGTTGTGGCCTGAGGAGGAGCTGTATTTATAGTTCATTTTGCAACAGTTACCAATACTCTGCAACATTGTGCGGTGTTGCATGTACTAAAACCTCAGGGCTAGTTGAAGTGGAACTGCTATATTTTTCATCTTCCCCTTCTTTGAGAGCAAATGCATGCTTTTACACACGTGCAGGCATATGATTCAAACACATACACACAAAAACAACTCAGCAAAAATACATACACATTCCCCCTGTCATTTCTTCTCTAACTTCTTTTTAATCTCCCTCTCCTCCCTCTCCTCTCATTTTGGGGGTTGCTGTATGTGCCCAGCAGGGGTTGTGTTCCACTTTCTCTCAGCCAGTTCATCTTCAGTCCCTCTTCTTATGATTTATCCACAGATGGCTGTTAGTGCAGCAATACATACATCTTTTCAGACCACCAAAACTCAAAAAAGAGTTGCCTCAGTATTGTTTCTTTAATGTCACGGAGGACCTCTTGTTGCCAGGAGACTGTTTGACTTAATTACCTGTTGCTAGAAGCATGGTCTAAAAATGTCCAGTTTGACAGCATATTTTGCATCTGCGTGTGAATCATTTGCTCTGTGCTGATCCTTGTGATTTCATTTATGTACAATTTTTCATTCTTTACTTTCAACTAATCTTCATTTTAATTTGATGCGCGATTCTAAACCATTTATCTGAAGCGACAAGACCTTTGCTTGTGTTCTCTTGCTTCTAAAATTATCATGCTATTGCTGTGTTTAATTTGTCTTCTGCATCAGCTGGGTTGATGGGAAAGCAAACATTTTTCAGAGGTCCCAATTTTGGGATGTTGCTGCATGTGATCTGTTTACTGAAAAGTTTCTTACTCGATCCAAGTAAAACATACAAATTTGCTCTGCTGCCAAAATAGGAAGCTTTCCTGGAAGTGGGACAGAGCTAGACTGTCAGGAATATGTGGGTTTCTCTCTCTACTTGACTCTTGAATCTCAGCATGTGTCTTTCTCTCTTTGTGTCACCCCTCAGTTTCCGAAAGAAAAAAATGTCAAGGCCTAGTTTAAGCCTGAGAGTATTTTAGCCATGGTGAGAGCTATTTTTACAAACATAGTCCACATTCTGTCAGCCACACTCCCCCTGGGTCACTTCAGGAGTGCAAGAGTGTGTGTCTGTCTGAAAAAGAAGCATATTGCTGGAACTCCAGTGAGATTGGCATCAAGGGTCACACATACTGAGTCATAGCTTTTACATTCATGCATACCCATAAATTCACAGCCACACCCTGAAGACTCATGTCCTGTGTGTAGCATCTCAAATATTGAAAACTGTTCCTTACCCAAAGTTGGCATTTAATGTTTTGTCAGATTCATACTCTTGCATGTTCATTTGTTGGTCATATTTTGCTTTTTTTCAATAGTTACTTTGCTGATTTTAGAAAGTATCATATGAAGTTTTTGTACAGCTGTTGTATGTTAAGACCAGATTAAGGTTATGCATCTGAGAGGTTTGGATTAGTGTGTTTAAAAGCCGGGCTTTGTAGAAAATGCATTGATAATTCTCAAAGTAAGGATTTAGAAATATATAGTTATTTTATCTGTGATGAACATTTGTTTGCACCAACATGGACCATATCTCTGCTGGACTTTGATTGTTGTTGGAAGCATTTAGGAAGACATAAGTGCACAACCCAACAAAAATATAACAGTGTCTAGTTGCTTTTAGACATTTTAATGTGGAAATGTTACATATTATATCTTGAAAAACATTTCCACAATAAAATCATGCTGGAAATGTTTGAAAAAGGAGGAGTAAAAGGACCATTTAAACATTTGTAATTATATTAAAATAAGACTTTCCTTACACGTCTGGTTTTGACAGACAGACATCCTTCCTTCCGTCCTTATAAAACATCTTGGATTTTAGAAGAGCTGTTATTATTTGAAGTCAGGAAAAGGAGGCCCGTTATTTATAAGTTCTTATATTGCATTGAGTGTCTTTTGCTTGTTGCCTGGTGTTCTTCTGTACTGAGGAGACTCAGCTGTCCAACAGAGCCACCTAAGGTCTTGTTGTGAGAACTGCTTCATGTCTCCTATAACAGCTTTTCAGTGCTCATCAGCATTTCATGCAATTCTTCTCATTTGCAAACAATTGTTAATCAGCTAATCCAGCACGTTAACACACACGTTTGTTTAATCAGTGACGTAAATTTTGTGTGGTTTGAGTGCATGTGGTTCGCTATCTTTTTTGGTCATCTGTACGGAAATGTCGTCAGTACAACCTGAGTGCAGGAAGTGTGTCTTTAAGCTTTATCACCTTAAAACACATTCCCCCACTGTGAACCAACACTGATTAGAAATGCAGCATCTTCCCTCTGGAGAGCATACATGTATAGGGCACAGTGCGCTGTGCAGATCACTCTGTGTGCATGTGCATTTAAGCATTCAAGTGCATTCAAGTTCTTGTGATGGCGTGCATCTGTATGGGTACATGTACGTGTAGGTGTTATGCGTATGTACATGTGCGCATAATGTTTTTGTGGCCAAGGTTAGCTCTAAACCGTGTCGCTAGCATGGCATAAAGCAGGGTGGATGTTTGTACTGTTTCTATGCTTCGGGGCAAAAGAAGGAGAATTTGGACTGGATGGTTATCTGTGTATGATGCTCTTTAAAGCATGTTTAACATTTTCAAAATAGATTTGCAGATTCTTAGAGATGCCTCACAAGCTTTTCACAAATTTCAGAATAAATCTGACTCAGACTGTAGAAATGTTGGATAACACTTTAAACCCTCCTATTTAGTATCGAAAAATAAACATTAAGTAGGTGTTTTGAACACACTGTAATGTAGACAAATATAATTGTTTATAAATGTATATTTTGTACAACAATTACAACTTGCAAGCATATAGCTTTAACTGTAATGACAAATATAAAATTCTCACATGCGTTTTACATTATTGCCATACATTTTCTGTTTATTCAACAGAATTCAGTTATGGTTTCCTACAGGACTTGTTATAATTGTCTCTGACTTTTTACCTCTTCAGAAGCAATGGATGCAAATGTTTCTGGAAGAACTAAGAGAAAGTTAAATGTAGTTTGTCAGTTGTGGCCATTGATGCATAGATGTAGAAATATTGAATTTACAGAAAGATTTTTTTTTTCCTTAGATTTGCTCCTGTAAGCTAAATTTTCTTCTTTCTCAGTGCTACTGCTATTTTGTTTGGCTGTGATTTATCAGTGTTTGTTTCTGTAATAGCTCGCCTTAGGGATCACTTAAGTTTCATCTTATCTTATCTTAGAGTGCCTGAATAAACTCTGAATGGGAATGATTCATATCCCCATTGGAAAGCACTCGACACTGGTGGGAATCATCATCTGGGTTATTATTGAATATATCGTATGCTTGCTCAGGCAGTGAATATTATATAAGAGAGGAAAATCTTCGTGGATTATTTATGTCTTCATTAAAGAAAACTCTAAAGAAATAATAGTGTTTTTGGTGACGAAGCTTAACCTGTAGGGCGTGAATGACAGGTAAGACACATAAGAGACAACTTTATGCCGTCACTGAGTGCCAGCTGTACTGCGGTGCTCAGGCTTTATGATGAAGCCTTTAACTGGATAGCTGAAACTCCAGAGTTGCTCAGAATAGGAAATCCCCCGTACTTCTAGCTTGCAGATTCTCTTTGTGTCCTCACACACGCATCATGCGCAGTCCTACGTTGTCTCTTGCTTCAGTCATGTGCTCTTGAATTGGCACACCACCACATCCTTTCACTGTTTTCTTCTCAGTGTGTATATTTGTATGCATATGTTAATGTATGTTCTTACTCTTTAACTTTCCATAGCTGTGTGGCTAGCTTTGTCACAACCTCAGTATCCTGTATATCATTCACACACCTACGCTGTGTTTATCTGTTGGTGTGTTTAGAGGTAGTTTAGAGACTTTTGCTGAAGTACAATAAAAATCACTTTAATATGAACATTCATCATTCAGCTGGTAGATGACATCTTTTACAAATTAGAGTGAAATGAGTCTTCTTTTAATCACTTTCTGTTTCCTGTATGAACCAGCAGTGCTCTGAGTAAACTGCTGAACAGAAAAGAATAGAATACAGTAGAACTGAAAAGAAAGCAAAGCTTTAATAAACCTTTGGCAACTTTGTACAATGTATTCAGGTGGATAATCTCTGAGTTAGTGATTCAGTCTCTTCACTTTCCATAACATCAACATGGCCACCTTAAGTCTGCAAAATATGCGTGCGAACTGTCCAACAGTGGAAACCTACACTAACATCTGAGGACATTTAATTCGTCTCAGACACACTATGAACATATTGTTAGATTTTTTAAAAATTCTGCCACCTAGTGGTGGAAAATTGACCATCACCACAACATGAACCGAAACTTCCTTTTACTTTCGTTCATTTCATCATCTCACTTTCATCATGTCTTGTTAGAGAATAATTTAAAAGTGGATGTCCAAATGTCTGGAATTTGTCTGACCAGCATGATGAAATTTTCGCCTTTTTCATCATGTGAACCATAACCTCCCATACTTCAGTTTAAGATTGAAACCTGTTTCTTTTTAATGAAAGAAAATAGGTTTTTACATTATTATTCAAACGGCTTGGATTGTAAGATAAAAGTCAAATATGTTGGTGTGTGAATGAGAATTTTCCCTCCCAGTCTTTACATCTGTGAATGTACAAATCTGGCTTTGAGTTTGGTGTTTTAATTATAGTGTCTCTGTAACATCTTGTGCTCTGTGGGATGGTGATGTCTTATTAAAGAACATCAAAAGTCTGCCTCTCTGTGCGTCATATCCATTCACTGAAATGCTTGTCTGATTTCGGCTCTTTTTTTTGCTATTAACTCAGCTCTCTGTCCGTCTCTCTGTCTGTAGTTCCCAGGTGGAAGGTGATGTGAAGGAGGAAATACTTCAGCCCCCAGAGCCTCATCCCGTACCCCCCATTTTGACCCCGTCTCCCCCTTCAGCCTTCCCCACCGTCACCAACGTGCGGCAGGACAACGACCGTTACCACCCTAAACCTGTCATACATGTCCTTTCTACCACACAGGTGGGCAACTGCTGTAAATATTAATCACACTTTTTTTCTCTCTTTTCCAGCTACTAAAAATATGATAGGTTTACCAGTGTAGTCATTCCACAATTGAGATGAACTGCCCCGTTAACCTCTTGAAAAGATATACTATAATAATTTTATACCTTTTAGTTGAGAGAAATTTCTGGATTAACTTGACTTAAATAGTGACTCTGACTCCCTTTCAGACGTGCAAGATTTCTGTTGTATTGTAAGTGATGTCACATCTTTTTTACTTTCTTTTCTTTTCAGAATAAGGAAGTGGATAAGCAGCAGAACCAGTCAGAACCCAGTCCAAACAAGCAGACGAGTCCCTCAGAGCAGAAAGACCAAGATCTACTCAGTCAAAAACAGCAGACTCAGGTCTCAAATCTAGATCTCAATGACAACTATAACAACAAATCATCCTCGACGTCGATAAAATCAGAATCGGGCCAAACCCAGACTCCCTCGTCGCCCCTTTCTCCAGTTGTTGAATGTTCTGGTGCTCCTCGGATTGAGAGGAAGCTGAGCATTGAGATTAAAAAGGTGCCGTTACAGGAAGGACCTCGTAGTTTTGACACCACCTCCTCCATGGGAGTAGCAGGTGGAATCAGCAGCAGTTCAGCCAATAGTACAGGAATACTGCAACGAAGCCACGCCTTTAAAGCCCGTGCTGGCCAGTCCCTGCTGACATCTAGCTCCTCGCTGTCAGAGGACTCAGGCACGGAGGGAGGAGGAGGTGGAGGAGGTGGGTGTGGGGAGAGTCACTCAGACGGGGGAGTCCTAGCCAGACCGAACCACCTCCCTGTGAAGAGTGAGAAGGGGGAGACACCTGGAGGGGAGAGAGCAGACGCGAAGGCTGGCCATGCAGCATGGGCTCAGGCCTGCAACAGCCCAGAAAAACAGTGCTCCAAAACCTCCTCCTCTTCCTCCTCTTCAGACCGTGTTGCCCCGTCGTCCTCTTCCTCCTCCCACATCTCCTCCTCCTCTTCCTCCTCCTCGTCCACTCCTGTTAGGACTGCTCTGAGTTTCACCAACCCCCTACACTCCGACACCTCGGACGAAGAGGGGAATGGAGAGGTGTCCGGAAGCAAGGAGGGTTATCGTCCTAATGTGTCCACCGTCACGGCCATGGTAACCGCATCCCCTCACCATGGAGACCAGCAGCCGGTCAGGAAGGTGTTGCCCATGTCGATTGCAGGGCGAAGCTCTCCATCACCCTCTTCAACCACAGCAAGTATGTCAATCAGCTGATTTTGTTTAATGAGTGAATCTAATTAATTTAACTGACTCGCTGCTTTCCTGACAGAAGCAATTAACAACTATAAAGGAAGTCAGATAAGTAGACATCTGGATTAGCTGAATAAATCAGGTTTAATTTTCACTTAACTAACTCAGCTAAACACTAAAAATGATTTCAGCTCATTCCTGAGGAGTCTTCTCACTGAAACTTCTGTGAGAACCCTGAGAGTTGCTGTGGCGACATGTCTATATTATCCACACACGCATACGCTCAGGGAAACCACACGGTAGAGCCATTTTCTGGCTCAGTAAGGAGACAGGTCTCAGACAGACCACATGCTAATGACACGTTGTGTCTGTCACTGCACACACACTGTGTAATACTGTTCTTACTGCTGGGTAAAGACAGTGGCAGGAAGAGAAAAACAGGGGGCATGGAAGAAAGGAAATAGAAGAAACGGAGTCTCATCTGAAGCATGGCTGTATGACTAATTGGTTGGTTTGCAGGGACTGCTGAAAATGTTAACTGGCAAACATCTGTTAAAACAACTCTTTCTTTTTAAGCTTTTGTGTGCTTGTCTAAAGGAGTTAATTTGAATGAATTCCTGTTTTTGTTTCAGTTTTCAGTGCGTGCGTGTGTGTGTGTGTGTGTGTGTGTGTGTGTGTGTGTGTGTGTGTGCGTGTGCATGCATGTTGGATGGTGAATGATCAGCACTGCATGATACTAAGAAGTACACATTTGCCAACTCTGTGCATTTCGGGTTGGTATGCCTGGTATGGGCACACTGTCACCACTGCAGCTTTGAGATGTGGTTTTAAACTTCTGATGACGAGATCACTCTTTGTCGATTTCAAAATCATGAGATTCTGAAATTTGATTCCTGCTGAGTTTGGAGCTGACATGGAATGTTGAATGGTTTGAACCGGACTTTGGCTTGGAATCATTTTGATCTTGATCTTGGGTTCAAAGCTTGATAAAATAGGACTGCATTTCTTAAATATTTGGATTTAAATCTGAGGGTGCATGATGTGAACCATCAAATTTCTCCAAGTAAAAGCTATTGCATGTTTTAATAAATAGATTGTATAGATAGATCAGAGTAGTCAGTGATGTTATGTAAAATTTGGAAATAGAAGTAGACTGAAAAACTTGCCTGACTAAGTAAATTGTGGATGCCTTCTCGATGGATCACAATCTAAAATTGTCAACGTTAACACGCAAGATAAAACAGTTTTGACAATCTTATACTTCTGTATTTCCAGTAAGGTTGTGTCAGCTTGGCCAGTTTATCTGTTTAGCTCTTATAAGTTGCATAACAACATTTGGTCAATGACAAGAAATTACTGCAATGAAATTCTAATGATTTTTAGCTGTTAGCAACAGCAGACTTACATTACCTGACTTCAGTCTCGTCTGCAGATGCTGCTCCCGAGTTAAACTTAATGTAAAGAATGCGGCACAGGAAAGGAAATGATATATATACACTACAAAGTCACTTATTCCTCTGACATGATGTTGACATAGTTCCTCATTTATACTAAAACAGCCACGAGACTGTTGAGAAACTCTTCTTAGCATGTTTCTGTTAAATAACTCAAATTTAAACATCAGACATCATACATCATGCACCCACAAAATATTCCCAATATTTAAAAGTAAATGCAGAAATATTTGCCTCACGGTCCTGAAGTGGGCTGTTTTGCGTTTTGGTCTGCTTGGCTTTCTGGCACATCATTTATTTGGGCTGCTGTAGTGCTTTGTAATTGGTTATGAAACGCTGAAGCCTGCTGTTTGATTGGTTGCAAGACTCTAACGACTGCTTGTTGACGAGTTGCACTGAGCCAATTGCTGCTTCATGGTTGGATAATAGGAAGCTGGTGGTTGCTTGTTTTGCTGGTTATTTTTTCAATGAATCAGTCAAACTTAATTTATGCTGCAAATTTCGAAATGCTTTACCAGTCAGTGGTAATTAAACTAATCATAAGAAATATAAACAGTTAAAAAGTGGGAAACCACCAGTAACAAGATTACATTTTGTGTTTAATAAAGGTTTTCCTCTACTATCTGAAAATCAAATAAAAATGAAAAGTACAATGAAAATGTCACTCAGAAGCTATGCTATCACTGTAATTCGTGTAATGTTTTAATCAGTATTAAATGGTTATTATCAGTAGTAGAACTCCACATTTTCTCTGTTGATAGAAGCAGCACTGACTGTAAGTGAAGAACAGCCTTAACCATCTTTTTATTCTGTAATCTTTGTCTTTGAAGCTGAACTTTGTAATTGCATTGTTAACAGCAGACTGGGAACAGCAATATCATGTTGTCCTCATTGGCTCTTGCCCTTTTCACTTACAGTGCCATCAGCCTGCTTTACAATTACCTAATGTTTTCCTGCAAATGGTGCAATACAAAGATTAAGTAGTGCACAACTCCAACCCTCATTAAGACTAATTTTATACTAATCTAGGATGATTTGTTGACTTTCCTAAGGCAGTCTTAAATGCAGTTTGTACAACACTCAGCTTCAAATGAGTAATTCCGATGATTAGGACTACTTTAGACATGGAATTAAAATGGATTTATAAAAAAGAAGTTGCCAATGGGCTTGAAAATGTTTGGATTTCTAGCAATATGAGTTGTTAGGGTTCATTTAAAACCATTAAATTAGACAGTGATGGTTAGATAAAGCCAAGTCAATTATGATGTCATTTTATTACAAAATGCGGTAAATTGTACCTTCATCAAACTTGTAAAATTCGGTTTTTACTGAAATGGCAGAACAGCGACTGATGTGCTGCACCGGTATCATAACCAGTTTGTACATTTTAGGTTGAATGGTATACATTTGTTTAAAAAATTTAAATTAAAAATTTTTAAAAAAGGATAATTCAGTTTTGTGCATGCGCAATTTGCCAGAGAATACAAATATCAACAACAATAAGAACAACAATGCAAAAAATAAATGCTAAGTATATTTTAAAGCATCAGGACAGAAGAAAAATAAGCATATTCTTTTTCATGACACATTCAACACAATGTAATGTGAACATACAATGTAATGTTATTTGAAATAACAGTACATATATAATATAATAATAATAATAATATATAAGTTATGACACAAAAAAATCTGTCCATTTATCTGTCTTATTTTAAATTTGTCTTGTAAGGCGACTAAGCAGATTCAGTCACATCAGAGGTCTTTTTGTATTAAAGCAGTTTTGTACCACGTTTTGTACCTAGTGTACTGCTATCTTTAGAAGAAGAAGTAATCAAAGAAATAGTTTCAGTACTCGGAGCTTTTGTCTGCATCGCATTTGACTTCCACATGACTGTCTTGTCTCTCCTCTCGGGCCAGTTATTAACGTTGCTTCTCATTTGACCTCTGACCTCTTAACCCAGACTGCTGGGACAGCGATGACTCCCCTCCCCCCCTCCCTGCGAGAACACCTGAGTCCTTCATACTGGCCACAGGTGCGTTTGCATTGGTCAAGATTCACAGGTGTGTTCCAGTTGCTGTGGATTTGCTGGGTCACCTCCTGGATACATTTAAGGCTGGTCAGGAAGGTGGATGGATCAGTGAATATGAGCAGTGGGTAATGGGGATTACTCATAAGTAGCAGTGTGATTGAGATGTAGTAGCGGTTGTGTGCTACAGCCTCTGATAGCTGAAAAAGGAGGAATGTGATTTTTTTTTTCTTATTGCCATTAGATCTTGTACCTTACAGTGGATGAACAGGTAGGGCCTCCGACAGTGTCATCCTCCTTTCAAACAGACAGATGGCCACACATTTTGCAGGTGTCAGACCCTTCTTTCACAGGATGATCTCTTAAACAACTCACCGCCCTGCTGCTTTCTGAGGGTTTCTTTTTTCCTGTGCAGTGCTCTGATATTAAAGGGGAGCAGAGAGTTAAAATAGGCAACCAAATTACAGCACATGAGATGAAAAGGAGTTAAAACATGGTTTTACTGTAAAAAGGACCTTTTTTTTTCAACACTAGGGGGCACCATTGACAGTATTTGGGACCTGCACTGGTTTTGTAAAGACCGTGTTTGAAAGAGGCTACAGACAGTCACAACTGAGTCCCAAACCATGCTGCCCATGTAAAATTGAAAAAAAATAAAGTGTACACAAAACCATCCAGTATGCATGCAGTTTTAGTGTGTCCTGTTGATGGACATAATTCTCCCACAATGCAACGCACACAGGAAATTAAGCTGCCCACTGCAGGAAATACACCTCAGAATCTAATGAGTAAAATCCAATAAATTATTTTCCTGTCTTGTCAGTGGCAAGTCGCAGTTTGACATCCAGGCTACATCATTTCCTGGTGGTATAAGACTGATTTCTTGTAGACTAACTGAACAAACCGTATACTATAAACATGAATATATAGTACACACTATATATAGCAAGTGTGTAGTGTGGAACTGGGAAACAGCAATAGCATTTGCAACGGTTGCGTACATTGGCTCAGTCTACAGCTAAAGTGTAAGGCCTTAGCGCGCACCCCCTCCCCTCATTGTGAGGCTGAATTTTGGAAGGACAGGATGGTGTAAAGGAGGCGACTGACTGGAGAGATGTTGTGAAGCAAAGTGAGTTTGAAAGGAACATAAAGTGTAAGAGTGTGTATGCATGTGTTTGTGTTTACTGTCAGTAAGTTTCTCTTTGGTTTTTCTTCAGCTGTCTTTTCTTCCTTTAACTCACTCTTTCTGTCGTTTTCTCTCTCTGTCTCTGTCAGATCCCCTGGAGATGAAGACTTCAGCCTCAGCTGAATGGAGCAGCTCACATAAAGGTATGAACATGCTCATCATAACCACCTGTTTCCGTTCATCAGCGTGCAGAGGAGTCTCCTTATTTGTTTTCTCATGTGTCTGTGTTTATGCTTCCTCGCGGTCTTAGTCATAGTCAGCAGAGCAGAGCAGAGCAGGAAACGGACCTTCAGTGTTTCTTCAAATTAGCCTGCACACGATAAGACTGACAGCATTTGTCAAAAGGGCGGCTGTAAGAGCTGTGAGAGTGTGTAATGATGAGAAAGAAAGAGAAAGAGATAGAGAAAGACGGAGAAAAGGAGGGGAAAGATAATAACTTGTCTATAGAGAGGTGAAACAAAAAATGAGTGCGTATGCTTATCCGAGTTGAGTGATTATGGTTACTGCCAATTTATTGCTTCAGTAGCTTTGGTCTGCAAGTGTGTATGTGTGTAACAGAGGCATAATAATCAAAAGGGAATAACTTGAATTTAACTTTTAACTTGAATTTTGTAATGATTTGGGGTTTTTTTTTTTTTTTTTTAGTAGCTATAAAAACCCAACTGGAGCATTTCTAAAGAACGAAAAATCTGTGGTTTCATTTAAGTTCCTGCTGACAGCTGGTCATGAATGTGCAGGTGCAATAATAAAACCGAAATAATAATAATAATGATAATAATAACTTGGTGATAATTAAAATTTTGACAAATATACGACCTCCCTCAGTGAAACTAGTGCCTTTTAAATATATCTTACATCATTGAAATTGTGTGTGTATAGATGTGTCAGAGTGTGTTAAGAGGACATCTTCAGCTGACCCCGCATCTGCCAGCACCACAGCAACAGACAGCAAGGCAGACCTGGGTGGGTAAGTCTGTTGTCCTCCCTCTCGTACATGTTTTGTCAGTCGACTTACCTGTTCTTTCTTTTTTCTGTTACTGTGCGTTGCCATAAGCCAGGTTTTTGCTGACAAACGTGGTTTCTATTAATGTCATCATTTTTTGTGATGTGTGGTATTGCTTTTGCTGATTGGAAACCAAGCTTTGGGCTACATGTGCAGAAAGTCTTTGATGCTTATGAGACCACGCAGTAATTGAAGGCACGTTTTCCTGCAGGGGGAAGACATTTCTAGATGTGTTTTATTCATTTTAAAGCAAAACAAACCCAGCTAAGAGCTTCTCCCCCTCCTTTCTCTTCTGTCAGGGTTCGGTAACCGCTGCATTCAGCCCAAAGGCCCTCGGGAACCCCCCCTGGAGTGGACGTGACGGAATGATCCGTCTGCCCTTCTACCAACAGTGTTGTCGGGAAATGGACTCTACCCATCTCACCTGGCCGGCCCAAAAACCAAGTTGATAGATGACAGTTTTACATAGAAACACCTTCTGTGTAACTCTGTACAAACACCTTCTCCAGACTGAGCTCCTCCTCCTCCCCCCTTCTCCCCCTCCTCCTCCTCCTCCTCAGTTCACTGCAGAGGAACAAAGCAGAGGAACACTTACTGGTCAAGTGGCTTGTCCATTTTAGAACAAAGCCCAGGTTTTCCTGTTCAGCTTGCCAATGTTAGAGGTCTTGACTTCTCTAAACGCTGACCTGGGATCAGTCTGTTTATTTTCCTGTTAATGCTTAAGAGATAATTCCTGCCCCCCCCCCTTGTTTTCTTTTGACTTGAGAGTAGATTCAGTTTTTCTCTCTCAGCTGTAAACACATCACTTGTCCATTCGGAGGCTAATTGAAGAGGGATGTAGGTGTGTGTGTGTTTTAAATAAAAAGTGTTTAACAGGGAGAACATTTTCTTTCATACCAAATGAGGAAAAAAAGAAAGTTTTTCATCATAAATCAGGAATTATCTTTAATCAGAAAAGCTACTGTGGGAAACTGATTCCTGAGGTTTAACTGGAGTCCCAGAAGGCATCTGCTTCCTCCTACTGAATGAACAACAATCTTCAAAGCTAGATAATCTGTTACCCATGATGCAACCTTTTCTGTTGGGTATGTACAGGTTGCCAGGGTGCTCTCTCTTTCTCTCTCTCTCTCTCTCTCTCTCTTCCTGTTTCTCTCTCCCTCTTTCTGTGTGTTGGTGCTACATTACAAAGGATCAGCACAGAAACAGAAGCACTCGAGTTGACTGTTACCAACCCGTTAGCTGCAGTAATGTCAGCGCCGATACTTTCGTTTCTCTGCTGACCTCCCTGTTCACCAGAGTCATAGACTGATAGTTTGGTCACTGCGATGGTCAGTGAGAGTCTCGCCCTGTGGATAACGGACAGCAGGATGTTGTTCATTTTGGGAAAAAATGCCGGGAGTTAGATAAGACGTTTCATGCCAGTGTTGTGTCTGTTATGGTAAATATGGTTAGCTTAGCTTAATTTAGAGACTGGAAACCGCTAACCTGGCTCTGTTCAAGCAGAATTTACCTAAAGGCACCTTGGCAGCTCATTAATTGTCAAGTTGTATCTCATTTGTTTAATCTGCACAAAAACCAAACGGTAAAAATGATGGATGGATGTTTTATGATGGATTAAATTCTGGACTGTTTCTTGGTGGGGAGCAATGACATTAAATTGCTGTGTGTTACACTTTGGTTTTGGCTCTGTTAAACAAATGAGAAGTAAAGTGATAAGTAGCTGTAGAGGTGTGTGTAAGGGGACTTTACTGCCTTTGAACACACCTGAGCCTGCTGGTCTTAATGCTTTCAGTCTTCTCATCAGCAAGAAAGCAAACTTGCTTATTTCCCCAAATACAAATACTGTTCCTTCAAATGTCTGTTCAGTCGGTGGCAGTGGACATTAATAATCATGTTGACAACTTTGGGCTTAGAAAGCAAAGTTGCATGCAGAGGTATTGAAAGTGAAACTCAGGAGTTGAGTAAAAAGGGATATAATATGGTGAAACGATGTAAGAATTTGTAATGGGATTTTAGTGGTAGATCGAATTAAGCAGAAGGTCTGTTGATGATCGCACGAATACAGATTGGAAATGACTGCAGTTAAGATTCTGCTATTTACGTTCACGTTTAATGACCTCATACCACAACAGTAATGGCCAAACTCATCATCTCTGTGGCTCTGGCTCTCACTGCTGGGACCATGAGTCTGCCTTAGTCTGCCTCTCTGAGATGACAGTCCTACTTAATTTCTCTCTTCAGTTCATTTCTCTCTCTGGGTGCATTTGGCTTCTCTTGGTCTTTACCTTGGACTCAGTTTTTCTTTTATTTTCCTGTTGTTGTTCCTTTGCGTTCCTGTTTTCATCCTCTTCCTTCTGAGGGCCGGAGATAAACGACCATGCAAGTCAGTTTACTCACAATAAACCTCGGTGTTTCATAGCAGCAGTTATACACCTGAAACTCTTATTGGATTTTTTTTTTTTTTAATTACATGTAAAATCTAGTTCAGGGTAGAGGGTCACAGTTGGGTCAGTGTGTCTAAGTTACTTAACTTGAGTGTGATTTATTACAGGAGACACGATATCTAAATTGAATTGCATTACTTTTACATACTTGAATAATAAACACTTGAATAAATACATTATGACTGTGTAAAAACTCCCCTTTATATGTTTGAATAAACACATAAGCTTTATAAGTTCGCATTAACTTAATTTGATCAAAGTTACTTAATTTATTCACATTTACTCAACATTATAGAAAAACTTGTGATGCTTTACACTGAACTTATGCAATAGAATGAAAATGTTTTGAGCATAATAGATTCTTTGAGTGCAGATTATTATAAAGCCTTGTTTCCCAAAACGACCCACTTCTCTACAAACAGGACTTGCATGGCATCTAATTTTAAAAGTTTAAAAATCAGACCAAACCCGCTTTGTATGCGAGACAAAAGATCCAATAAGACGACAGCAGCAGGACCCAGGACTACTGTTTTCTTCTGATTTTTGTTGTTCTCTGCTAACTTCTCCTTCATTAGCTACCATAACTACACAGTATATGCATTGTTTTATAAGGTTAAAGAACTGTACAGGGTGGTTTAGGTATATAATATTTCAGATTTTTTTGTTATCTCTTGAATATTCTTATTAACAGAAGATGTAAGAAAGTCAGTGCATGATGGTGATGATGATTATTCGTTCCCTCTACAACGTTTCCCTTCAAACTGTAAATTATTCTGCTGCCCTTTTGGTTTTTGCTCCTGGCAAATATCTCAGAGTTTGTTTTTATTTTTATGTTTGACTTATATGCTTAAAAAGATTGATTTTTTTTTTTGTTTGTTTGTTTGTTTGTTGAATTGGTCGGCAGAGGAAAGGCATTGCCCCCCCCCTTCAGATAGCTACAGTGGGCTTCAAATAAGATTGTAATAATAATATTAATGATGATGATGATGCTGATAATAATAATAATGGTCGTTTTTTGTAAATGGTATTTTAAAAGTTATTTTTGTATACACGGTTGTTCGTTGCATCACAAGTCCACTGCTCCCAACCAACCCCAACTTCTCTCCCCTCTCTCCATCTTTTTATCTTTCACCCACTTTCTCTACACTTTTTGATCTTTTTCTGTCTTTCAGCTTGCTCTTTTTCTGCAACACATGCAGCAGAGATGGATCTCGTGCTGTGGGCAAAGGAGCATCTCGTTATTTTTCTCTTCTTTCCCTTCCCTCATATGTTCCCTGCAGTTTTTCCTCTCATTTACCCCCCCCCTCCCTCCCACCTCACCTTTTTTTCATTTCAAAAAGGCTGTCACTTTCAATGCGTCTGCATGCCAGCAGATCAGTTCACTCTGGCAAAGCACTAACTTGCTGGTGGTTCAAAGCGACAAAATTGGCCTGTAAAGTGATTTAACAGGCATCTTGAGAAACAGCCTTTTAAACTTTTTCATCTGTTTTTTTTTTTTTTTTTAACGTTTCTTTCCATTTTTTCCCCAACACATACCTGTATACCTATTTAAACCCGCGCACACAAGCCTCGAACTCAGAAAAAGAGCCCACCTGTGCCTTTAAGTGAGAGCCCGCCCCTTTCCCCCCTCTCTCCTCCAATCATCATTAGCGGCGTGAGCGTGAGCGATGAGATTCGCTGCTGCTTGCTCATTGCCTCCTGTGGGACTCTCGTTCACTCCTCCCCATGCCCCTCCCCACACGCACATAAACACATACACATGCACACACACACACAACCCAAAATGTTTGTATGTTGCAGAAATCAATCAGTAAAGATGAACATTAAGTAAAGATTCGCCTCTTTGTTTTTACTGGTTTAAATGATGTAACAAAAAAGTATATGCGCAAGTTGTGTTTGTGTGTGTGAGTGTGTACATACAGATAGGGTTAATTTACAATACAGAGCTTGCTAAGTGGTTAATTAGTCACTCTGTCTTGTCTTAAGAAATGAAATAATTTTAATTGTGTCTCCTACTGGCTAAAAGCTGTGCACATACAATATGATCTGATAATATCAATCATCCTGAATGTGTGTGTGTGTGTGTGTGTATACAGGGGGTGGTGGGGTCACAGCAGGAGATCTGCTCAAACAACTGTATGCACACATGCATAGTAATATGGCGATTAATTAATCACGGCAGGTGGTTTTAACTCGGCCGATCACAGTTTTACACAGAGGGTACACTTGAGGGTTTCGCATTTGTATTCACTTTACACACATAGAGAAGCACAGCAGGTGGGAAGACATACTGTGATAACTTGCTTCTGCTCACATGCAGCCAATGCACATTTCAGATTAATTATACAGTACATTACAAAACAACAGCAGACGTTGTTAAGGCGGCCTCATCTTGGGTGTCATGTCAGTCCTGTTTGGTCATAGCCACTGATAGAAACACCTGTTAACATGTTCAGGTTTACAGGAGCAGGCTTCGTAGGAAATATGTAAGAACGCCAGAAAGGCACTTTGTTGTGTTGGAAAAAAAACAATAGAATTTGTTTCACTGCACACAGTGGGAATTGTGTCATGATATAATCAAAGCCACCATAATAACAAAACCTTTCAATATGTTCGGTATTTGAGACCCATCCCCTGATAAACTTAGATCAGGAGTCAAAACGTTGCGTGATTCTGAGTCGAAATGGTCAAACAGCTGTCCATTCCCAAATGCATCTCGAGAACAAATTATATATCACCTGTTCTGTGGAGTCTAATATGAGAACTTCACAAAAATGGATGTCATGCAGGGAAATGACTTTGCAAAATCCTGTCTAATCTTCATTTAATCAAGAAAAAGACAAACTGTTACACAAAAACTGCTTGATAATAATCATATAAATGAATGAATGTCAGTTACAGTCATTAAAAATACATATTTTCATGTCCTAAGGTAGGCCCTGTTACACAGGCCTCTCAACATTGCCTCTCTTTTATTTTACTCCTTGCTTTTTCCCCACTCACTCACCCGATAATCAATGCAGCGTTTCCTCTGTGTAGTACACTTACACTCACTGTAGCAAAATATGAATACACAGTCTGTTTCACACACACTCTCTCTGTTGTATAAATTAAGCCAGGTTTCTATCTAACTGGGTCACCTCAGTTTTCCCATGGAGCAGTTTAACATGTTATGTAATGGCTTATAAATATAGCCAATCAGTGTTCAGTGTATGTGAGCAGTAGCAGCAGGCTGCTTTGCCATCTGAAGAAAGTGAAAACTGTGTCAGCTCTGTTTTAAAGCCTGAAATATACAGTATAACGCGCTCGACCTGATTATTTTTAGCTATATTAGTCACATACAATCAATGCTGGAAGAATTGGACTTGCTCAGACTTAGGTCTGTGCTGTTTCGACACGCACACCCAGACATTAGATTTGCACTTCTGGCTTGCATCAGACAATAATCTTGTCACAGTGTTTATGGGCAGCTGTAACTTCACAAGCCGACCCGTGCAGCCACTAATCATGTTTAGTATGCATCACGCTTGGCTGTCACACTGACATGCCTCATACTGACAGATCCACCAATCAGTCTGAGTGAGGAAAATGTTTTCATCTCAATAAATGAAAGTGTAAACAGAGCTGGAGGATTCGTGGCACTGTGTAATGATGTGTTCTGTGTGCGATAAACTCATCCAGTTGTGAAGATTAGACGACGGAGGGCAAGTTCATCCCTCTGATGAGAAGATTCACATGTCAACAAACACACATGTACACACCACCTCATTTCACTACGTGGTCTGTCAGTCAGTTGGGGGCCAGTGTGTGTGCTGCCTGGTAGGGGTTATAGTCAGGAGACAAAATGCCAAGGCAGATTAAGGAAACAGGTAAAAATGGACATCCTTTCCCTTTAGACTGGACACCCCAGAGGACACAGCAGTGGGAAGGACAAGAGCTTCTCAATATGGGCTTAATGCAGTTCAGGATCATTTACAGCCTTAACTGAAGCACTGCAAGCGCTCTTTCGACTGCGCAGTGCGGGTGTTAATGTAAAACCAAACCGAGCAAAACTGAATATTTTGAATATGTTTGAACTATTTTGTAATAGGACAGAAATCAATATCAGTGTGAGTGTCCTCAGCGATGTTTGAGGAAATAATTGATGATGATAATTGGGACATTAATTGATAATTAAAGTGATATTTATTCGCTCTGATAATTAAGGTCAAGTCTGACTAATTCCTAACCTTTTATATCCTGTGACTTTGTTCAAGTCTTGCCCCTTTTTATTATTATTTTTACAAACATATTAATGGTACATGCGCAGACGCTAAGCAGTTTTTCCCTCTCTGCCTGTCAATCAAGTTTTTACCCCGCCCCCTCACTGTCCATCTGTCAATCAACCCTCTGCCCCGCCCCTTCACTGCCTGTTTGCACGTCGCGCAAAAAAGCAGCAGCGGCGGCCGTTGGGGAAAGAGAGTAAATAGAGGGAGAAGCCTCAAGATGGCTGCCTCGCTGGGTCCCGCTCACCTTACTGGAGCTGCTGCTACTGCGGTAGCTCCGGCCGTTGCTTCTGCCAAAAGCACGCTCGTCAAACCGACCGAGGCGAAGGGAACCCTTGACAACCGCTCTCAGTCCTCCCGGGATTTCAACCCGCCGCCGCCCAAGAAGGTCCGAGTCGAGGAGAGGAGCGTTAAACCCAAGAAACTCAGCAGGGAAGGAGGAGTGGGAGGCAACGGTAGCGGCAAAGAGAAACTCCAGCAGCCCACGAAGCAACAGAGTTACGGTAGCAGCACAGGTTTGTGGAGCTTCAGCCCGGTAAAAACGGGCAACAACAACAACAACCCTCCAGTGCCTGCCACCGGTGGATCCCAACCAGCGACAAACACCCACAAAGTCTTCAAACAGAGCGATTTACCCCTTCACAAAGCGTCTTCCTCCTCCAAACCCAAGAAACCGAATAAGGATAAACAGCGAGAGAAAGAGAGGGAGAAGGGAAAAGGAGGCGGAGAAGAGAAAAAGAAACATAAACTGTTGATGACCCCCGGACCCGGGAGTAATGTCAGTAACAACAACGACATCAGCAGATTTAATAACTCTTCTGCAGTGAAGAGAGAAAATGGGGAGGTCACGTTACTACCCAAAGGTAGGCCATCATAGTGTATTTTGTGTCCTTAAATTTTTACTTGAGGCGAATTCCTAAAGTTGGAGTTGTATTCATTATAAATAAACTAGAGTTCTGTCCTTTTTTGTAGTTACTTGGCTCAAGGTAAATTCAGCCACTTTGGATATGTAGCGTTGCATGTGGCCCGGAGTGTGCAGTTGTCTGCCTAATTTGTCTGGACAGTCCCGTTTTCGGACTAGCTACAGCTCAAAAGACGCTCCTAAATGTTGTATAGAAACCCTTAGAGTACTCGAGGGTTGCTCATATTTATGACCGAACGTTATAGAAGATGTTCAAATCGAGTTTGGCGGCCGTAAAACCCAATTCAGTCGATGTTTCTATGGGCTATGGCTGCCAGCTTTAGTCGCTTGTTCACCCGCTCGTGAACCCTCGAGTTCCACAACAGCGTTCCAGGGCAGTAGTCGCGCGACCTGGTTGTTTTATTGTAACCAGCTGCTCGCGTGCTGCTGCGGAATTGTTACGTGGTTACGCCGTATCGACAAAATAGGACCTATTTTATTCATATGCGTTTAATAGTAATGTAATAGAGAAGAAATAAGATGTTCTAAATGGCATAAACAAGCTTTGGTCGCTGTAGTGTCCGCGTAACGATTGTTTTACAGTGCTTAGTTGTTATGTAAAATAAATGCGCATATGTATTTTTCCCTTTCTTTGGAGCCGTTTATGTATTAAAACTACACGCTGCTGTCATAACAATATGACAGCCGCCCGCCATTATAGGGCAAGTGTTGTTTTGGTAGAGCACCACGCCCCCCTCTGTAACCTCAGGCTGTATGGGAAACAGACTCAGAGCTCCACAGCTTGTTGTTCCATGTTCTCCAGCCGTATAGGCAGACCAGGATGCATTCATGACCACCGTTCCAATAACTTGTTTTACTACTGAAACCTTTAATAATATACTCAGGTAATTACACTCGGAGCTACTGATGAGAATTATCACATTCTAGACTTAAGCACACATTTAGTTTTTTGTTCTGGTGTCTGACCACTGGTACTGTTGCATGCGATTTAGGCGGGCTGGAGGATAAACAGAATAATTTCTTTCGGGTAGGCGAGTGAGTTAACGCAGTTATGAACTTATTGCTGTTATAACGTCAGGTTGCTGCACTGCATATTTTACAGTATTTCAGTCACTTGGAAATCTGAACTAATATTGATATTATTTTGGTTTAATTAACAAACATTTCACAATATTGCAGTAACGCAATTTCAGAAAATATACACAGCCAACATAAATGCTTCGTATCATGCAGAAATAGATATTTTTTAAGCTAAATGTTTCTGCATTATGTAAAAGTGTAATTTGATGATGAAAAATCGTCATAAGAGAACAGAATGTTGTGTGTGACCAATATACATGTGACACATGCCATTAATAAAACTGCAAATACATTCTAAGATCTCACATTATTTTATAAAATTGAGTAATTTATTAGTGAGGAGGGGTGTAATTATATTCAGTTGACTGATTAGGTCACAACATTGAATTTCTGTTTTATCATCTTGTTTGTCATGGATCGTGTGTTGAGCTTTTTGTCATTGTCAACGCCCAAAACAGTGTCTCAAAACATCTTTAAGTGTGCCTTTGTGTTTGTCAGTGTGTGTAAATGTTATTGCTGGAATATCGAGTGGATACATACAAGTGTGTTTGTTTGTGTGAATGAGTGCATGATGTCACCCTTTTCCAGTTGGGTAGTTTAAGAGGTCATAACATCCTCTGAACAGCCACTGCAGTTAGTGTGGACACCAGGACGAGATGTGTTGTTGGCCTGTAGCCCCAACAGAAACACGGCCATGTGTTTTTGTTTAAGTTTTTTTTTTTCCAATGTGCTTGCATTGTTTGACGGCCTTTCAGAGCAGAAGGATGCTGGTGATATTCATTTGACAGAAAACACTGCATCTCATCTGCTGTATTAAGCTGCTCAGTGACCAGCAGTTGGAGACTGTATTCATTTTGTGTAACTTCAAATGTGAAGATCAGAAAGAACATGGAAGTGGAGAAGAGTGTTGCTGGAAAACATTCATCTTGGGCAGAATGTTTCAGGGATTATAATGCTCTGTTCTGAACATCACCTTCCTGTAAAAACTGGTCATAGTGTGTCATCCTTCTTCCTCGACTGCGTGACACAGCAGCAGTTGTCACGGTCTTATGGTATCACTGAAAGAGCACAATTTGAACCGTGTTTTTCTTCTTCCGTGTTGAATGGCAGACTGGCCCAGTGAATGGACAGACTGCTGTTCCACAGGAGGACATGAGTTTGGACATGAGCGATTCCTGCCAGAATCAGGGGGCCAATTGTGCCCTGACCTTCCTGCACAGGAAGAATTTTCCTACAGGGCATGAAGGCGAATGGCAAAGAGCAGTGACTCCTAGTTACATTTGGTATTGAAATAAGAGACATCAGTCTAACTGAGTTCAGAGAACAAGTTGGCCAAGACAAGGAAGCATTGCTACATTGGGCAAGCTGATCTAGTGAAGAAATTGTTGTTTAACTGAAAGGTCAGTTAATCCTCACTGAGAACAGCTGCAGTATTTAGCTGTGTTGACCTGTTGTTGACAGGATAATTAGTCTGATATTAAAATTCTCACTAAATGCAGTTTTCCTTAAGATTACTGTCATATTTAGGCTTTCTGAGAAATCATAACTGCCTACAAAAAGGTGAAAAAAAGGTTGAAATACACTCAGGTTAAGGGTGATGTAAAACAGCTTTTTTGTGTTTTTGGTGGCAGTTTTCAAGCCTTCTATGTTTATAACTTGTATTGCAAGTAAATTGGGCCTTTGATGAAGATGCTTTTTAAACACATCAACTAGCAAACCTGAAAGCACCAATGACATCTTTTTTTCCTGATTATTCCATATTCCTGCATTATGGGGAAAGTCGGTTCGTTGTGAATCATGTAAATGTCTGAATATGCGAGTTATTAGTTTTTTTGTATGCAAATGCACCATGCTGGTGGGCTATGTGTGGGACTACTCTTGTGTCTGTGTACAACGAGGGGAAAATGGAGAGAAAATGAAGCTTAGCTGCAATCAGCACCCAATTACGTTACTGTCAGCTGGGTCATTTGTTCAGTCCCAAAAATTACAAGACACTAACAAGACGCTGCATGTGCAATAGCGGTTCAGTAGAATGACGGGCTGTATGATCCTCACTGCTAAATCATTTTGAGATGTGGTTAAGTGCTGAAGCATGGATTTGCCTCACCAGCAGGGTGGACTGACCATCTGGAGTAGCAGGATTTTCCTGGAGGCCAGTTTCACCTGTAGTTTTTCATCCAACTGCACTGATTCAGAAAGATCTGAAAATATTGTGTGCTTCAGTTGTCCTTTGATTGGCTGGCCAGCTCCATTTTTTCCTTCCTTATCAGTTACAGTTTAATGTTCCTTTGCTGAGCTGCTGATATTAGACTGATAATAAAAGTGGAGTATGTTTTGATTTTTAATTGTTTTCACCCAATACATCCTTTGATATGCACACTCATGTTGTAGGCCAAAGATTGAAACAAACAGTTACTCAGTAGTAAAATCAGGCTCTCAGAAGAATAAATTAACATTAATAAGAAGTTATGTAAATAATATTCAGGGACATTGAAACCTTTGTTATGTAGCCTGCTAGTTTTAAGTTTAATCGAATGGTTTCTTCTGTTTTCAATCATATCACTTTGCTAATATGTTCAGACCCGGCCAGGCAGCAGAGTTTTCGACCATGATGCGGGTTAATACAAGTTAAATGTAAATACATGATATTGATTAAGTTGATTTTAAGGATAGGTGATTGGGGGAAGCTAAGAATTTACATTTTAAAATTCTAAAACGTTTGATAGCAGTCTGGACTGGTGTTGCAGTAGGAACAAACTGTCTGCTTCTGGCCTTCTATCTTTCAGAGTGCTTCCTCTTGTGTGATCATCCAGACAGTGAAAACCACCTGCTGGGTTCACCTTCAAAACCATCTGCTGCAAGAAAGTCAAAAAACAAAAAATAAAAATATGAAGTTTCTGTCTCATGGATCCCATTGTTTCTGATTTATTGATGACTTAAGTTTTGTGCTGCACTTTTTTGAGAAACAGTTTTACATTTTAGTAACAGGCTAGTTTGAACTTGATGACTCTCCAGTCATTGGATTGAAGCCTCTTTATTTTAAGAGGTTGATCCTTCTCCCAAGCTGCAATAAAGCAGCATGTTCTCCAGTGTATTTAGGGTGCGGTCAGCCATAATTTATCTTCCACTCATTTTAAATTTAAAGTTTATGAATGTTACCACTCCGACATGGTCTGACATGTTTTCATAAATCCTCTAGTATATCTGACTGAGCCCTCCTTTGTAGGCACCTTCCTGTGGAGCTTAATTGATGTTTTGAAATGTGCTTTTTTTCACTGGGCAGTAACTTACAGTGCCTGGTCATTTTGCAGTATTTATTTTCTTAAAATGGTTTGTTAACAATCATGGCACTCCTGCTATTAAGTGCGAGGAGCGTGACTACCTGCATGCTAAGGGATAAAGAAAAATGACCTGCTGAACTTCAAAATGCCACGGTATTCATTTAAATACAGTCATTAAAAAGAGTGTATCGATGTACCACTAATTCTCCTATTGCGCCTTTAAGCCTTTTTACTTTCAAAGCATTTTCTCCTTTGATCCCGCAAACAGCGAGTCCAACCCCACTGTGTTCATTTTCCCACTCCACACGTCCACAGGAGAGTGAGCAGTCTGAAAACACTGCTTCCTTTTAAAAGCGGATCTGGCTGAGTTCAAAGAAAGAAAGTTCTTTGCAAAGGAAAGGAAAGAAAGAAAGAATCTGTAAAAGAAATGTGGAATAAATAAAGGAGGGTTCTTTTTTAAAAAAAGATTTTTTGATGGGGAAATGAAAGGAAATTAAGACTCAAAAGAAGGAGGGGTATATAAGAGTTAAGAAAGGTAAGGTTTTCTTGACTCAGCTGGAGGTGAGGGATGCTCATTTAGACCCATCCACACTTAGACATGCTTTGCCAATAACTAAAGAGGTGCGTGTGATGGTGTGATATTTACATTTTAAATAGATCCTCTCGTCCAGAGTGATTTGCCATGAGTGTGCTCCAGTTTCTCAATCTGTAATATTCCCTTCAACACTCACATGTCTCTGTCAGATGGAGGATTGCTGGAAGAGCAAATAAAATGAGTCTAAAAGCAGCTGAGGATTTTAGGAGTGGAGCATATTGAAGCTAGAAGAGGCAGAACATGGGACAGGGATGAGTTTGGGGGGTAAGAAAGGTGAGTTATATCCTAAAGAGATGTAGCTTTAAGGTTATGATTGAAGTTCCAGAGTGGCTGCTGTAGTTTGAAAGGGAATTGGAAGGTAAACAGTGGAAAGGAGGAAACGTGAGAGATAAGAGGCTTGGTGGAGAGATGAATTTGTTGCACCAGGGAAGGAAAAGCCAAACATTTTGTAGGAGAAAGACCAACAAGATAAAAGAAAAGTCAAGGGTGACGGCCAAAGCACTTGGCCAGAATTCAGTTAAGGTGAAAAAAAATCTGTGTGTGTGTGTGTGTCTTTGTGTTGGCGAGTGTGTAAATCCGGCCACTGATGCTAATGTATTTCTACCATCGAGACCTGAAACCTTCTTCTCCACATCCACAGAGCACTCAAACAAGGACAAGGCAAAAGACAGAGACAGGGAGGAGAGGGAGAAGAAGAAGCTCAAAGACAGAGAAAGAGAAAAGGAAAAGAAGCACAAAGTGGTAAACGAGATCAAGAGGGAGAACGGAGAGGTCAAGCAGCCGATGAAAGGTTGGTGGAAACACGCATACATGCAGATCAAGTTGTTCATGTGGGGCTGAATGTTTTATTTATTTGTGGTGATGTCTTCAAATTACTTTTGTATTTGGTATCAACCTTGCATTCATGCACACACATCATTAAATTTAACTTAAACACAAACATAGATGTAACTACAATATAGAAATATAATGTTAAACCAGTTGTTTGCATTAAATAAATGACTTGAAATGTGCAAGATATGTTGTAATACGATGATATATGATATTTTTGGGATTTTTTGACTTTGATGGTGATATTGTGTTGATCTTGCACGGTAGTACTCTATGTGTTGTGATGACAAAGCTAAAAATTGAAATGTGTTCAGTATCTTGAACTGGGTCACATCTCTCAGAAACCAGAGTGCTTGGCTCTGGCCCACTTTCACCAGGTGCTGGACTGTACAGTGTATCATCATTAAGGTTGAACATACAACCAGGAGGCGCTACTTCTCAGCACCCCAGTAGGTGTTCAAAAAATGCTAATGCTGTGGGGTCATCACAAAGGTCCCGGTATAGCACAGTGTGACAGTGGTTGTAACGGTTTTATTTTTTTCTGTGAGAATGTGATCCTTGGCATTAGATTGACCTTTTGCACTGTGCTGCTCCACACATGGAGAATTTGAGCTTAGGATTTATTTAGTCTGACCTAAGGTAGCTAAGATCGTAACAGGAGAAGCTGAGAGACTGGCCAGGGAAAGTAGCCTAGCCATGTGTCCAGTGCCACTCTTTCTCTGTCACTCTGTTGTCCCCTCATTTCCCCGTTCTGTTTTGTTTCTCTTTTTCCTCTCCCCTTAGTTTTCTCTGTTTGTGTCTCTCCACCCTTTCACTTGTTCTCACTGCAGTTCAGCAAAGTGTTTACGATGTCAAATGTATGAATAAAATTTAGGAATGCACTCTTAACATTGACAGCGACTGAAGACTGGAGGAAAAACAAATACATGCTGAACTAAGTGCTCAAATGATGGGTAAGTTAACTGATTAGTGGATAGACAGACTATTTGACAACTGGTTAACTATTTAAGTTAGTAATCAAAGAAAGAAGCCAAAGATGTGCTGGTCATAGCAGCATTTTAAAGGAAATCCTATTTTTTCTTTTTAACTTGGTTGGACAAAAATGAACTTGATGACATGACTTTTGGTTCTTGAAGATTGTAATTTTTCACTATTTTCTATCATCACTCTGTGAATAAAAAATAAGAATCATCAGGAAAATAAAATCTAATGTTATGAGCATAACTAAATAATCCTAAACATCGCTGTTTTTATATTTCTGTCCTACTGTATGACTAATGTATTTTTGTTGATAGCATTTTCGAGAAAGAAAAGGACAATATTAGGCTTATCATTAATATTTTTGGCAATGATTCTCTTAAAACATTGCATTTAAGTATTGTGACTGACATATGATATGTGCTGGGCTGGATATGTAGATCTTAATTAAAAGGCGAAAGGTCCAGGTACATGTTGAAGAGTAAACTGCATTGTAAGTTAAATCATAGATAATAACAGATATAACAGAAATTTTTATTCTTTGAATCGTGAAAACAGGCGTCAAAAATGGATAAAAAATGTATCCAATAAAACGACGATATATGCGATGACCACACTGTGACATTTGAAGGACTTTGTGAGCCTTTGGCCACATACCATAGCTGGCTACTGCAGATGACAGATCACACACGGATAATTTAGCTCACCCTTTCAGTCTTCATGCTGTCTCTGAGGTGGACGGGTACCCTTGTAATGTTGGTTCATTTACTCAGTTTGAGTGTAGAAGAATTGTAAAAATGAACTGAGAGAAAGAGAGAGAGGCTAATAAAAAGAGTTAACGTGTATTAGGTCTGCAGTCATCCTGCTAGAGAGCCAGGTATTTAATCATGTCTGTTTACAATAATAGAGACACACTGGCACGAAGGGTGGGATTTGAATCACAGTCAAGAGAGAAAAGGGGGGAGGAGGCTCTCCCTACCAGAGAGAAAGTTTTCAGTAATAGTATTTAATCAGAGAGTGTTAAGTTTGCAAATGTTGGGAGTGACAGAGTCTGGACGGGGAAGGTAAGAATTTAATCAGCGAGAGAGTGTTAAGTTTGCAATTGACGAGGCAGACAGAGAGGGAGAGGGGCAGCCAGAGGAGGCATGCATAGGAAATCAATAAGCAGCAAACAGCTACTCTGACAGTAAGGCTGCTTTTCAACCACTCAGACTATTTTTTGTGTTTGTGTGTGTGTTTGTTTGACCGGGAACTTATCTGACCTCACACTGAACGTGACCCTCTACCGGAATGGCTTGTGTCTGTGTTGTCATGATAGTAATATATTTGCCTTCAGTAAGCACATTGTTTATTGCAATGTTTGCTATATAAGAACAGCAGGGATTCATTAACTTGTTCTGCTTTGCAAGAGGTGCAATGAAATATATTTATTGTGTACAGTGTTTCAGTCGGATCCTGATTAAAAAAATTACAATGATAGGTTCAGACCATCTTATACTGAGGAATGAGTCATTATTCAGGGGCCTTTCTAACTCTTGTAAGCTTTAACTTTGAACTTTATTATTCCTAGGGTAAATTTGTCTTGTAGTCAAGTGGAGCCCATAGCTTACACAGACCAACCTCACATGAGACAGAATACATACACGTACAAGCTGTGTGCTCCACGTAAAGTCTTTCAGTTGCCCACAGTAAACCATGCAGGAAGGACTCATCCCTGGAAGGGCTTTTAGTATGAAGCGGCAGATTCACAAAAGACCCACAAATATTTGAGAATGCTAAGTAGGTGCTTTGTAGTTTGTCTGAATCTGTATTTGTACATCAGTAGTACTCTTTCCACGCCTCTATACCAGCTGAGGAATGCCTGGAGGGAATTTCATTATATCTGGCACGCATGCACAGTTGCAGTCAAGGATGAGCCCTTTAGATTTTGTGGGTCAAAGGTCACTCTGACATCACAAAACATGTTTCTGGCCATAACCCAAGAGTTTATACAAATTTCACACAAAAATAAAATGGCATTTTCTATTCAAAAAGTCAAACATAATGTTCTTTTAGAACACTTTTCTTGCCATTATTCAACACGTTAGCTGATTGTGACCATATTTCACAGTTGGTCAAATACTGAATTGACACTCATCTTGAAATTATGATTGTATAGATCTTCTGTGCTGTTGGATTGAAGATGTGAATGAAGCATCCACGTTTTAGAGTTTGCAGCTTCTTCAAAGCAACATCCAGATTAGAAGCAACATAGTCCACCACAAACTTGTTGGGTTTGCTGATACCGAGCTTCAGTTGATTGTTCTTGCACCATGTGATGAAGCTCTCTATCAGTCCTCTGGTCCTTGGATCTGAACACAATGTTGGTAGAATATCATTCTATTCTATTATTATTCAATTTGACAATAAGTTTGAAATGATCTTTAATTTCTAAGAACATTGTTATTATCAATATCCATGTTTGAAATTTTTAGTTGCACAAGCATGAGAGTGTGAAATTGCCTGTTTAGATCTGTTTATTACATTTCATGTTACCACTGCAATATCCACCAAACACATCATATCTAGCATATTGGCTCCTTATCGTTATTTTCTGTGGATTGATGAAGGTTAAGGTTTGTGAGTAAGTGTATGTGTCTGTGTGTGTGATGGTTAAAGAGCTTTTGGATTAGCAGCTTGGGTATTGTACTCTAAATACCTTCTTGCTGTTGCTCTCTTTATTGCTCTCTCTCTCTCTCTGTGCTGTTTTTCATTCTGCCTCATTCCTGCCTTATCTGGTGTTGAACGTGTGTGGTTTGCAGACTAGACTGAATGTGTGTGTGTGTGTGTGTGTAGTTGATATTTGAATTGTGCTGAGGCAGCAGCACCTCTATCAAAGTAACTCACGTGCACATATACGCACAGTGAATGTATACATGTCCAGTTTTATACACAACCATTGGGCACGAGTGAAGCAGCAAGCAACATGTTAACAAATAGATGTGAGCAGCTCTGACACACACACACACACACACATTTAATATTCACACTCAGACACAGAAATGTGGTAGCACTATATATAAACTTGCATGTTTTGTTTTATCCTGCCACAGGCATTTAAAAGACAGTCTACCATGTACAGTGTTGTCTCTGAGCAGATATGCTGCTAGAAAGCTTGTTTCCTGGCCCAGTCTTATCTGATTTTCTCAAGGGATTTCAATTCACCGCACTTTAATTTATTTTATGTACGCATTTCAGGAGATGCACACCCATATAGAAAAAGCTAGGAGTCATCTGTCTACGCTTGTTTAAAGTAGTTAGGACTCATTATTTTTCTGCCATATTGTTTTTGAATTAGGAATTTGTCAAATATCAGATTGTTTTGTTTTATTAAAAGCTGAGTGATAGTCTTACATTTGTCTTTTTTTGCTTGTTTTGTCAGAGGCATCATGTCATTTACATTTTCCCCACCATTTTCACTTCAATTTAGTTTCACTTGAAGCTTTTTATGAGCTATTGTCTTTGCAAGGTGAGCTGATTCACTGTAACCTACAGTTTAAAGGTGTCTTCTAACAACAGTAGAATTAAAAGGGCTGAGGACACACACCGCACACCATACAGCAGACATTTTTTACAAAGCTGATCTTTTAAACATATCCTCTCTCATGATAAGTCTCCTCCCTCTGAGCAATAAGATGCTTCTCTCTCTGTCTCTGCCACTCTGTCCAGATGAAAAAGAGAAAGAAAAGATCAACTCAGAGGAGCTGCAAATCAAAAAAGTCAAGAAGAAAAAGAAGAAGAAACACAAAGAGGGGGACAAGCACAAACGAGTGAAAATGTACCACCGCTCCTGCCAAACCGTGTGCGCTGGCCTCCTTCTGATATCTCCGTCTTCTCCACCCCCTGCATCCTCCCAACCCGCCCACAACTCCTCACTGTCTCCATTCAAGTCCCCTCTGCCGGTTTTACCGCCACCTAACAACAAAACTGCATCCTTTCTGCCTTCCTCCCTCGCCTCAAAGTCACTCTTTAACTCCTCTGACCACAACTCCTCATCATCCTCCATCAAGTCGCCGCACCCCTCCCCAACCAAACACCTGCCGCAGTGCACCCATCCTGGCATGGCGGGTCTGGAGTTTGCCCCATACATCTACATAGAGAACCAGCCTAATGGAGGGGCTCTGGTGGCCCATGCGTACACATCCCAGCTTGCCTCTCTCTCCATGGACCAGAGGCAGAAATTCGCTGAGGAGTTTGTCACCTTGGCTTTCAGCGAGGACTCTTCCCAGGTAGTGCATACATATTGATCAGATTGATCTTAAGATAATGCCAGTTCCAATAATAAAATGTATTTAAATTGCGCAACTGACCATGTTTTCCAGGCAGCTCACTACGTTATGGGGATCATCCACGGAGAAGCCAGCTACCTGCCTGACTTCTTGGACTACTTTTCAACCAAGTTCCCTTCGGCTCCAGTCAAAATGGAAATATTGGGAAAGAAGGACATAGAAACCACCACTATGGCTAATTTCTACTCTCAGGTCAGTCAGACAGAATCATACATTTGGAAACATCAATTAAAGGAGAATATGTGTGATGCAGCAACTGAATTGACATATCCTCTGAAAAACAGATTTTCACAATTTTTGTCTTTGGTTATTCAGCTGTGGAGCTGTAGATGCAGATGGCGCAGAGCAGATGGTGAGCTTTTAGACATGAAAAGTAAAAAAAATAAAAGATCTGAAGTCCAAAATAGCAAAGGCCAAGTGCTTTGAAGCCTCTTATTTTCTGTCCTCTGTGTTTAATCTTTTTGGCTGAATATCAGATTGTGTATCACAACTGCACACGAACACAGGACCCGTCACATGTTAATGTGATTCAGGCAAGAGGAGGTCGTCTTATGAAAAGTATGTTATAAAAAGTTTGCTCTGCTTTGATGAAATAATGTGTTGTGGTTAGCATATGGATGAAGGGCACACACTGTTGGTGGAATGTGACAGGAAGAGATGAGGACACGGTATGGTTAACTGTCTTCATGCCACTTTTTTGTTTTGAAACTCTCACATTTGCAGGCACACACAGGAAAGCCTTGAGGCTGACACAGGGCCATTAAATCTTATGTAATTTTCTGTCACACAGACAGGTGCGCACACAAATGATATCTGATAGCTAAAAATGTGTCATGCTGCTGGCTCCAGTGTGCTGTGCTGGAAATGTCTGGCTGTCAGTTGCTTTGATGTTTTTGTTTTGCAATTTCATCTTAGTAATGGTGCACCTGGGTGTTTCTATTGTGTAAATATTGTATTTTTACTAAGATTTTGCAGAAAAAGATGTTTTGCTGGTCAGTGAAAAATATTAGATGAGTACAATGAATGTATGCTATCCAGTTTTAGCAGTTTACTGCATTTAAGAAGCTTTTATGTAAAATAACAGAAGCTTTTACGTAAAATAACATTATGTGTATGTATGCACATGTAGGAGAGAGCGGGAATATGTATGTAAAACGAGGCTTGTTGGTGGCCATCTGCACATAAATATCCTCTTCAACCCTATTGAACAGCACTTTTTATTTTGAAAAAAATCATGAAAAAGCAACGCTGACAGGAAGGGAGATAAGAAGGTGAAAAGAGAGATTATGAAAGAATGGAGATGGGTAGATAGAATGATGAAAAGGTTTGGATGCAAGTGCAAGTTGATGGAGAGGGTGAGTAGAAGCCGGGAAAACGAGAGAGAGATCGATCGAAAGAACAAAACAGATGACTGCTGTGTGGGGATGAAGAAGTTGTATTGTTGATGCTTTAACCATCTGGTTGAAGCATCTGGCTTCAGCGTAAAACAGCTTTTGGCATTTACACTGATGTCTGATTTCTTAGACTAAATGATACCATTAATAACGACAAAATGTGTGCTGTGCTCGGGAAAGAAAGCAAAAGGACAACATATTTAGGGAGTGAAGAGAGAAGTTAGCTCAGCAGAGATACAAGGGCTGACAATAAAATGTGTTGAGAAAGCAAAGCTTCTAGGTAACAAAAAACTGAAAAAGATGAGAAGAAGAGGTTGATGTAAGAACAGGAAAGTGACAGAAAAGGAAGCTGAAAGTGACTTTTAGAGATGAATGGTGTCAGGAAGGAAAAGGTGTTTATCTTCCTTTTCTTTTCAAAAGCACAAGTATGGGTGTTGGACACAACCTTTTAAGGACCTGTGCGTGTGTGTGTGTGTTTGTCTGTCGCTGCTGCTGGTGGTCTGGATTGTCTCCTCTGAGCACACCGACACAGCTAGACCTCTTCATTTACAGTTGTCCCATGTCTGTAGTTCACTAATGAAAAGCCTTTTGTTGCCTCAAACCTCCTGAGTGGCTTTGTATAGAGATACTGCCTGCTCTTTTTCAATGTGAGTGCAGACAGCACCAGCTACCACACTGTGTGTTTGGATGTGTGTGTGTGGTACTACAGGGGGTAAAGCAGTTTATGCTCTCTATCGCTCTCCTTGTGGCTGTTCTTTCTTCTTATGAAATATTCATATTGTTATTCTGTGTATTTGTTTCACTTTTATCCAATTCTGCTTCAGCAAACACATCCTTGATCTCTGCATGTCCCTGAGTAAATTCATTCCAGATAATGAAGTAATGAAACATCTTAATTGTCCATTGTCTAAATTGAGTTTTCCCTGCATGAACCTGTGTCTCGAGCTGTCCCTTTAAGAGTAGTCTTCCTTGCAGGGCTAACGTCATTGTCCACTGGTCTTGTTAATTTTTTTCCCTCCCTCCTAGCTTTCAGCAGTGACCTTGGGAAGTAGACATACAGTCCGCGTGCACACACACACAGATGTGAGCACGGACACTGTTGTATACACAGCACAGGTGTACACACACACACATAGGCGTGCACAGATTAATGTTTTCCCTCTACACATTTTTTTTTTCTCTGTCTTTCTTCTCTTCAGCTCTCCCTCTCTCTTTTTGTCTCCCTGTCTCTGTGTCATTCTCTCTCTTTCATCCCTCAACTCTTTATGTTTCTGCTTTGTTGTTTGCCTCTAGTTGTAAGAGTGGATGGCCAATTTTTGCTGCGTGTATGAGGGAGGGGGGAAAAAGGCAAGAATTTAGAAATTGCAGAGTTCTTTTTTTTACCTACATGTAGATTTGGGTAGTTGATTCTCAGTATTGCATTTCTCACGTGGGCTGCAGGAGTGTGAGACACAATCACCCATGCACTTCTCTGTGTCTAATTTACATATAATATAATTGATAATGAGCTGTGTATGTGTGATGTGACCGAGGGTATCAAAGTAGCTTTGCTGCTGTTCAAGCTGCGAGTGAGCATTTTGTATTCAGTACCTGACTGAAGGCATTTTCAGTAGTGCCAGGGATTATACAAGATTACAGCACTCCATTTTCTCAGGGCAAGTACAGCCTGACAGTCAATACACGAGGTGCCTCAGCAGTGAGGTAATTTGGACTTTCCAGTTGAGTCATTGAATGTAATAATACGAGTAAATTAGTACAAAGCAAAAGAACAGACCTCTGCTTTTTATTGACATATTAATCTGTGCTCACATTATGCTCATAGCTGTATAAAGCTTTCACAACAAAAGCCCACATGTAAACCAGTTAACAGCTTGCATGTTCATGGCTAAGCAAAGGGATATGGTCTGTGACTCATTTGATTCACAATTTGGAAAATTATTACAATGCAGGAGTATTGTATCAGATTTTAGACCAGTTAGTAGTGGATAGATAAACCTAGGCAACAAGAAGTTTACTGATAAATTTATTGGAAATGTTTTATCAACAGAATATTGCCCTCATTTACAAGAACAGCACATTTAGTCTTAAATTAGTCTTATCTAATTTCACCTCCAGCCAAAGGAGTAACCTTTAAAATCCTGAAAAACATTTATCCATTCAGTAAATTCCATTAAAATGATTTAATAACACCTTTGGATTCCGGGAGAAACATAATGAGACTTGAGAAAAACTCGAAAACATATGTTTTTCTCACTGTAAAATAGTACCTGTTAAAGCTGGTGTATTCGTGAAGGGGAAAAATATGTATGTTGGATATACATCTTATTTGTAGATGTAACGGTCCCCAAATGAACAAATGGACGAATGAACTAAATCTACTTGGAAAGTACGAGCTACTGAACTGATACCCCTAAGCATGGTCATGCCAGGCTTTCAAACGAGTGAAGCAAGACTAAAGCTAGGACCTTTGCATTCACACTGTCTCCAACACGGTATTTACAAAACAAGCCCAGGCTTTGGCGCCACATCATGGTGTCTCACACTGCAACAGAGCTTAAGCTTTGACAATGTCCTAGTGTCAGCTTGGTCTTAAACGAAGGTGATAAGCAGCCATCACTATTATAATTCAAAGTATCCTTGCCCATCTACATGCCAGTGTTGTGTGGATTAGCCAAGGGATAGATTATGTAAGAAAAATGTTGAAAAGCAATTGTGTATGAGGCACCAGTCAGTAGCCAGAAGCTCTTTTGTGACACAGTAATAGACTAATAGACTTAGTGCTCTAGACACTGACTGGACATGATGTAGAAAGAGTGACACAGAGAGCCGGGGAAAGAGAGGAAGTCAGGTTTACAGAGGTCAGGGAGAGGTTGGACAGAGTCGTGAGATGATGCCATGACATGAACTCAGCCAGAGAAAGTGAAGGATGTGTCGAGGAGAGGAAGAAAAGTTGTTACAGAATTAACAAGTGGCTACAGTAGCTGAACCAGAGATGGAACGGAGATCAGGAAAGAGAGCGAGAGAGAGAGATAGACTTGATCTAATTGAATTCCCACAGGAGATGTTGGTATTATGAGATGGGGAGGCTGAGGAAGACGAGATTCATCTGAGTGAAACAGCAAAGGTAAAGTAGAGAAGAAGTGTGATGATCTGTTAAAGATGCTTTTGGCCTTTAGCCAAAGAAAGTGACAGCAGCAGAGATATGACAGTGATGATAATTATATATAATAAAGCCAGCTTTTTAATCTTGTGAATTTGTGGACCTGGAATACCAAATGAGATGCAGTAAGTTTAGATAATTGTCTGTGGGGGGGAGAGAAAATGTTTTTTTCTGTTTTAATCTTTAGAGTTTTTATTGTTCGCCTCGTTGGTGTTTATTTATTTATCGTCTTGTGTTTTTGTGCAGCTGTGTTTCCCTTTTTAAATGAGGCTTACTACTGTGTAGCAAAAGAAACAAGAAAATATGATGTTGGTCATTGTTTCACATCAAGTGAACATGGACACAGAGGTGAGGAAGGACCAGACTGTCTTGAACAGTACCATTCTGAGGAAGTCTGTCATGTTTCCTGTTTCCCTCTGTTTGCCTTCACTTATTTTAGACAAGCTGTTTGTGTTTGAGTCTGTGAGTGAGTCACTTACTGTTAAATTTATCTTTTTTATTTGAAGCAGAGGAAGTACCTGCTTATACTTCGCCTGTGATAGTGAGAGACTCTTCTCTTTGTTGATAGCGTGGGGGTTATTCCACTGTTAAATTATGCATCATGTAAACACATGCAGAAAATAGACACTCATAAGCACCCACAGTCATAAGTATGCAGCAAGATGAGCGCACACACACATACTGGCTGAGGAACAAGTGTGCCCTCACGGATTCAGATGCCTTCATGCTTACATTGCATTTGTGTGCTTCCACAAACACGCTTTTCTGTATTTAGGTCATTGACTCACTGAGACTATTTAAAGTTGTGATGTGTTTACATATGTGTGGGTATTTCAAGCTTTTAGTCATCATCATCTTATGAGGGTATCAGACAGTGTCGGTGCACAGATGCAGTGAAATGAAGTGAACAAACAAACACAGCCGTGTGGCATGGCAACTCCAATAGGCATGTAATTAGACCAATTTGCAAGTGAACATGCATTCGCTCAGGAGCTTACCCAAAGTTCAGCATTAACAAGCTAGGTCAAAGGAGGTTAATGGACAACAATAGAAATGTGCTGATTTGCTGCTTCTGTCTTTCTTAGGTCACATTAAATGAAATGTCTTTGGATATTTGACTGTCAAAACACGCAAACTCTTTATCACTAATTGTAAAAGTAGTCAAAAGATTAATTGGTAAATCCTACTGCATATTAATAAGTTTATGGTAAGTCCAAGTCAGTTCTGCTTGGTCTCAACAAGAGCTAGAGGTATTGAGCTGAGGTATTTTAATATTTGCTAATTATTGCAGTGACTAAAGCTGATTGTGAAGATCTGTAATGAATCCCGTCTATGGTGATGAATTGCTATTTTGATCTCAAACTTTTGCTGACTTCCATGATCTGGGTTTTATGACCAGTCTTCATTAATTATCCAGCCTGCATAAATAACCTGAACCAACAACATTTCCTTATTAAAAGCACACACACACACACTCTCACACACACACTGGAGAGCTGCTGTGATTCACAGATGTTGGATGATTGACCTCTGAGCAGCTGTTTGGGGAATTAGTGCCTTGCTCAAGGACACTTGTGGGAGCCGCTGAGTGCCTTCAGTCATTATCCAATTCATTGTTTCCACCTTCATTGCTTCATCCTCTCTCCTCCCTCTTTTTGACACTCAATCTACATCTTTGCCTTATCTAATCTTATTTGCTGTCTTCCATTCTGGTGTCCCCTTCTCTCCTTCACCCCTTTTTTCTCTCTTTTTTTTATTTCACAGCTTCTGTCTTCTTAAACTTTCTCTCCCTTCTCTTCCTCTCCCAGCTTCTCTCCATATGTTTCTCTGTCTCTTCGCTTCATTCTTTCCTCGCTTTGATTCCTCACTCTCTCTCTCTCTCTCTCTCTCCTCCCTCTGCTTCCTCTCTCTCCTCTTCTCTGTCCCCCTCTCTCTCTTTATCTCTGCCTTGTTGTCAAGTGGTGACTCATCGGAGGCGAGCAGCCAAGGATTTAGCTAACACACACACACACACACACACACACACACACACACACACACACACACACACACACACTCTCTCTCTCTCTCTCAGACTCACACTCAGCCAAGAGTACAACATGCAGGCCACATGCTGCACGTACTGCACACGCACACACACAGACAGAGACTGTTGAGGGCCAAGGGTATGGGAGACGGGTTAGACACACACACTACGCTCTGTCAGCCAAGTGAAGTGCAGCAAACAGTCTGTTGAGTCACACCGGTGGAGCAGAAACATCAAGTGAAACTGCCAACACATACACATACACACATGCACGCATGCACACGAACACACACACTGTCTGTTTTGACACCCAGTAGTGATTAACAGCATCTGTGTCAGTGCCTGTTGTCATGTTCCCTTGTCTCCCTTCTTGTATTGTGATCAAACGATATTAAATGCATCTGTTTTGTATAAACACTTACAACCTGTTGGTCAAGTCTGTAAAGGCCACACATACAGCAAACTCACGTAAAGAGATCTTTAATAAGTGTTTTAAGTATAAATATTTTTTTTCACCTCACCCACCTGCTTTAGTGTTAAAGCAGCATTATCTTGTATTGTGTTTCTCCTGTGGTTTGTACAGGTGAAGAGAACATACAGCAACGGTACATACAGAGCTGGGGCAATGAGGCAGATCAGCCTGGTGGGCGCAGTGGACGAGGAGGTCGGGGATTATTTCCCAGAATTCCTTGGTATGCTGGAAGAGTCACCCTTCCTGAAGGTGAGTCAGGATGAAGTGAATGGCATTAATGTTGATCAGCAACAGCATGGGTGGATTGACGAAGGTATTCAGATTGTTCCACAGTGGGAATGAATGAGGAGGCTGCAAGGAAATTTATCCCAAAGCTACAAGGGTTCTGTGGTGGACTCATTCTCACTTCCTGACTGTAGCCCTCAATTAGGAGTTATGTTGTTAGGAGCTATTTTCAGGCATGAAAATTTTACTAATTCTGTTGTCTAGTGAGTATCTAAGGCAGCAGGATGATCATGTTTGTGATGACAGAGAGACGAGTGAAGCAGTTCAACCAAGTGGCTCGTTGTAGTGTTTTTTAATATTTTAATACTTTTTGGACAACAATGGATCTCTATGGCACAGAGAAATAAACTATATCAGGCTTTGGAAACATTATGTGGGATATCTAATATATGTTAGTGGGATAAAATTATTGTTAATTTGATCCTTTCTTGGGATACCAAGACCTTTAAAAGGTGTTGTTGCAGTTTTGCATTGTTTGAATATCTGTCATGAGTTTTACAAATCGCTCTTTGTCACTGTGACTGACGCTGTCACATTTGTTATCAAGCTGTAATTGCACTTGGATTTTTTTTCTATTTATTTATTTCTAGATTTTTTTTTTTTTAAACAAAACTGGCCAAAATGCATTTTGTGACAAGTTAGTATATTTATCTTACATCTCCTCAGCACTGTGAGGAAGTACTGAGCGCCTTCGACTTCTCTGTTTGTTCTCTCAACAGAGTTAAACATGTTTCTTCTTACTCAAAAACATTCATTATCACCTTGAGTTAATATTTGATTTAAGGAATCTGAACAAAACTCAACTGGGATTTCTCTCTGATTGTTAATGTAACTTCACACTGAGACAGTGTGTGGAGTTGACTGTCACCACAACTTTTCATGAAAATATAAAGGATTTAGTTAACCCAGTCTCACTTTGCATGAGCCTCATAAATAGCCTGTTTATTTTAAATCTCCAGTAGGGCAGCTATAAACTTGATGTGCCAAATATTTTATTGCACTGATTATTTGGAAATGCCACAAACTAAACAGATGGAGAGATACTGCGAGACACAAATATCAACAACACACCTAATAAGCTCGGTGATGGCTGGCACAGAAAAGGCGTTAAATTAAAGAGTGTCAAAGTGATTAGTTGCAGTTTACAGGTTCACTTCAGTTCATCTTGTTGTCTTTTTAAAATGTCTGCATTGGAACAGATGACCAAAACGGTGCGTTCACTGCTGTCCCCGAAACGCAGGAGTAACAAGCTTTTCTCTTTGCTTTTCTGTGTTGACACTTCAAATTTCCTGTATGTCAGTGTGGAGGAGTGGCGTGGTATGCAGAGTATTAATAAAAAATAATTAAAAAAAACACACATCCTCCGGTGCTTCCTATCTGTCGAGGGCTTTGGCTGATTCTGCACTCTCTGAAGCATCCTGAGGACACAGTTACAAGTTTTGCCACGGGGTGCATGAGTTTTCCTTTTGGGAAGATAAATAAAATACTTGATGAATTGGATGACAACAGAAAAATGTGAGGGATGGGCTAATATGCTGCTTTGAGTCTTTTTTTTTTTTTTGATCAAGTTTTTTCTCTGTCTGTCTGGCTGCAGCGGACTCTTCCATGGGGAACGTTCTCCAGTCTGAGGCTGATGAGTCCCACAGAGAGCGATGACGGTCCTATAATGTGGGTCAGACCAGGAGAACAGATGATACCTGTAGCTGATATACCAAAGTCCCCTTTTAAAAGAAAACGGTGAGTCCAGCAGCAAACAGCACATAAATAGACACACATAAATGACGAACATCAATATTTTAGATCCTCCTTAAGCACTGCAACGAGACGGAGACAGGATCAGCAGTAGATTTTATTCTTTAAGTCTCAGTGGTGCCTTATTGAGCTAGCTGTACATTCCACGAAAACCAGTTATGGAAGAAAACAGAACCAAAACACACTCACATTTGATACAGCATCCGTGGTAGCAGCATGGAGCTTTGTTGTAGCCGAACAGCGCGGTATGAGCCGATTACACCCTCTCTGTGGCTTTCACATAAGCTCTGTTTCGCTCTCGCACACATGAATTCTGTGAGGGAGACCATGAGAGAGAAGTGTGTGTGTGTGTGTGTGTGTGCGGCATGTGGCTTATCACTCAGATGAGATCATCGTTATGTTAATAGAGTCGACATCAGACGCTACTTCACATGGCTGCCAGCCAAGCACGGGACAATGCACACCATCATGCACATTCCCTCAATGTCGCAGTCATTCTCTTTCTCTCAGTAGTAAGATGTTTTTTAGTCTTTTTTAAATCCTGTTTTATTCAGTTAAACTTTCTTGGATGAGTAAGAGGGGAAGTAAATTAGAAAATAATTGTGACTGCATAATTAGTTTGTGATGATGTGTTGCACATACTGTACATGTTACACATCAGCTGGTCCAGTGATTCTTGACAGTGTTCGAACACGGTGGCTTTTTCATGTGTGTATGTGTGCATGTGTGCTGTCAGAAACACTCGTGGAACAGCTGGGGCTGAAAGAATTTGTTTTTACAGAGACATGGATGGATGGGGAGAGAGAGAGATGGTTAGACTATTTCCTTTTCTTCTTTCGTTCATGTCTCATCCCATCACATCTCATTGATCATAAATTACTGTGAGATACAAATACAGAGTGATGTCCTCAAACAAAAGTGTAGTTCTCTCCTACTTTCATTCTGTCAGTCCCCTTTTCTTCCAAACTTTACTTTTCTTCCTTATGCTCTTCCCACTTCTGCCTCATTTCTGCGTCCTTGTCCTCCTGCTACCTCGTAATATCCTCCCTGTCTTCGTTTCTCAATTTTCCCTCACTACCGGTCTCCTTTTTCCTCTTCTTGACCTCTCTTTCCTGTTTTAATTTGATTTATGGCAGAGTTACTGTGCTGTTATTTTCAGGAACTGTAATAGCGTGTTTAAAGAAAGCACATATATTAAATGTGTCATAGCGATGCAATTTGATGTCTGTCTGTGTGTGTATAGTATATATATGTGAGGGAGAGGGAGGGAGAAGCGTGTGATGTTATTTGCAGTGGGACCGTGTCTGCAGTTTGACCGTATGTTAAAGCCAACTGCTGGTGTATGGAGAACATCTCTTCACAGCATTCAGCTTCTTTTTCTCTGTGGTTTCAGTGAAAAGGTCAAGCTGTTATGCATATCTGACAGCAATGAGACTCTCAGTCTGAGAATTCAGCTTGATTATAGTGGTCAGGCGATGAAAATAAACCAGAATATTTCAGCTTTTAGTCAAAGAGCACAACGCGCAATTCCGGAGATTTACAATAATTGCATGGTAACAGCAGCAGCCTTGGCCAGCAACAAACAGGACAGAGGCCTGAAGCAGAACATGCTGTTCCTGTTTAAACACAAATTGCATGACAGATGACAGTCCACTGGGAGCTGTGTGACTGTCAACCTGCCCATTCTCAAGTACAGTTGAAATGATCAGTAGATGAATAAGTTGACAGAAGATTAATAACCAGCTTTTCTGACAGTTAATTAATAACTTGAGTCGTCTGTTAAGCAAAATTTCCAAACGTTTTTTGACTCCAGCTTGTCCAATGTGAGGATTTGCTGCTATTCTTCTTATTCTTCGTCTGGAGCCTATATTTTATGTAATCGTAAATCGAATATCTTTAAGTTTTGGACTGTTGGTTTGACAGCACCACAAGTCAAAAATGTGTTCTTTTTTCACACTCATCCACTGAAGAGGGAAAATTTCTCTGTGCTTACCTGAAAACTGAGGTGAGGTTTTGTGATCACATCTGTCACTAATTTTGAAGCCAATCACTGTCTTCAACTCACACAATTGTGATGTGGAAACTTGAAAACAGCTGAAGTCAACGTGCGCTGAGAATAAAAACAAATCAATTAAGTAATTGAACTTTTTTGTAAATAAGTAAACTAATAAGATTCAGGCTCAAATTATTTTTCAGCTTACGTATCTTGTATGTTCAGGAGTGGGTATTTTGGCCTGTGGGACTCCTGCCTCAGTGCCAGCAGTAGTGGTCTGAGGCATTGTGTTTTCAGGTTGTCCCTCCCTCTCTTTCTTATGAACAGGATATCTCGAGAACACTTTTGGGAAATTTCTTCAAAGTTGACACAAATATGTGAAGCATCCATATTTTGGAATTTGTAGCTTCTAGCATCATCATCCATTTTTGAAGCGTTGCTGTCTACCACAGACTCCCTGTTTTTGCTAATATTGAGCTTCCAGTGATTGTTGATGCACCATGTGATGAAACCATCATCTTTCTATCATTTTACTGCATATATATTATGAGTCTGGGTGGATGTAGTTTTTTCAGACAACTTTTAGACCAAACAAATAATTGATTAGCAGAGAAAGTAGTTAGCAAGTTAATTAGTAATAATCATTAGCTGCAGCCGAAGTCACATTAGCTCAGTCTGTGAATGTGATGTATGACCTTTCATGGATTGTGTGCTGCAGCTTTAAGGTGTATATCAAGTGTTTGTTGTCAGAGATTTTGTTTTCTCTTTCTCCCTCTTCTCCCTCCTTTTTACACTCCTTTATGTTTCTTTCCTTTATCCCCCCCCCATGTCCCCCTCAGCTCTCTCTCTCTCTTCCACTTCTATCATTTCTCCTCTAGTCTTCTCTGTCCCTCTTTATTTGCCCATAAATGCACAGGAATCTGTCCTGACGACTTGTAGTACTCACACCAGCACACTGAATACTGACATGCATGGCACCATAACAACAGCGCCTCACATATGGAGGAGAGTTAAAGATGGTAGACTTCAAATATCACTCTAGATGTGCACGTTCAGCACTCTTCCTTTACCCTCTCTTCTTTTCAGTGTTTCACTTACCAGCTTTCCTGGTTTTACATTCATTACTGTCAGCCTGCAGTCAGCTCAGACACACTCTCACTGTGTGTGTGTATGTGTGTGTGTGTGTGTTTTCATTTCCCTCTTCTCTCTGCACTATTTTACTCTACTCCTTTCTTTCTCTTCCACTGGCTCCTGCTTCTCTGCTCTTATCTCCGAATGAATGAATGCACAATTAAGTGTTGAGCACGGATAGTCTCGCTGCTCCTGTGTGCGTGTGCGTGTGTGTGTGTGAGTGTGTTACGCTCTCGAAGGAATCTCTTGCAGACTCTGTGCGTGTGTGTTTATACTGTTCTTTGAATCTGACTGCAGCTGTGTGAGTCACTGATCCAGCAGTGAGCTGACTGCAGTACTTCTATTGTTTGGCAACATGGCTTCATGCAAACAGACTGAGGAGTGAAAGCATAAAAATGAGCCAAGTGTGTGCATATGCGTATCTTCCAATACTTTCCACTATTTAAAATGCAGCTAAATGTATTTAACACAAAGCACACAAAGGTTTCTAATAGGATATTTCTGATATTAGATTTTTATTCTTCTCTTTTGCTTCTCTTTCTCTCCTGCTACTGGTATTTGTGTTTTGGAATTTAAATAGATTCCATATTGATCATGCAAGAAATGTAGGTGGAAGCACAAAATAATTGATGATTTTCTAAAGGTAGAAAAAGCTCCTGTATATCTGCAGACAATAAATGTGGTTTTATTTGTGAAACATGCTGTAGAACTGTTGAAGATGCTTTCATCACTGAATGCACCACAAGGAGGTTTTGTAAGGTCCACAAACATTATTATTGTTATCAGTTAATCATAACTGATATTTGCAGCCCTACTGAAAACACAACCTGAACACACAAGAAGGCTGATATCCACTCTGGGTTTTATCCCAGGATCCTCTCTGCTCCTCATGTCACACTGTGGTGTCTGGATTACATCAATGTCAACCAAGATAGCAACAATACCAGCAGATAAAGTCTGTGTGGTGTTTTTATTTTGCCACAGCAGACAGGAAATAAAGCAATAAATAAAGAAAGCTGGGAAGTGAGCTGTCCGCTCATGTTGAATCATCTTTTTCTTTCAACAGCAAAGAAGACGATCCGGGGAGAAAATCTCTTTGTACTACTGTGGTGTGGACACTAGATATGTGTCTTTCTACTTTTCATTGTGCTTGTTCTTTGAAGTGGTATTCATTTGTGTTCTGTCTTAGCTCCACCAATGAGGTGAAGAACCTGCTGCAGTCTCTGCCCAGGACCAGCGAGCCCAGAGAAATGCTGTTCGAGGATCGGACACGGGCCCACGCTGATCACATCGGTCAGGGCTTTGAACGGCAGACCACAGCAGCTGTGGGGGTGCTGAAGGCTGTGCAGTTTGGAGAAAGGTTGGCAGTGAAGCCACATATGATATTAGTTTAGAGGCAACACATGCTCACCTAGAGACTGTGTAATCCTCCTTAATCTGTCATCCCTTGCTTTCAGCTCAGAGCCCCCTCGTGTAACCAAAGATGTCGTGTGTTTCCATGCTGGTGATTTTTCTCAAGTAGTTCAGAGGCTGCAGTTGGACCTGCATGAACCTCCACTGTCTCAGGTTTTACATTACACATGCACACACACATTCAGAAGGCATGGCAACAAGCCCAGTTAAGTCAGTCTTATTATGTCCCCTATTAGACAGAGTCATTCTTCAGTGTTACCTTAATATAGCACTTAATACTTGACTTAGGCAAGGTGTAGAATTAATGCAATCTGATGTTGGACGTTGCCCCCTGGTGGAGAAAAGTCTAAAACAAATTAGGCAAATTGTATGGAGCAGACTCAGAATAGGCTACATGTAGTCCAATATATATTTTTTTGTTTACTTAACTTCATTTACCCAGGCTATTCTACTGAGTACCAATACTGCTTTCCTGGATACACATGTTAAAAATAAGTTCAGCATGAAACAGTCAATACAATCTGTTGATCAAGTGCTCTGGTGGAGATGTGGGACCCATAACTCCAAAGTAAAGTGTAACAGGGGTTCCAAATCTTGTCTATTTTTTTAATTACATGGATCCATTTGGCTGTCTTTTCTACCTCAACATTTTCAGTGTTCAGCCCAGGTTATCACTTTTAAAGAAAAAACACATTTTTTGATCATCTTAGTGTGATATGTTCAAGCACTGAAGCTCTTCCCTCTTGAGATAAAGAGAATATTTTAGCCACAGAGCAGCTTTGCCTGCCCAGGAAAAAAATAAAAATAAACTTCCTGGGACCTTCAGATTATAAAACATTAACTTTCACAAAATGCATCTGACAATAGAGCCTTTTGGTATGGAGATCATTAGATCAGGATTTTTGTGCATTCTTAAAATATGTATTTACTGCACTCAGAAGCAGGTCTAACCCTAACATCTAAACCCTCCTCCCCACTATGTCTCTTTACAGTGTGTGCAGTGGGTCGATGATGCCAAACTAAACCAGCTGCGTCGTGAGGGCGTTCGCTACGCTCGCATCCGCCTCTGCCATGACGACATCTATTTCATCCCTCGCAACGTGGTCCACCAGTTCAAGACTGTGTCATCTGTCTGCAGCCTGGCGTGGCACGTTCGCTTAAAACAATACCACCAGGGAGAGGAGGAGGAGGAAGAAGACGAGGAGGAGGAGGCAAAGGAAGAGGAGGAAAAGGTTGAGCTGATGGAAGAGGGGGGTAAAACCATAGAGGAAAATGAGGAAGAGGATGGGAGGAGAGAAAAGGAGGGTGAGACAGAAGTGAGGGAGAGGATAAAAGAGGAGGATGAAGAGGTTGATGTAGAGGAAAGCAGGACGTTTCCGGCTGTCAAAAGGGAGGAAAAACATCCACCTGTCATGTCTCAGCCTGCTCCCTCAGTGGACTCGAATGCGAGCAGTGCTAGAGACAAAGAGGAGGAGACAGAGAGGATAAAAGAAGGAGGGAAACCCAAACAGCAGGTTTCACCTCCTGCAAAGGTAAAAGCAGAACTTCCAGCACCTCCTGTTTGCAAGAATAAATTACTTTCACCTCTCCCTTCTGCCTCCCATCTTCCTCATAAGGACACAAAACCCAAAGCAGCATCGAAGCACCTTCATCAGCACCATCACCATCATTCGGACAGCAGAACGATGTCTTCCAGTACAAGTTCCTCCTCCACAGCTCCTAAATCACCTGTCTCCAAGTCTTCCTCTTCTTTGTCACTTTCATCTGTTACTTCTCTGTGCTCCTCTGTTGCTGCTCCCAGTCCATCCTCTACCTCGTCTCCGTCTCCTGCTCTGTCCACTATCTCCACCTCCGCTATATCTTCCCTAACGACTCCAAAGCCTCCTGTGGACTCTTTCCCCACGCTCCCTTCTCCTGCCGTGTCTTCAGTGTCCCAGCTGCCTTCCTCCTCTAAGTCAGACCAACCGAAGGACAAAGGCTCCTTTTGTCTAAAACCTGATGTCCCTTCTGACACACAGACACGGACGCAGTCGGATGTGCATGAGTCATCTGTTGCAGACGTGCAAAGACAGACCCCTGCGAGCTCACAAGCTGACACATGGACGCACACAGTAGCACGAACGCAGACAGACTTGTGGACGCACGCGCTTCAGGACAAATGGACTCGTACTGCGGACTCCAGGACATCCATTGATCCACAGATGCATCTGGCACAGGACGCTGGGAGGCAGGGGCTTTACATGCAGCAATACGCAGCCCAGCATCTCCCACCTCCTCACCTCCCTCACATGCTTCCCCCGTCTTTCCCCCCTCTTCTGCCACAGTCCCATCTCCCTCACAGGCCTCCAGTCCTCCCCCCAAGTCCCCCCCTCTCGGCACAGTCCCAAACTCTGAACTCTTTCCTCAATCAGAAAGCGCCGCCTCACTCGGTTCACATAAGCCAGCTTCACCTTCATCCGCCACACCAACCAAACATCACCACGCAGTCTCAACCGTATTACCAACCTCCCCTAATGGCCTGCCCATCTCAACCAAACAATCCCCCCGGCAGCTCTCAGTCTCTCCCTCCTCACCTGTCTCACCATCACCAGTACATCTCCCCGCACACCAAAACCTTCTTCCCCCCTCAGCATCCCCACTTCCCCTCTCACCACTTCCTCCCTCCTCAGTCTTTCCTCTCTCAACCACCTGGCTCTTACTCACTACAACCACAATACCAAACCCCAGCACCACCTTTCCCTCATCCTCCACCTCCCCCTTCCTCCTCTCCTCCTCCCCCACCTCCTTCTTTACCCCCTCCCCTTCCTCCCCAGCCTTCCCCTTCTGTCTTCTCTCCTCCCCCAAAGCATGAAGAGGAGCAGAAACAGATTTTATAGTAGTTTGTGTACATAAGGATGCTGTCTTTAAATGGCTGTATATGTACAAGTTTTTATTTTGGTTGTGTTGTTGTAAAATGATGTAAAAACAAAAAGGAAATCAGAAGGCAGACAGTGGAAAGTATTGGTTTGAAGTCAGTAGTTTATAAGGCAGAGTTGGAATTTATTCACCCTAGACCTCTGGACTGGACTGGTTTAGATGCTTTGGTTGCGCTTGGGTTCAAAAATATTGAGAATAGCATTTATCTCTAGTTTCCTTTTTCCTGGTTTTGACTTTAAAGAAGGTATTTTTCAGGCTCAAGGATCAAGTGAACACCCTAATCTGAGACAACTGCTGTCTGGTTCTGTTTTTTTTTTTTTTTTTTGAAGTGAGCATAACCCTCAAATATCAGAATATTCTGTGAGCCATCAGAGGTAGGGAGGGAAAAAAAGGTTTCTGCAGACTTGGTGTCAGATATTTATATAAAAAGGTCATGATCACAACCTCTTTGTGAAACTTGCAGCTAATGCTTCCATTTTTGTGTTGAGTTTTTTTTTCTGATTTTCTAGTGTATTCTTTGTGCCCAAAGACTGTTTCTGGAAAAATCATGGGTCACATCTTGATATTGTACAATACACTATTGTACTGATGTAGTATTTCTACATTTGCTATACTATATTGTGCCCATATATCTTATTCAGTACAGTACGTTGAGGACTTTTCCCTAATATTGTATTTTGAGCAATAATGCTCTGCAATAATCTGCTGAATTTAAATATAAATGCATTTCCCTGTTACTGATATGGTGACACAAAAGTGTCAGTATTTTTATTTGATAAAAAGCCAGAAATATTCTACAGAATCACTGAGGAGTGTTTAAATGTAATTAATACATATTATCTTAAGTGATTTTTCGCTTGAGCGCTGGTGTTTTTATTGTTCAAAAACAGCATTCGCGCAGTTTTAAGTGTCACTAAACGACAGACTCATGTCAATAATGAATCAGTGTGTGGTAAAATAAAAGTGAAGAGGGTCACGGTTTAAAGGGATGGTTTGACATTCTGGGAAATTTGCTTCATTTGCGATAATGCAGATTGTTGGATGGGAAGACTAACCAATCATGTTTGTACAGTAAATCTGCTGTAAATCCACAGCAACTGGTTAACTTTGGTCAGACAAGGATGTCATATGCAACTTGATTGTTTTTACTAAGCTGACCTGCCACTGCCGGTAGCTTCATAATCACTGTGCACACATCAGAATGGTATAAAAATAAGTATATTTTCCCAAAATGTTGAACTGTTTCTTTAAAGCCTTGCGATTATCTTGTACCTAAAGCCCTCAACGCCAGTGACAGAGCTCTTAGTGTGATTTTGCTGTATTTTTCAGTGTCTATCGGATGTGAACCAACTTTTTCCTAATTTTGGAAACTGAACTCTTGCTGGTCAGCCAAGGACAAATTCGACCCTGCCAAGGCTGCTACACAGATGAGCATTCAGAGTCTCAGGAAAAAGAAAAACATTCAGGACACTTTCACAAATACATTGGTCTCTCAAAAATATCCTAGATCTGAGTTACCTTTTAGACTCATGGGTAATTGAAATACTCTTCAGACTGGAACATTGTAATAGTACCTATGCAGCTACATTAAGAGCTCCACATGCGTTAACTTTACATCTTCACAGCATCTAAAACAATAAGATAGGAACGACAGAATGAGTAGAACAATATCGTACAGTAGCAGTCGGTCAAGATTACCTGAACATTGACTGATTACAGCACTTTGTTATCACAGATATACCAACCGCTGTTTAAATGCATTTGATCTTGTCGGAGATAATTCATGAATCCCAAGATTAGATTGTCAGATTGTTAACAATTTCAGGTTCTTCCAAGACTTTTATGTTGATTGTTCAGGCCTCAGCACTTCTTAAAAAATATATATACTTTATGGACACATGCTTTCAGACAAACAGAAGGTACACGGAGTTTATTCGCAAAGCACTATTTATCTATTTACCTGAAGTCCAGTTTCTCTACAGTGTGGAGCATCTCGTCTTGTTAAAATGTTATATTTATCAGCCAGGGACTTCAGTGACCTCTAGTGTTTTTAGAAGTACAATAAATTATTAACTATATGAAGAGTATGTGTTCCTCCAAATGATGAATATCTGATTTTAGAGTCCGACTCTTCCGTCTCAGTGCTCGTCCCGCAGTTGTGGACACTTTGATGTTGCGAAAAATTGATGTCTTGATTTTAATATTACTATCTGGATTACAGCCCACTTGCAAATGTAGCCCACAACATTTCCCCAGTGCCTGTCCTTAACTGTGAACTACTAAATGGTCCAGAGCCTTATGGAGAAAGAGTTCTGTCCTGTCGTGGGAGTTTTTAGGAGTCCCATTTTTAATTTTTTTTTATTTCTCTTAATTTTTCACTTCAAAATCAAAACGTCCTAAATGTCACAGGTGTAAGTTTGTCCCTAAAAGCTGGGTTGTGTTTTTGACGATTGGTGTCACCACCAGCTCGGAAAAATCCTGGAAAATTAAATCTAAAGCCTTCAGGCCTCTGCAGGACTTAATTCCAGAGACAGAACTCTTCACTCTGTGGCTTCAGGAGAGAGTAAGGTGATGATTAAGCACTTGTTGCCAGTTGCAAGGCGCTCTGCAGCTCTTTTTATGCTTTTGGATTTCAGATCTTACAAAAACAAAGAAAAAAAACCTGACAGGAACTTATATATTTTTTGTACAAATGTGACAAAATTATGTTGAAAACAAAACAAGTCTTCAGGAGCTATTGTTGGTTTTCTGAGTTTATCTCAAAACATTTTTGGGTTTTTTTTTCTATTTTGTTTCTGTGATTTTTAACTGACAGCACTGTAGTGTACATAAGAAGTTTTGTAAAGAGAAAAAAAAACTTGTAGTGTGGTTTCTACTTAAAATATGAGCCTAGCTAATAAAAGGTTCAATGTATGGAAAAGACTGGAGTAAGAGTTGGTGTTTCTCGGTGTGGTGGTCAAAAAAATTCCATGTAAAAACAAAAGCACATTTTGAAAGATGGAGAAAAGATATTCATATATGCATTATATAGACAAAAGTATCCAGACACATCTCTTTATGGGGCTTTTTTGCAGGGGTTGGGCTCGGCCCCTTATTTATAGTGAAGGGAAATCTTGATGCTTCAGCATACCAAGACATTTTGGACAATGCTATGCTTCCAACTTTATAGCAACAGTTTGGGGAAGGCCCTTTTCTGTTCCAGCATGACTGTGCCCCAGTGCACAAAGTAAAGCTCCATAAATACATGGTTGGATGAGTTTGGTTTGGAAGAACTTGACTGACCCACACAGAGCCCTGACCTCAAGCCCAATGAACACCTTTGAGATGAACTGGAACGGAGATTGTGAGCCTTTTGGTCCAACATCAGTGTCTGACCTCACAAATGCTCTACTGCGTGGATGGGCAAAAATTCCCCACAGAAACACTCCAGAATCTTGTGGAAAGCCTTCCCAGAAGAGTGGAAGCTGTTACAGCTGCAAGGTTGTCTGTGTATTTAGAATGCAGTGTCATTAAAGTCCCTGTTGGTTTAATGGTCAGGCGTCCATTATATGCCCGTAACCACTTTTTCCTAAAAAAAGATTAAAAATTCCCCTATGGCCCAAACAGCCATAGAGCACCTTTATAAAAGAGCCTTCTGTAAAACTGTTGACAGAACACCTCGAACTGCAAATAAGGTCAGTTATGACTCTTTCAAAATTTTTAAACCATGGAAGTTTTGTATTTGTAAAACTCGGCAAACCTGGAAGCTAGAACATTTTTTGGCATAAGAGCTTAACAACTTGTGAGTAAATTGTCACTGTTTTAGAGCTTTATTTACTGAAGACAGCCGCCTGCTTTGGCCCACACTGTGTATGTATGTGTAATTTTAATACCAAAAGTACCTGGTATTTACCACTTCACTACCACGAAACTATAGCTCCAAGTTGGTCTAATGTGTACCTGCCTTTGTTTTCTCTGTGTGTGTTGCTCTTACACAAGCCACCCACTCACTGCAATCTGCAGCAATGAGCTCAGCAGTTTCACCAAGATGTGAACAGACAACTCATGCACACCAAAATGCAATAGCCCCATAGTGTTTGTCAGGTCAAATACACCTCAAAACAGCCTTTTGCCCTCTCTTTACATCCTTTCATGCACTCTCACACACAGCAGGAATGCCAGAGGAGCTCAGCTGACCTTTACAGCGAGTGGGAAGGAGGCAGGAAGTTGGAGCAGGGACAAAGAAAGGGATTAGGAGGGAATACATGGACAAAACCTCATTGAAAAGGCTGTAGTGTCCAGAAACATCAGTCTTGACTAGTAAACTTATGAAATTAATTTGCTATTTTATTATATTTTGTTCTGTTATATTTTATTATTTTTGTTATTCCTGGCTCTAAAATAGATGTGTTGTTTTATGTCATATGACCCATGAAGGAAGAATTTGGCTGTTCAGGTTCTGCAATTTAAAGTTTGAGATTTAGTGACATCTGGTGTTGTGGCTGCAGATTGCAACCAAATGAACACCCCCCACCCCCTCCAGTTATGGTTATTATAAATACATTATACACATTTTATGTCTGAGACTCAAACAGTTAAGAGGAAAACATGAAGTTGATAGTTGAAATGTCTTTTTGGTGACACTATTAACAACTATTTGACACTATTAATACTATTAAAATATGACAAGGGGCCCCAACTAGACTCAGCTTTATTGTAAGGAGTCACAAACTAAAAAAGGTGATACTCACTAGTTTAATCTTTAGCAAAGCATTGTGGTTTTTTATCCGTTTATAATGTGAAATTTGCCAGTAACTGTCAAAGTGCTAAGTAAAGTAAAGTACCAATACCTTTTTTTAAAACAAAAAACTTTGCCCTTGCATCCAGCCTACTTCAGTCCTTCCTTTTTCTGCACATACAAGGACAGTATACTCACCTCAGTCTCTCTGACAGTGACTGGTGTTAAAGGTATGGTGTCTGACTCAAACTGTCCGCACAGGCCACGTGGTCTCAAAGCCTTCTGGAAGCATGTCCGTCGCTATGCTTCTGTAAATCATTTCTATCCAAACATTCAGTTCCTCTAGTGAGGACAGTGTCAGAACAAATTGCAAACTGGAAAAAATGATCTCACACGGTTAGAAATATGATCTTTGAAATTCTGTGCAGTCATGAAAAAGTATTTTAAGACTAATGACAGAAATACTTCAGTGTCTCTGTGTTAAAACAGCTGAAGTGTCCCTAAAAGAACACACACACACACACACACACTGCTGTTGGCTCTGTTGTTGCTTTCCAGTTCATTTCAGGTTGCATCTCAGCTGGATTTTCCTCCCAACCACAATACTTTGCGTTGGACAGTCTGTTAACTAATGTGCTGCTTCTGAGCACGGAAACGCTTGAGTGTTACTTTGTATGATTATCACTCGTACTAGAACCACACATACAGTTTAGTGTAGAAGAACCATTTATTTATTTACAAGACATGCATGAATTATCAAATCATTTCAATGTCCAAACACCATTACCTTCTTGTTTCTACATAGTGCAAAAATAATGCAAAGAATGTACTTGAAATACAATCAAATGGCACCAAACAGTTGGTATATGAAAAAATGACACAACCAGAACCTGCCAGGATTAAAAATTCTAATGGCCTCTGTCTTATTTTTATACTCTTTTGATTAAATAAATTTTTTTCTATATTTATCTGAATGTTTATCACTTTGGTCACCAGTTATGATACATGTTAGGGGTTTGTTTCCAGTGACTTTGGACCTCTGTACCTAACAGTTTACTCATTTTCATGGGTCTGATGATTTACATGATGACAACAGAGACCTTGTACAGAGCAGAGGAGGTGGCCTGTGGCAAAAAGTTGTTCTAAGATGCCTTTATGCAATTTCTTAAATTAGCTTATGTTAGCAAATAATTCTGTGCTTGCAGCCAAAACCAAACTGTTGTCATGAACACCGCTAAAGTTAATTTATAACTTGCGAAATAATATTTGGCCAGCTACTCCCCTCAGCTTAGGAATGAAAAGAAGAAGTACCACACAATATCTAAAGCATATGTAAGAAAATTTACACTCCGTGATTCTGGTACCGACAGTTACAGTTTAGGTTTTGCAGCTTAAATCAAAGAAGTGGAGTCAAAATACACCAAATGCTGTTCACTTCCTCCAGTTCTTTAGCAAAGCAGCTGTGAAAACCGTGAACATAAACACTAGTAACCAATACTGAACATCTTGAGTTCAAAACAAGCAAATATTAAAGGATGTTAATGATTCTCCCAGTGTAGGCTTCACAGTAGTCTTATACATGTACAGTTGCTCCTCTTATGGCATTCTTTGTCTTGATCAAGAAAATAAAGCCATTTTGGAGCTTTATTGGTCAATTTAAATGGATGGATTGTGACACATTTATTAGCAGCTCCTCAGTTGCTCAGAGTCCTTGCCTTGTTGAAGTCCTTACAGTGTACTCCGCTGAGGTCTGACCACATTTTTCTTAAGATGAATACCAATGTCTGAGGTGATGATTTGTTTCCTTCTCCTCTCTAATCAGGCCAAAGCAAAAGCTCCGGTTTCACAGAGTCATGGTCATACAAGCACAAAACTATGCTCAGCAATTATGGTGTAATGATTCATTCACCGAGCTCTGAAGCAGACGTTTAATCCCTCTTAGGCCTCTCTCCTCTCAGGGAAGATATTCAGCCCCAGCTCCACCAGCGCCCCCAGTAACATGGTCCACAGTGGTATGCACACAAAGGTCAGCTTTACATCTGCCAGCTTCTCCAGCTTGGCGCACAGCGTCAGGCAGAAGCCCAGCTTGAGCAGCATGGCCGTCAGATACCAGGCACGCAGGCGCAAGTCCGGAGAGCCGTTGCGTGGGTCATAACCAGGTTTGCAACGGCCTGCCATCTTGATGGCGAGCATGAGGATGAGGATGCCGTCAAAGACCCACACTGGGAGGAAGATGAGGAACCAGTTCCACTGCACCTGGAGAGACGAGAGGTAGGAAGATTACTTCAGTTGTATAAGATTGAGGCGTTTATCAACTGTCAGATGTGATGGGTCATTTTGTAGCTGGTGTGAGAAGAAGATGATGAACTTTACGAATCATGTGAGTAAAATTGGATTAATCATATGCAAATGAAATACAGTAAGTAAACACTTTGATTATTCACAGTATATTGACTATTAGGCTGTCTCGATTGAGTTGAAACTACTAAAGTTAATGGTGAACAAATTCGTTTGACTGTAAATGATTCTATTCTCAATATGCAAGAGCTGAGAGAAAAGGAGAAGCTTAGAAGAAGAGCCTGGCAAGTATGAAGACAAACAGAATTCCTACCTTCCCGTCCAGTTTGAGTACTAGCATGATGAGGAAGACCAGGGTGAAGACCCAGGTCAACAAAACCCTCTGAGCCAGAGACATCTCACTGCCTGGAGACAGATTAGAGCAAGAAAACGACGAAGAGACGCTGGACAGAAGAGGTTTGACACAATCAATGTAATTTATTTTGGCATGGAAAACGAAATAGAAGAATAGTCTATTTCAATGTTGAAATAGCGGCTTATGGCAATTTAAAGTCTGATATTGTCAGTTGCATCAAATAACATGTCACTTACACAAACTGGAGTCGATTTTGTTGTTATTAGTTTTCATTCATCGTTAGTTAGCTCATGTTACAATGACAGCTAGCTTTTACAATCCAGTAGCATTTAGCTAGCCAGTTGGTGTTTTCTTGAAGACAGTGTCCGACTTACTTCACGATATTTCGAGGTTGGTTCCCAGCACGTTCGCCTCCCGTTATGGCGTAAATCAAAAATCATAACGTTTATTATAATAATTCACATAATGATCAACATAGGTGTCTATTAACAATAACAGACGGGGGGAATTTCGGTCCGTTATCTCTGTTCGTCCCGCCCGTCCGAGAAGCCAATTGGTCCTCTTTGTGCTACGTCATGTTTGTTTAACGCTTAATCGCGCCGGTGTCTAGCCGTAAAGTTTTTGCAAACGCGCAAGTTTTTCCTGTGGTGTGTTTTGACTTCCACTAGATGGAGGTACAGTTCTTTCTATTTCTCCCTGTGGTTGTGATTATATGCGAGTTGTGTCGCCACTGTTTAAAATTGCTACATTGCGTAGTATTTGTTTTTGCTTTGCAGTTAATTTACTCCTTGGAGTGATATGTGAACCGGCTCTCCTTTCCTGTCCCCTTTGGTTACCGTCGACATTTTATTGGCTTAAATTGCAATGGCGTGTTTTTACGGTGGTTTACGGGCAAGGGCTGAAGTTGTATTTTTACAGTGAGAGACAGACAGGGAAAAGCTACTGCTTCAAACATTGCCGAGCAGATCTTCAGCATCTCCTCTAGACAGTCGTCCAGGTTGGCTAGCACACTGCAGCATAAACCACGTTTTGAAAGCACAGTTTGGGTCTGTGTGGGTACTCGGAGCAGCCGTCGCTGTCAAGGAGGTAAGACCGAGCGGTTGCATGGCATGTTTCGACAACAGTTCAGGATTTCGGGGTCAGCTGTGTGGGCTCTTTGTGCCTGCCGCCGGTAGCTTAGCTAACTATGTAGCATGATATGAGCTAGCAGCAGGAGGAGGACGATAGGCTGTGTGAACTGAACCATGAAGACTGTCTGAAAACACAGTGGCTACATCTACATGGAGGCTAGCTTCAAGATTAGCTGCCTGTTGACTGATTTGTAACACTGGACAGGTTATGTCCTTTTATGGAGTGAAAACACACAGTACGCTTAACTGTATACGGCTTCGCTATAGTATGCTTCGATCACGACTGTATCCTTACCGTTACTTTATTTGACTCTACAGTTCCTATTTATACTACTACAAACAGTCTAATCTTTCCACGTCAATACTACGAGGGCTGCAGCCAAACATCATGTCTACTACGCTGCCATCAAAACATAAAATATCAAATTTCGTTGTCACATACTAGCTAAACTGATCACAAAACAGGATCATTTCCTGAGCTTCTTCTAGTTGGATGTAGCCATAAACTATTTAAAACATCAATGTGTATTGCCTGTCAGATTGTTTGTCTTCCCACACGCCCGTATCAGGACCCAGGCACCTTACCACCTTGGCTAAACAATTTCCTGCATTACCAATTAACCTGCTGGTTAATTATTTACCTCGTTATTAGTATGTTCTGTAAAATGTCACAAAATAGTGAAATACATTAATCTGTCGTTCTGTTGTTAACCTATCATGAGTCCTTGCAGCAGAAACTGTCACAGGCTTCAGTAAGAGGTCAGGCTCACAGTTTGGCAGGTCATCTGATTATCCAACATGGTTTGCCATCCAGCCAGTCTGTCTGTTCCACTGTCTGACCAACACTGTCATGAGTTTCCATTGCAATCCTAATGTAACCCATAACTTAACCTTCCTTACCACTGTTGCAAAGTCCTGTAACATTAACACCCAGCCAGGAGAGGCAAATAAACTTGACATCTTTCTGCATTGTTCTGACAGCCTGTAGTTAATATATGAAATGTGGCTTTCTTGTAAATCAAAACTGAGCAGGCTGAACAAGCAGAACAGCTCAGACTATATTTGAGTAATAAATCCTGTTATAAAACAATGACACCCGCAGAAACAATCGGCTGCAATGTTGCCAACAGCCGCAGTTGTTAAACATGGCTGTGTCTGGAGTGTAGCCAGTAACTTTCCTGCAGGTGAACCTGTCAGGTATGCAGTCAGACATGTGTGGCAGCACATAATGCACAGTGTGGAATTCTGTATATGACTACAATGCAATGATGAAGCAAACCTCCCATCTGATTTAGGCTTTTTGATCGGTGAGTGCATCCACATTATGTTCACAGCCTAACCTCTCCGGCAACTTGATGAAGATTTAATTCAGAGAAACTTCTAATGTGTTTCACAGTAGTTAGCAGTTGTGTCAGTTAAGTGCATTTAAGTGCCTTTGAGCAAGGCACTTAATTGCAGTGCAGCTGCAAATGGCAGGAAGCTGTGGTTGCAACAGGATCCAGTCAAAGTTTGCAAACAGATATTGTGTTTGTTACTAGTTGACATCTTGGAGATGAGCGAGGAAATCACTGCTACAATCTTGTGCGTTGACAAGACGGGCGTTGTATTACACACAGCTGGCTTCTACCAGAACACTCTGAACACGCACACACCTGCTCAGACGCACACGCTGCATGAGCCATTTGAGGCTCTGATTGATTTATTGTCGTGTAGGCTGGTACTAGTCGCCTTGTTAAGGCAGCGGCCGTTGTGTGTGTGTTTGTTTATTTACATGCATTTGCACAAAGTGAATTGTAGTGGTTGAGTGACTGCCTGATTGAGTGTCCCGGTGTGTGTAATTGTAGCATCCACAGGCTCGCACTGCTGTCTGCTGTCTGACCAGCATGCTCTTTTGTATTTCTTTTTGTCACTTGTTCTCTCGCTTTCTCCATTTTTCTCATTCTCTCTCTCTCTTTCTCTGTGTCTGTCTTTGTCTTTGAGGAGCTCTCAGAGGATGCTGTGTGTATTGTGCAGCTTGAGTCTGCCTGCAGAGCTGGTTACATCATCAGCTGCAATGTAGTTACATCACACACTAGACTGCCATATCATCTTATATTAGAGCTGCATAATGGTCTGCAGGCCAGTCCTACAACTCAAAGAAATACAGCCATTGCAGTATTGAGCGCTAGCATAAAGGGCACAGAGAAAGGTCAAGTGGCTTTCTCGAGAAGTGCCGCGTTACAAGCTGAGCAGAGCTGTACTGCAGTAGAAAGACCGGTTACTGATAACGTGGAAGGTGTTATGCTGGGATGAGCCATTGCTGCTCAGGCTCTAAGTTTATGAAAATAAGTGTTACAGATGGGATGGTAAATCTACACTTGGTGCGTTTTCTCTGGAGCTGATCAGTGTGGTTTACTGAAGCTAGTAGTCTGTGTCATGCTACGGTCCTTTTCAACAGAAGACATTTTTAGTTGTCGTCGGAAAGAAAGGACGGGTGTGTATAATAAAATGAATGACTGCCGGACTCCATTTAGCTGCTTCAGTTTCAGAATTTTGTTTTTTTTGTGTGAGTCCTCACAAATGTTATCATTAACAACTTTGACTGCTGTGTAAAATACATACTGATGCACATGATGGTAGACAGATGTAAGTACGAGTCAAGCCTTTTAGACCTGCCTTTTTCCTTTTGTTTTTTTTTTTGCTTATTAGCTAACAGGAATGTCAAGGGGATCTTAATCAAAAGCAGGCTGCACATGCTCACTTAGTCCTGTCTAAGCAGCCAGTGAAAATGAAATCACCTATGCAGGTGTAGCATGGGTGTGTATGGCCTTTTTCACTCTAATCGACTGCAGCTTTTGACAGGGGCAACTTTGGATTCAGTGAAACCAAAAACAATCTTCTACAAACTCTCATGCGGGCTTTGTTGAACTTGTGGTTTTGTTATAATCGGTAGCCTTTGCCCTTTTCCTTTCACTTAAGGAGGTTGTGGCATGAATCCTTTAACTTGGCTGATGGCGGGTAATGTGTTTTCATATTGTTCGATGAGTTTATCTGTCAGCTTTGACAGGTCATTGACTTTTCAGCTGTAAACAAAACAGCGGCTGTCATGTGATTTGCACACGAGTACCTTATCCTGCATCTCTCTGTGAAGGCTGATTTTAATGTCTCAACACACACTTATCTGGAAATGTTGTTTTCTTTTGTTAACTCTATGAAATTCCCCAGACGTGACATGTTGGTGTGGCTGAGGGTCATGCTGAGCAGTTTTGCCCAGAGTAATAACGGTGTGATTGTGAGTTATAGGTTACCAAACGAGCATTATAAGGATTATAATTCTGTAGGATAATTGATAGTGACAAGACATATTGGAGGTGATTATGGTGATGAAAGGGGAAGATGATGATAGGGCTCATGGTGGTTGGTCTCCTGACTTTCCACAAGAGCTGCATTGTTAGAGAAAGTTGAATGTAGGGATCTTTTGCTGCCTGCTGTTATTCATTATTGTTTCTGAGAATTCATGCTGCGTCCACAGGGGATGTGTGTGTGCGAGCGAGCGAGCCTCATCATGTGGAGACCAACCAAAGCCCAAATTACACAGTGCTCAAAATGAACAGACAGACACACTCTGGAAATTAGACATAGTTATTAAACTTTTACTTATTGGCTTTACCTGCATGCTAGATACTGAGACACACTCATGCACTGTTGTTGCTGTTGTTGAATCTCAAATGTGACCACCCCATCCCACTCAGTCTTGACGTCTCTCTCTGTCTCCTTCTCTTTTTATTTTACAAATGTCCAGCTCCTGTGGTAATTTGGCTGTGAGGACAAAACGCCAGTCAGCTACACGACCTGACCAGAGGTGAGTCCAGTTTACAGGCCTGCACACCAACTCCAGTCTGTCTGTGTTTGAGAACCTCATGCTTCAGCAACCCCTGCTCTGTTGATGTGAAGGTGTCAGCTGTCTGCACACACACACACGCACACACACATGCATGCACGCACCATTTAGACTCTGCTCAGACAGCAACAGTAGTTCATGAGTACTGTTCATTATGTCTGAAAAGAAAGACAGATGGAAATATACGTGAAAGTGAAAAAGGGACTTATTTCCCCTCTCAGATGAGCATGCAAGGCCTTTTTTAAGGTGTGTGTGTGTGTGTGTGTGTGTGTGTGTGTGTGTGTGTGTACTGAAATGAAGCCAGTGTACAATCGGCATAAGCGCGTGCTTGTACGACTGTCTGTGGTTACTGATTTCCTATCCAACAGTTGCCCACACAGAGGTTCTCCATGTTCCTCCATGTTATCAGCTTATCCAACATATTCTATTCTAACACATTTGACAAAACTGCCTTATGTCAGACTCAAATGTAAGATGATTCAGCTTTGGAATAGACTTGTGAATTCACAGCAGCTCACCAGAAAGATCTTTTGCTTGATATTTTGCATGGACATGGACCCTGGGTGAGGATTTTTCAAAGCAGGTTATGGTGATTGTTGATGAATTGTCCATTTCATTAGTCCATTTCAGGTTTTAAAACATTTGAGTTGTGTTTGAGGAAGGGAATCTTATTGGCAGCAGAATTTAAAACGCACGTCCCTCATTTTTAACCCCAAATTTGTCACCCAGGACTAATTTTAGAATCATGCAGACATTCCTCCTAATTGTTTGGTCGTTAACTTTTAGGAGTGTCACAACTCCTGATTTGAGCAGCGCCATTGTTTTATTATTATCGGAGTGATATTTTATGCATATGGTAATTTCACATATGTGCCATGCTTTCCTTTTTTTTTGTGTTTCATTCAAAAATTGGCTAAAGTATCACCATACCCTTCTGTCTTATTCATGGCTGGTTGAGTTATGTTCTTGTCTGTCTCTATATGAGTAACTATCATATTTTTGGTGTCTTGTAAGTCAATGGGAGCCGTACACTTACATGTGCATGACACGGCAAATAACTAAAGAACTAATTTGTGTGTGTGTGTGTGTGTACGTACTGCTATATGATCGAACCCTGTATGGGCCAAGTGTAGTGTCATGAGGTGTTATTTGAGATCGTTAGGGATTCACCCTACATGACGGAAAGCGTGATCGCCGTCTCCCACCACCACCCCCTCTGTGTCACACACTCACTCTCAGAATCCCCCTGACACCTTCGACCCTTCATCGTCGTTTGAGTGGGATCATGTTTCAAACACACACACACACACACACATACACATTACCCTCTCGGCCCAGCTCAGAGATGTAACCTGCACCCGTCATGAAATATAGAGCACCCAGAGAGAGGGGGGGGGGGGCAGCTAGTGTTACACATCACGAGTTACCAGACTCATGGAGGAGGTCTCCTCTTGTGCCCAGAGAAACGTTTCACTGATAGATAAGCAGCAGCAGTCGTAGGAAAGCGTCCACCCAAATCTCTTCCCTTCGATTCCTGCGCTACTCTGTAATTTGTCTGTCCAAAACCCAGCTTTGCAGTCAGCCCTGACACAGATGGATGCCAGAGAGTTTTCAGCAGTGTTATTCATGCTCAGTTTCCATCTAAACTTGTCTGACCGCCGCCTCTTGCTTTTTCAGGCTGTAATTAGCAGCTTGCTTTTTAATGTACCGTAGATGAAGCGATTAAAAAGCTTTGTGTGTATCAGCTTTGTTGTGGCTGTCAGTGATGATTTTCTCTTATGTGTGTGTTCTCGAGAAGCCCTGAAAGTCGCCCCCGTGTGAGCTGTGAGTGGAGGCTCTCAGCTGATGGTTAGACTATCTAAAGCTTTCTGAGCTTATGTAGGAAGCCAGGGAAGCTTGTAACATGAACCCTCCAACCACCCTAATTTTAAAACCTGACGTGACTCAAGTTTATCCATTTAGTGAAACTTCAGTGCTGCTGCAGCGTATACAGTTACACATCACAAGGTTTTGTAAACACACACTGCACCGACTGACCTCAATGTGTTTCTCTTCTGCTCTGCTGCACTTGAAGATACTTCCACAGAACATAATGTCATATTCTGATTGTATATTTGGGAAAAGCAAACCTCTGTGTTTTTCGATTTATCAGATTCTAGTAGCAAATCCTCTCATTAATCTCAATCCCTCCTCAATTCATTATTGAATCTTTTAAGTTTTAATTTCCCACAGGACTTTGGGAAAGGGAGGTGATATGCGCCCTTCTTCGCCTTTTAAAATGCCGCGGGGAACCCTGTATAGATTAGTAGTCACGTTAGCTCAGTGACCAGCTGTGTGTTCAGTAAACGGTGCGTTTCTAATAAGGACGAGAGGAGATGAAAGATTCATTAGTCAGCCTCACACTGAGGAGTTTTAACAACTTGGAACTCAGTGCAGAATCGGTTGCTGGAAGCCAACCGCAGTCATTTGCAATGACATGAGACATTAAGAATGGAAGGCATGTGTGTGTTTGTCTCAGAGAGTCAAAAGAGTAGCAATTAAGTGTCGGATTTAAAAAAAAAAAAAAAGTCTGAGGTTGACAGGTTGCGTAACCACTTACAGTAAAAGTTATGAGAGCTATTGAATAAAAATAAAAATAATCATCATCTCTCTTGCCACACCCTCACTCACTCTCAACACTCATTTAGCTGTCTTGGTTTTGCACAGGGGGTGGCACGGTGGTGCAGTGGTTAGCACTGTCGCCTCATAGCAAGAGGGTTCCAGGTTCGAATCCCCTATGTGGAGTTTGCATGTTCTCCCTGTGCCTGCATGGGTTTTCTCTGGGTTCCTCCCACAATACCAAAAACATGCACATTAGGTTAATTGGCTAGTCTAAATTGCCCCTAGGTGTGAGTGTGAGAGTGAGAGTGTGTGGTTGTCTGTCTTTGTGTGTTGGCCCTGCGATTGACTGGCGACCAGTCCAGGGTGTACTCACCGTAGTCAGCTGGGATAGGCTCCAGCTCCCCCACGACCTGACAGATAAGCGGTATAGAAAATGGATGGATGGATGGATTCTGCACAGACAGACTTGCAAAGATGTTTTTCTTTCTTTTTTTCTGTAACTTTTTACCACTGGGTTATTGATGTTTATTCATCTTTTATATTTCTGCTTCTTTATATCAAAATGGGTTCTTATTTCTAACCCAATGCAACAAGTTAGCTTAAAAAAATAATCTTCAGTTGGCAAAGTCATGTTTTAAATTGCTTTAAACAAGTTTACATTTTTATCAATGCCACAAAGATTGAATTAAATATGAGGGCATCCAGCTCCATGAGGTAGAAATAGACCATCAGTAATGAGATATGTAAACAAGCTCCAAGACACGCAGAAACTGTATGAAGTTTTTATAATAAAAATCTGTTTTACATCAGTCAGAAACATTTGGGGGATTCAGTGGAACAACCCTCAGATGGGTAGTTTCATCTATCGTGTAAGAGTCGTCGCTCTTTTTCATTTCTGTCAGCTCTTACCCCACACAGAGACCGTATGGGTGTCACCCCGAAATCAGCACAGTTTAAATCAGTGTGCTCAAGTATTGTATTGAAGTTAAAATTCAAAGTACTTGTACTTTCCCTAGTATTTCCATTCCGTGTAACCTAGCAGTTCTACTCCACTACAAATATTTACTTTTAACTGATTAATTATTTATTGCTTCATTACATTTGACTGGCAGCTTTAAGCCACTTTTGCAGATTCAGACTTTTTTTGCATCCTTCCTGTGCAGTGAAAACCATGGCTCTCTCAGTGTGATTGTTTTTGTTTGTTTATATATGAAGATTTCCGGTACAACGTTCGTATAGAGAAAACTGATCATTTTTAAGCTAAGTAAGCTGAAAAATTCATTGTCACCAAGTTGAAAACAGGCCTGCTTTTCTGAGCTCATTACAAGTTGACCTTATAGAATATGATGCAGTGATGTAGTTTAACCTCCCCCAGCAGACTATAAATGAGAGACATCGGTGCAGCAGTAAAGCACTGGCAGGGAACATTTTACTGCAAAGTGAGAACATTTACTTGGTAGTGGACTGTGTTCTCAATCTGGTATTGATACTTTTACTTAGTAAAGGATGGAAATCCCTTTTTTTTTCTTCTATCGCTAACCTTCATGCACATCAACTTGCATACAGTAGCTGCAGGAGGCACGCTGCTAATTATATTGAACCATTTCCTGTTCACACAAAGACATGCATGCATGTACACACACATACAAAGACACAAAAAGAGCCCTTTTATAAACTGTGGCCTACATAATACACGCTGTCGTACTTGACTGCTCTCTCTTTCTGTCTCCTTTTGTAAATGGGTCAGTTGAGACAGACCATTGGTCAGACGGACTTGGCAGGCTGTGTGTGTGTGTGTGTGTGTGTGTGTGTGTATTAGTGTGTGGTTGTTATTGAAGCTGTTTAAATTCTTTGAGAGCTTTGTAATGGAGTGCATTTGTGAACAAAGTTTTTTGTTGACACGAGCTTGTAGTAGTGAACTTACGCATGTTATTGGTATGAAAATGTACTGTAGAAATATGAATAAAAACGACTGGGGACAAACACAGTACAACATTTAAGTATATGATATGGAGTTAGAAATGTAGGCTCGAATGCAGGAGGCTGACAGGTAACACTCTGCCATAGCTGTTTTCTCTCTTAGGTCTATGAATCCTTTGACCAGAATATACTTGGCGTGTGTGTGTGTGTTTGTGTGCATGTGTGTGTGTCTGTTGTCTAGGATCTGTTCCCTAAATACCCTTTAGCAAACCACAGTTCCCATTTTGGAAACACTGAAAATGTGTGGTTTTGGAAAAAAGTATGTTAGGAAAGAACTCTCAGCCAATTTCTACTTGCTATGTTTTCCAGCAGTTCACGGCTAATCCTGTCTGTGAAGCCGTGTTAGGCAATAGCATGTCTCTGCGTGTGTATATGTTTTTGTCTGATAGTGTGTGTGTGAATCAGTGCTTGCATCACTCTGGGGTATGATGGAGGGATTTTGAGGCTTCAAACAGGGAGGATCTGCTTGTGTTTTTTTTCCCTTATCTCTGGATGGGCAGGGTTTGAAGTTGTCAAGCTGTCAGAGAGTCTAAGAGTTAAAAACAGAAAACATGGCTGTTTGTGGACCAGCTCCACTAATGAAGGGGTGTCGTTCCCATTGGTTTGTCTGCCTGGATGCATGTCTGTTGTTCTCTCCATGTCATGCTTGCTATTCTTGTTTTGTGGTTACACAACCTGACAGCAGTTGTTGTTGTTAGCAGTTGTTGCTCTGTAGTTACTGGACACCAAGCTTTTTAATTTTTTTTTTCAATCATGCAATGTTCTGATCCTAAAATGTAATATGTGACATCACATCCCCATGAGGGTTAAACGTAGAACTATTGTTTGTATAATGTTTTGGGGTTGTTGACTCATTCTTGTGAAAATGATATCTCAGCAACCCAGGAAACTGGTTAGAATTTGGTGTTCAAAGGTCAAGGTCACTTTGGGGTCACAAAGACCACAAGACAAACTGCTCTTAGCTCTAACTCCACAATCAGACAAAATTTCACCCAAATATTTAAAAACATAAAATGATGAAGTGGTGACCTGTTTATACTCAAAAGGTCAAAAGTGGTCTACTTTGAGATGGCATTTTCTGGCCAATATTTAACACCAGGGCTATATTTCACCTTTGGTCATATACTGAACTGTTGACGTCAAACTGTGCCGCTTGTACATCTGTGCTGTCGCATTAGAGACGTGTGTGAAGCGAATGTTGTTGCACTTTGTGATGAAACTCTCCGTCACTCGCCACTGGTGCGTGGAGGCATACAACCGCCGATAAACACGGATAAAACAAGCAACAGATGACACTCTGAAAAAGACTTCCTGTCAGTCTGTTAGTTGTATATAAAAGTCTCCAAAGTGACGAAGACCCGTGGTGGAAACATACGTCCACCCAGTGCTGTCCTTTTTTTGTCCTCAGGCAGGGCAAATGAATTACAGTGCAGGAGAGGTACACCTGTTTCCACGTGTAAAGTAATTAATAACTCACAATTTCCCGGTGTCTGAAATGTGAAATATAATGAGCACATTAATCAATAAGAAAAATATGTGTAAGTTGCAGCACTACAGCCAAAAACTATTCTATTAATATGTTTTCTTTCCTAAAAATAAGTCACTGACATGTTATACATTTGCCTAGTTTTAGGCCTTTGGAGTGCAAACTGTTTCCCTGCTCTGGTATTTTCACTTGAAATGACTGTTTAATACCTCATTCTTCTCATTGATGGTAAACTGTCTGTTGTGCCAATAGATGGTAGTGACACAAGGTTTGCCTTGATGTGGTGGTGGTGTGGGAGCTGTATTTCAGCCATGGGGCGGATATAAATTTGGGACACATCATCAGTGGCGTACCTTTGAATCATGGGGTGTTTCGGCCTTTCAACACTAGACACCCTCATCAGAGGTGGCCAGCTACAGGGTGATCATGCCTGAGCTTGTGTCCCATGCCCAATCATGAGTATTGGCTGGTTGTTTAAATGGCGCAGCCCACAGGACTATGCAAGGCAAAGGCATCCTCTCCCCTGAGTCAAGCCTGAGTTCTCATTGCGGAGCAGCAAAAAAAGAAAAAAACAAATGTGTGAATGTGAGTAAAGGATGGGCGTGTTACCTTCATGTGCATTTTAAGACTTAAACTCTTCCTCTATTTCTGTGTTTATGTTAACAGGAAGAAGGCCTGAGAATACTTTTTCTTTCCCACAGTCTATATGGCAATATTATTTTGTTTATTTGTATGTATAGCAAAAACAAGTGCAGTATACTGCATGTCAGGAATAGCGTGATTCAGCAGCAAAAGCTGGAGGGAGGAGGGGTGATTGTAATCACCACAAGCAAGAGACTTTCTTCCTGTTGCTAAAAATGTCTCCTGTCTTCTGGGGCAAAAGTGTGTGTATACACACAGAAACTTGTGATTTTTTTTTTATTTGTTAATTTTTTTGTACTTTACAGAGACTTGCATTCATTTTCTGGAGATTTGCCCTAAGCATAACCACTTCTTTCCTAACCCTAAACCATCCCTTAACCACTGAGCCAAAAATCTGCTTATTAACGTTTGGGGACACAGCTGTTGTCCCCAGATGGATAAGACGCCCTCAGTCAGCTGTCCCACAGTTGATTTTTAGTCTGAAATTGTCCCTGAAAGTAGACTAAGTCAGATGCACATGCACAAAGATGCATATACACCCACGCCTCTGCAGCAGGCGTGCAGAATTATTGTAAAAGGAACTGAGTTCTTTGCACAGTTTGCACTGTGTGTGTGTGTGTGTGTGTGTGCTCAGTTAATGCTACTTGCAAACGTCTGTGCATGCCATAGAAACTGTTCACACTTGACTCGGAGCATTTAATCTTCTCTCCTTCCTTCTTTTGAATTTCTCACATTGTTGACCCAGTGAGTTTGCAGTTACTCAGATCAATCGGATAAAAAATGTCAAGTTTGAAAACTGAAAGGGATCACTTCATCAGTCAAAAAATGTATTTTTACCAGTATTTCATTGGATTGAGTGATATTTCCTGACAATCAGTGAAGCCAAAGAAAAAGCAGAAAGCCCCCGCTGCCCCCCCTGAGTCAGCCTGGCCTGCAGCTGCTGGCCTCCGTCACTCTCCATCTATCTGCTCCGCCATCCCTCCCACTCACACGGCAGGCCAACAGCAGCACTCATTCAACACAGAAATAGAAAAGACAGTGAAAGACTGAGGGAGAAGGAAGTGAGGCAGAGACGGACAGAAAGAGAAGAGGGAGGCAGAGTGGCTAACCGCGAGCTTTCCTTGTTTTCCTCTCGACAGCATCTTATAAACCGCATCTCCTTCTCCTCGTCTTGCTCGCTCGCCTCTGACTGAAAGAGGCTTCTACTTTCAGTGTTTTGACGTACATCAGAGGGTCACGGTCAGCGTAGTTACATCCCTCATGTTAATACTGAATGCCTCAAAGACATGCACGATAAGCTGATTGAAGTGAGGAAAAGACTCAGACTCAGCTGTGACGCTTGTTGAAGAAGATCCAGTAAAACTCTGGTCCTTTATTATTTTTTTTAACCACAGCAAAAAAGCTCATATCACCTCCATCACCAGAAGATCCTATTTCAAAGACAACTTACTGTAATAACACACTGACTGTAACACTGACACACTGCAGGGCCTAACGTACACTCTGGACACACTCTCAGATGTATGCTGGCTCTCTGTCACTTCCCATCAGTGACCCTCACATTGGTAATCGAATGTAATACAACATGTGGTTTATTTTGGTGCTGATCAGTCATGGATGTCATGGCTGTAAAATAAATTACTGTAAGTTTGAGTTTGTCATCTTATACATTTATGTAATCATTTGCAGCTTATTTGTTTGTAAAACTGCAGCCTAAATTTCACCCTTTTTGCACTTTTCTTTGTTTTTGCCATCAGACAAACACGATATAACACGTTCATCAGCGAGCTTTTGAAGTGCCTCTAGGTAGATTTTGTTACCTATGGACAGAGCCAGGCTTGCAATTTTCCCCTGTTTCCAGTCTTTGTGCTAAGCTAAGCTAACTGGCTGCTATCTTACTGTGGTATATGCAGTAATACACCCGCAACACGAACATACCTGCATCTTAACACTGTTTCTGTGAACATCGATGTGCACTTCTTGTTATTAGCATTTGTCGATTTGAACTGTGTGTGTGTGTCTTTGTGTGTTTATGAGCATGTCTTTTCCAAGCCACAGTCACGCACACACCCAAACCACTGAAGTGATCCAACAGCCAGTCCCAAAGTTTTTCTCGGAAAACGCATGCATGTGTGCGAGTTAGTTTGCGTATGTGTGTTTGTCTCTGTAGGTTTATGTGTGTCAACGTGATTCATTGGGAGCAACCGGCTCTAAACCATCATTATTAGACTGATAATTGATAATTGCTTATAAAAAGACTGTTTGTTTTTGTTATAAGATGAGTGTCAAGGGAGATGACGTGCATAAGTGACTGATATCATTACTTGTGTGTGTGCGTGTGTGTGAGTGACGAAGCAGAGTGAAGGTCTTGACTCAAATCTGCACAATCACGTGTGTGTGTTAGTTAGTGTGTATGTGACCCTCCTTCTCCTTCGTCAGTGGTCATGACACGCCTTCCTCCCAGGTACATAGACCTCGGTCGTCCTCTCTCTCTCTCTCTCTCTCTCTCTCTCTCTCTCTCCTCATTACTCCCTCACTCACACTGCTTTCTCTCTCTCTTTGTCTCGCTGTGTGTTTTTCAGTCTAAGATGCCCTAGGCCGGGAGAAGGGAAATGTAAATGGCTTCCAAAGTAAAAGATGCTGTGGTGTGGTACCAGAAAAAGGTAAGAAGCTGTACATTTTATTTGCATTTACATACTGGCTTACAAAAAACTGCATTAAAAGGTCTGTGCTGGTTTGTATTTGTGCATCTTATTCATGCTGAAAGGGATGAACGTGGGGCTGAATTAAACTGCTACATTTACTCGTGAATATTTTAACGGCATGGCATCTGCTGTTGGATTTGGGAAATAAAGACTCACTCTGGAGAGCCCTCCTTCACATTGGATGGTGTGGTTTGTTATTTCCAAATTTAATAAGCAGTAACAACAAACAGCAGTAAGGTCTGTGAATGTTGCTCTGTACACGTGCGATTACACACATGTGGACGTGCATTAATGCATTAAATACCTAAAGAAGAGGGATTCCTCAGGCAAAACAACAAACTCTCTGGGTTTGCAAAAAAAGGAGAAATCCTTTACAAGGCACGGAGGTATCACAAAGCAAAAGACAGCACAGAAGAAGAATGAGGTGAAATATTTTTGACATATTGACAAAAAAAGAAAAAGCAAAAGTCCAGTCACTGGCTTTTTGTCTGAAGCTTTCTCAGTTGTCATGACGAAAAGGAAATTGGGTCATCTAATATGAAGTTTGAAATGATCATACGTGATAGAAGAAGACAAAAACCCATCGCTAAATGACCTCAAAGAGATATTTGGCGTCTTACTGCTGCTTTTTTTCATGTTTTCTTCTTACATAGTTATTGATCCACCTGTGATAAACTGATATGTTCTTTGTGTGCCTTTTAAAATAGAAACATAGATACAGAGTTGCAGAAAATGTTGAGATATTTGAGCGTGCAGACTCTTGTTGATGCGCAGCGCTTTGGCAGCGACCTCCTCAGTGCTGCAGCAGCACCAGAGTTGGGCCGCTGGGCACAGTGTGAAACCAGCCTGGTGTTGTGTGTCCTCTTGTTCCATGGTCTCAGATATCAGATCCTCAGCTGGACTCGAGCACTGCTCCCCCTGCAGCTCTCAGCTTACACATCTGTCTTCCTCTCTGTCCTCACAGACCTGTCTGTCTGTCTGTCATCACGGCCCCGTCTCTCTCTTCTCAGACAGCTTCTGCTCATCTGTCTGCTTGTCCATAATCTGTCTGTCTGCTTGTTCTTCTTTCTTTTCTTTTACTTTTTTTTTTTTGCCTTCCTGATCTTCTGCTTGCACCTGGCAGATGAAGACGTCAACATAAGCTTTCGCTGGAAGCAGGTCACGGCGAAGATGACTCATATGAGACGTCGCAAGCTTTAATTAAAGGTCTAAACTTTAAACACTGCTGTCTGTGTGAGACAAACGATTATTGTGAACTGAAAATAGCAGGTTTTCCCAGCTTTACTTCTTTGGTTTGGTTATTGAATTAGTCTAAATGTAATTGCCGGTACCATTAAAGAGGTTTTAAGGTTTCAGTAAGGCTTTAAGATTTGTACTAAGAAACTGGATTTAAAGCAGAAAATCACTGTTTTCTTTAAACTGTTCAAGAGTATGCCTGACTGCTGTCTCGGGGTATAGAGTTGGCCTACATAGGCATGTGTGTAGGTGAGCTTGTCTGGGCAGAGGACACCAGTAACAACAACTGCTGAGTCATGAATGAATAAAACTGCTCTTAAGAAGCAGATCACACCTGTCCGATTATGCTTGAGGCTTTTTTTTTAAGCTCTGATGACAATTTAAGTGTTTTTTTTTCTTTTTCCTTCCCCTGACAACCTGAATACAAAGGAGAAGACCATTTCAAATATTTATAACATATTGTCAGCCTCACATCACAACAGGTTTTTTTTTTTCTTTCCGTTTAAGTCACCATGAGAGGACGATTTTGATCCAAGTATCTCGATCAGCCGTGTGATTCACAGTCTAACAAATGACGCAGCACACAGGCAAGCCTTGAAGGGCAGACATGGAAGGGTTCGTTACAGCTATTGTATTCTGTCTAGTTCAGCAGAGGCTTTGCTAAAAATACAAGAGAGAGCTGGAGATGTAGTCTGTGTTTTGATGTTAAGTAAGTCCAACCTGACAACCTGAATATAAAGGAGAAAACCATTTCGAACATTTCGATTGTCAGCCTCACATCACAACAGGCTTTTTTTTTTTTTTTTTCCTTGCCGTTTAAGTCACCATGAGAGGACAATTTTGATCCACTCCAGTGATCCAAGTATCCAAGTATGAAATCTTGTCTAAACAAACATCGCCTTCAGGAGAGTACTTAAGCATGCATATTTTTAAATGACTTTGGCTCCACAACGTCTCAAGCCTGACGTTGTGTTTGTAGCCTTGGCTGGTGTGAGTAGTGATGTTTTCCTGATCAGGATGTTGCTCGGGTTATGCTGCAGATAATGTGCTCATTTTAATTTAATCTAAATAATTAAAAACAAACCACAAAAAAAAAAAAAATCAGTGATAATATCTTCTCACTTTGCTCAGTGGTGGTGGTTTTGGTTTTACCAGTGCAGGTTTTTAGATATCCAGCCCGTGACGAGTGGAGGTGAATGTAGTTTCCCTCTGTTGGTGCATGCAATATATGACATTTAACATCAGTGCTGTCCAGAAACAGTGGCCCTGTTGCTTGTGACAATCCACTGAACATGCTGTGGACATGGAAACTGCTCTCTGCTGAGGAAATGTTCAGGGCTTTAGCCAGAGGACACTGTGGTTTGTTTGGATTTGTTTAAATTTTGATTGTTAATGTCCGGAACACCATAATGACAATTAATTAGCAGATGGATGAATCAACACACACGTGAAATACATGACACTCTAAGACCAAAGGGACGGCACCAGTTTGTGCATGAAGTGCATGAATTCCTGTTACAACAGGAAAATGACTGGATTGAGGTTTGAGAGAGATGCCCAAACTGGCAGTAAAGTCGCCGCCCTCGGCTCTCCACCCCCTGCAGGCCTCCCAGTAAAGTCTCTGACTGGGCTGCATCTGCCTGCAAATAGACTCAGTGTTATGTTTTTGTGGAAGCTGCAAGTCTGTATCATCCTGAAGACGCATGCAGCCATGTAGTCTATATCTGTTACAGCACCAGACAGACTTCCTTTTTTTTTTGTTTTTTGTTTTTTTTTTAAATGTCTGACACGTCTTGTTTGCTGCTGCCAAGTAGGAAGCCAGTACTTGGCATGTCGGTGATATATTTGAGCCTGAGAAGTTGCACAGTAATTAGTCAGCTCACAGTTTATTTGTGTGCCAGCTTCAAAGCCTATTTTAAGTGCTGCACATACTTCAGTATGCGGGTGAGGTCTGTGGATGCTAATCAGTACGCTTTTAAATGGAGGCTATATTTAAAGTAGAGGACAACACATTCAAGTAGCCTCATAGGTTATTTATGCTGTATATTACATATTGGTATTTTTATATTTTCAGTTCAGTTGTAGGACACACACAGGAGTGGTGAAGTTTCCATCACACCCTGCAAAGAAAAAACAAACAAACACACACATACGTAACCTGTCTGTCTTTCACCACAGACTATGTTCGTCAGTTTGGATAATAACCAGTCACACTTCAGTAGATTTGGCTTCATTTTTTTCAGAACAAAACATGTTTACAGGGAGGAGGTTGACTTGACAGTATTAGTTATATTGTAGTTGATTCGTTGTTGCCAAAAGTTAGCCGGCGCCACTTTTTCACAATATATTGATTTGCTGCCTCTCTTGACTTTATTTGAAAGTGAGTTAAAAACATTTGGAAAAAAACGTCATCTTGTTTCAGGAAACTGAAACCGTCTTTAAAATATATGTTATTGTCTTATATTGTACAGACAAAACAGTGACTTGAGAATATAGTTGGTAGATTGAGCAAAATTGTAAGTTTCGGCATGTAACATATTTGTGATTATAATTAGATTTTGGGTAAAACTGGAAACATTTGTCAGCTACTTTGATAATCATTTTTTGTGTTTCCAGCCTTTATATTAAGAGGACAAATTAATTGCTGCAAAATTTAACTGAAGCTTCCTTTAGTAGTTGTGTGTAGTTCAACAGGCAGGTAGTGGAAAACCTCCCTGCTGGTTTGGTGAATGCCCTGTATGTGTTTCTGGAAGCCAAACAGTCTTGTCACACACAAGTCTGAGCTGTAAATAGACTTTACGCACACACACACACACCCCTCTCTATACATGTGTGTGTGTGTGTTTCCATGGTCACACCTTGAAACACAGCAGAGGCGTTAATCACCATGCCACAACCAGCTGCCTGACCTTAATTCCTTTTAAATTCACTGTCATTAAATCTTCTTAAGGTTTTTGTGTTTATTCATACTTCTGCTGCTCCTTTTTTCTTTTGTTCTTGCAGGAAATCACATTTATTGACTCATTTATTGACTCCGTTTTTGATAGAAATCTGAAATTGTCGATTAATTGAAAATTCAGCAAGAGCAATTTTGATAACCAGTTGCTTGTTCAAAATCATGTTTTATATCAATATAAGTTCAGTATATTAGGACTGTTGAATGATGAAATTGATGGATCTTCTATGAATTCCCCAGTGAATTTTAAACTGTTTTAGTATTTTGATTTGTTTATTCATTCATACCACATACCACTCACAACTGAAAGTATCCACACACACACACACACACACACAGCGGCAGCACCTCTGTGTGTTTCAGCTGGTAGTTAATGTGCATGAAAGCTGACCACACCTTGACAGGCGTATGCAAATAGAAGATTCCCGCAAGTAGTTGAGGGATTTTCCATAACAGCGCAGGTCACCGTGGAAAATACTGAAGTTTTCAAACTGGAATGAAGAAGGAAAAGGGAGACGATAGTTTAAATGGGAACGTAAATTGGTTTCACCAGAATTTTCAGCGTTTGTTTGTTTATTCAGTTTGGCAACAGCAGTAGTGTACAGCAGGCACTGACATGACAGCGTTACGCAGACAGGAGCTTCACATCATTTTACAGGTTTCATCTCTCAGACTGTAAGACTGTAGTGCTGTGAGAATATTTTTTTATTGTTGGTAAATATCTTGGTTTTTCTCTCTTTTTGTCTCTCAAGATGTTGAAACATTTGGAAAAATGCACAAATTGCACGTTCCAAGAGCTCAAGGTGAAAGTCTGAAATTAAAAACATTTAATTTCCAGTTCAGAGAAAAGCAGCAGATCATTTTGTTCCTGAAGTTCTTTCAGCCCTGAAAGACCGTTTTCAAACCTGCACTTGTCTCTTTATGGCAGCTGAAGTGAGCTGTAAACACAAACACACATTATCACCTTATAGTTACGTTTACGTGACAAACAAGCAGTTTATTTACACATACAGCAGGAGAGTCGAGCGTTTGGCTCTGTTTTTGGTCTCCACCAACTGCTGATGGAAAAACTCACCCGTTTGTGATCTTGAGTGACGATTGGCCAGCCCTACCAGCTACCCCACTAACTTTGTCTGTCAGCTGAGTGGTGTTGAGCGGGTTGTGTACAGTTATATTGTACTGCTTTTTCTCCTAAAACACCCCTGCTGTCAGCACCCAGGGAGTCAGAATCGGTGGAGTCGTGAGCCGTGAAACCAAAGCCGTGAGCTAAAAGATGCGAGAAATCAAAGCCCAGCCAATCCGTTATAGTCCGAACAGTGTAGATTGTTCACAGCTGACATGTGGGTTAGTGTGTTAGACATTATGAACACCTGGTTACTGTAGTTACCCCCTCATGCCTCTTCGAACCAACCTGTATCGGTGTGTGTGTGTGTTATAACACCCCCTCCATTGCAGAGGAAGTTGTTATATAACTGCTGCTTTGCCGACACAATCCCCCCCCGACTCTCTCTTTCTCTCTCTCTCTCTCCTGGATCGTCCCTCCATCGGTCGTCATGGTGACCCCAGCACTGTCGCAGCGGCACTCTTGGCCTCGTCATCTTCCCTTCTGGTGCACTCGCAGTACTCGATTTGCTTGTCAAATCGACGCAGTCTGTGATTTCTCTCTGTGAAATAAGTGTAAGCTCGTGTGCCGTTTGGCCGAGAATATTTGACCTCGGGCAGTAACTAAAGACATCTTTTGTTTCAGTTTGTATTTTTAGCCTTCCAATGCAGAAACGTAATGCCAAAATTAAAAGGCAAATAGAGGGAGAAGCTGTGTGCGGTGTGTTTTGTTGTACTGATTTGTTTCTAGATGTTGGTGATCAGGTGTACAGATAGTGATGTAGGGATGAGTGTGTGTGTGTGTATAAGAGGATTTCCAGCACTGTTAATCCCACTCTGTCAGATCTCAGTTACCTCATTACTCCATGATGTAACAAGGAGTGTGTATGTGTGTGTATTGCTCCTCTTTCCATATCAGCTCTCTTTCCTCAGCTACACCCTCTCTGCTTCTTTATCTTTCTGCTGTGTGCTCTGGTCATGTTTGCCCTCTGGCTGTCCTTCATGTATATTTCAACATCCTTTCCAATCTGTGTGTGTGTGTGTATTTTTAATAGGTTGAGTGATGTGGAAAATTAGCTGTCAGCCCAACTGTCACACAGTAAATCAGTGGGTCAGATATCGGATTTAATGCTGTCCGGTGCTCATCTCAGCCGGTGGTGCCTCAGGAGCCGTCACAGCCCAGTCCATAGTGTCAGACTGTAGAACTGCAGTTTATTTTGGTGAATAAACAGAGCAGTAACCTACAGTGCCTTTATTGTAGTGTTAAGACCAAAAAGACAAAAATTCAAATGAAAATAAAACCACTGATCAAACAGCATCTAACATGTTTGTCAACATAGAAAAAGGGGCAGGTTTGTCTTTGTCTGTCTCACCTGAGGTCCAGGCTTTTCTTTTGCGTTGGATTTCATCATCATGTAAAATATACAGCTGCTTTGCTTACAGATGGAGGAAGCTAAGAGTTGTTGAATTGTTAAAGAAATGCAGTGGTTTTATATTCGACCAAAATTTTCACTAATCCAGTTTACAAGAGGTCTCTCACCACAAGCCTCATTTAGAACTTGTCCTGCAGTTTTCACATCTATCACGTGATCTCTGTTTGCCCAATTGTCAAGGGATTATAAATATAAAAAGAGATTGTTTTGTCAATCTTGAAACAATCTCTTTTTTTATTTTCACAGACGGGTTGAAATGGAAAAGAAACAACTGCATGAACTCACAGGACTCTTGGGGGGGGGGGACATCTGATGACCTGAACAGTGTGACCTGTGGGGGGGGGGTCGTGACACGTGCAGAAGAAATCTGTAGTTTGACAGAGATTTCTCAGCGAGTTCAAAATAAAAGCTGAAAGTAGCACAGGATGAGCCATGTGCATGTAACGCGAAGCGCTGACCCACATCTCATGCTCCTATCAGGTGGATAACACGGGGCTGTCACAAGCTGCTGTGTGCACCGTGTACAAGCACAAACAAGCACTAACACTGATGAAGTTTGCTTTTGATGTGTGTTTTTTAACCCACACGTGTGAGTTCAGGACTACACTGTTGCATACATTTAGATGGACTGAGAGAGAGACGAGACAGAGAGATCTCTGTAGTAACTCTCTAACCGATCGTCTCCTCTCCCTCTTCATGTGCTTCTTTCCTCGTCTTTGACCTCTTGTCTTCCCATCTTTCTATCCATGTTTAATGAAGTCTCATTAAAGATGCAGGGTTTCCACCGGCGAGCTCGGCAACCCGGACACACACACACATGTATATGAGCACACTGATCTGCTCAGGTCAAAGCATCAGCTGATCCTCTTCAGCTTCTGAAACACACAAACACACACACACACGCTTGTATGAAAAGCAACCAAACTGTGTCACTTGCCGTCCTGTTTTTAGTCCCTTTTGGTTTCCACAGTGAAAGCTGAGTTTTATCTGCTATTTGTGACTGTGTGCGTTTAAAAGGATGTGAAATAAGAAACTGCGAACTCTCTCAGGATGACATTTTGGTACATTGTGACCTTGGTGTGTGTGAGCGTGTGTGTTTTGTCTGTTTTCATGTGTGTTCTCGGGTCAGATGTTTTTCATTCCGGACCAGTTTCACAGATTCGTAACACGGCTTCAGAGACAAACGTGAAAAAGTGGAAAGAGTGGGAGGTCAAGAATAAATAAGAGAGGAAGAGTGTGTGTTGCTGCTGTGATACACTGTGTTGCTTCTTGTTTGTGGTGTGCTCAGCATTACGCCGCTCTGCTTTGGTGCTAAACGTGCTAAACTCGACATTCTGATGCTGTGCAGCCAAACACTGTTTAAATCCACAGAACTTTATTTTGAATTCTAAAGGAGTGTTCAAAGAGTGCCAGTATAGCCGGAATACTCAGATGTTTTTAGAAAAAGTAATGTTAAACACAGTAAATAAAACTAAAACACAGTTAAACGTGTATAAAATGATGAACAGAATATTTCCATGTGATTGATGCCATGGAGTCCTGGGTTGAATATTTAACTCAGTGTAAATACTGTATATGTAAGTTCAGTGAGAATAAAACAAAAAACCTCCCCAGAGCTGTAAAAGCAGTAACCCAGCATACCATAGACTGGCACTAAGTGTACTTTATTTACTTTACTTTGCATTTTATATTTTTATATTTGTCTTAAGTGTTCATTTTTAATTTTTCTGCTGCTATTTATACGTGTGCATTTAAGCCGAGAATCTGCACAAAATTTCGTTACATTTGCAAGACTCTTGAATCTTGAATTCAAGGATTCAAGGAACTTTATTGTCATACCAGCTCACATTCACATGTTTATGGTACGAAATTAGGACTCGGGTCCCGGGAGCAATAAGTATAATATAAAAATATAAAAATGCGAGATAAAAAGTTGAATAAAATAGAAATATAAGCTAAATAAAAATAGAATATAAAAAGAATATAAAACCAAACATTTAAATAAAGAAGCCGGTTTCAGCATACAGCAGCATAAATATGCATGTGCAAGTATGAGGTAGAATCTTGACTCTTGGAACTTAACACAGAATATTTAATATGAAAAAAATTGTGGCATAGGATGATTTTTTTTTTTAACAACCTACTTAAAGGATGTAATCATGTGGGAAAACTAGGTTTCAGGAGTCAATTACAGTTGTTTGGGTTTTTTTTGTTTTGTTTTGTTTTTTGAAAAATTGATGTTAAAATTAAAATTGTGCTTTAGGCTTTAAAAATCCTCATTCACTGTGACGAGTTTATCACCGTGCGTTTAATGGTTCAGATTTATCCGGATCGCGGTTTTAAAAACACACTTTATGGCATTATGGCAGCTCCAGTAGGGGAAGAAGAGCTTTACAATCCTGAACCAAAACCGTAATGATCCGTCATTCGCACACCTCGCAATCTTTAAATCGGTTTTGATTTTTAAGGAGATTTGATTTGGCTTCAAAGAAATGTTAAAGGTGCAGCTATGGTTTATATTTTTAGTACACATGAAAGGCTGTTCCAGGAAAATGTGTCCTCTATAACACCGTCACAGAAGGGGAAGTGAAACTTTTTATTACGTCTAAGAAACCCTTGTGGTTTGAATTTCTTCTTCTTAAGAAAATGATGTTTGGGATTGCATCCGGAAACTAAAAACATTGCACCTGCTTTCTGCTTACTTGCAGCTCTTCCCTCCATATTTCATCATTAATCCTCTCTCTGTTTGTTTTTCCCAGATTGGCGCCTATGATCAACAGATATGGGAGAAATCAGTGGAGCAGCGAGAAATAAAGGTGCGTTTGGTTCACCGTCTGTTTGCGCCACACTTCCATGTTTCTGTTGGTTTTTTTCACCATTTTCCTTTTTTTTTTGTTGTTTTCCTTCTGTGCTTATTCGAATTGTCTCTCCTTCCTCTCTTTCTCTTTGGTTCCCCTTGGCTTTCACTCCTTCGTCACTTTCTCGCTCTTCTTCCTTTTTATTCAGTTTTCTCTGTCTCTTAACATGCTGCCAGTTCTCTTCCAGTGTTTTCTTTTAACTCTTTCCTCTCTGCCCTCGTGGCTGGGCGTCACCTGCCACGCCTCTGCTCTCTTCATGTCCATCTCCGTCCCTTCTCCTCCATTCGTCTTTTCCTCCTCCTCCTCCTCCTCCTCCTCTCGACAGTTTATTTCTCTGGTGAGTACACCGCGGGGAGGACGTCCCCCTTGTTGTCCCACAGTGCACGTCTGCTCACCCACGCTGTAGTCTGCTAGACTGAGATTGGTTGGTTTGAACGCTCGGTTCGGCTGCCTTGTCAAGTCCTGGTGTGTTTATTAACCCCACTCTGCCTTCACACAACACTGCTTCGTGATCGGCTGCAGGAGGACGTTAACTCGGAGACAGAGGAGTTGTGATGTGAACACACAGCTGGATTAGCGCAGTCATGAGATCAGGGCGGCACCGGGAGGCGTGTGGCTAAAACTTGGGCCTTGTTTTTAATTTTAAACTCGTAAGGTATTGGGTTGAAAATGAACAATGATTGACTTTTTTTTTTCTTTTAGTGACACAGACTTGTTGAAGGGCAGCTCATATCAAAGATTCACAAAAGACAAAACTGCAGGGTCACAGCTGCATTTCTGTGACGGGTCAGTGCTGCGTGTTCCCTCTGGGAACAGACATAACAGACTCAGGTAGGGCAGTTACATTCCCAGCATTCGTCACGTCGAAATCAGCATCCTTCAGGCTTTTTTGTTTTATTCTCAACCCTCATGGGATAGGATTAATAAAAAATTGAAGATATAGAATGAGATCATTTGAATTTGAATTTAAACTAAAAATGTATAATTGCACCGGGGTGAAATCGTGTGTAAACCTTCCTTACAGGAAGTCGCTCGCTGTTACTTTTTGTTTCGCTTTAGGACTTTGAAAAGCGACCTGGCGTGCTCTGATTTTCCAAACTGGTATTTGTAAACAGTTTAAACCACAAACCGCAGACAAGGAAGTGATATGTAGTGGAAACAATGCAGAGAGGTCAGCTTCAGCAGATTGTTGAGGAGATCCATCAGATCCATTAGAGCCTCTTCACCTGTCTGCTGCGATCTCTCACCTGTAAGAAGGAGAACGTCATCACTCTATTCTCGCATTTCATGAGATATATTCTGATATCCAAGGTTTCCAGGGTGCAGTTCAAGGCCCCTCTACGGCGTATTATTCAGTTTTTAATGTTTTAAATTTACTCGGTGATAACTTCCCTTCTGCCCTCCTGCTGTACCTCTTGTCCTGTAAACAGCGAGGTGAGAGTCGCTCTCTTTAATGAGCTCAAAGTCCTCTCCGTCTCCACACACACACACACACACACATACGCAGCGCCGCAGCCTTTGCTCTTTCAAGTAATTGGTTTCCCAGACTTAATAGTTGCAGCCGACAGTGCAGAGTTTATCATATTATTTTGTGTACAAGTCGCGTCACCCCTCACCCCTGTAAAATGCTAATTGTAGTGTTTACAGTCTAGTAAAAATGTAGACAATTGTTCTCCTAGATCATCTGTAAATTGTCCTGTTTAGTTGACGTTTAGCAGTGACGTTTGACTGTTTTGGCTTGTGTGCTTCGTCTTGTAGAAGATGCAGCTGCTCCTTTATGTGCTTGTCATCCTCCTGTTCATTTCTGATGTTACTTTACAAAAGCTTAGCGGACGTCGAACAACAGAATGGATACAGTCCCGGGATAGCTCTCGTCTCTGTTGCCGATTTGATCGGACTTTGCAAAATGTTATGTTAGAACAGTTTTATTTCAAATTCTAGCTCTGGCATTATCAATTCCACTCATTTCTACGTCTAACAAAGAACCCAAAATAATGATTTTCTGGCTGCCACCTCTGATGAAACTGAGTTAACTCTTTATACATTTTTCCTCTGGAATCCCAGTCACCTCCTGCTGGTTCAAAGAGCAAACTACAGCATTTGTTCTGTACTTGATGTTCAGAATTTATCGTTAAAATACATTTAACATGTACTTGTATGTACATGTATTGGGAGCTTTAATGTATTTTAGGTAGGTAGCAGAATAGTAAGCAGTTAAATGGAAATAAACATGACAAGCAGCCCATAATACACAATGGGAACAGCAAAGAGCACTCAAATGTTGGACCAATCAGTCACTGAGGCAACATCATCAACTTCAACATCATAACTTGTAATTGGAGCACATAGTAGTTTATTGGAAGATAAGAGGCTATAAATAGCCCAGAGATAAGAGAGCGACGAGCCGGCGACATGTTTGTGATGGACTCCGATGCTGCAGTAAATCTACTGCCAAGAGGAAGCTATTGATCAACTTCTTTCAGCCCAGAACGGACACACACACACACACACACACACACACACACACACACACACACAGTGTATTAGGTCGTTGATTGTGCTATTTAAAGATAAGGGCCTCCATCAGGCCTCTTTATCAGACCACTAACTGATAACCCAGAACTTGATTGGCCTGTATGTAAATATTAACATGAGCCAATCAGATTCAGGCGCACAGCTTTTCTGTGTCAGATCACAGCACTGTTGAATATGACTCACATGCTCATAGTGTGCAGTGTTTCACAGATTAGAAAGGACTCAAGATGTCCTCCTTTGTGGTGTATTAGTGAGGACAACAGTTAACGAGGGCCAAGTGTTGTTTGAATAGTGCTGATATCTTACTTTGAAACTTTTTTTTTCCCTACAAAATCCTCTCTGTTTCAAAACAAGACAATAACAGGCTCAGAAATTTGCCTGAAGAGGAAATGTGAATGGGAGCTTTTCAAAAAAAAAGAAATTGGTTGGATTAAAGCTCCCAAAAACGTTTGCGGGATGAAATAAAAGGCACAGTGTGGACCCCACAGCATCTCAGTTAGTAAAACATGATAACATGAGTGAAGTCACGCCAGGCAGCTGATGAATACGCAATACTGACCAGACCCAACCGGTCAAGGCAGATGGCCGCCCATCTTGAGCCGGGGTCTGCTCCGAGGTTTCTGCCTTCTAAAAGGCAGTTTTTCCTCGCCACTGTCGCCAAGTAATTGCTCAAGGGGGAATGTTGGGTTGTCTATAATATAATTTAATTAAAGAGTTTGTTCTAGACCTGCTCTAATTGGAAAGTGTCATGAGATGACTTTTGTTGTGAATTGGCGCTATATAAATAAACCGAATTGAATTGAATTGAAGACGACCCATCAGATACACATCTTAGGTCCCAGCCATGCAGGAGAGACTGATGGTTTTAGATGGGAATGTGTGTGTGTGTGTGTGTGTGTGTGTGTGTGCGCGTGTGTGATGCACTGTGGTCTCTCTTGCTCTCTGTGTTGAATCGTCAATAGGAAACCTTGTTAAAAACAAACTATTGTCAGGCTTCTCGCTATAGTAACTCAGACATTGTTGTACTTAACCTCTCTCTCTCTCTCGCTCGCTCGCTCGCTCTCACATGCACACATACACACACAAACACTCATACACACCCCTACCTATCTTTTAAATGTTCATTCTCTGTTGTCACTCAAACAGAAAGGCCGTCATGCGTGATCGGTCACTGTCACGTTTTACCGCTGTGCCTCAGTAAAGTTTTAACGTCGCGACACGCACGCACGTAGAAGAAGTGCATGTGTCTTACAGTAGAAGGAAGTGACTTGCTGCTACAGGAAGCAAGCGTGCCACAGGGGAGAGTTATTCCTAGAGTTGTAAACTGCACAAGCAACCAGTGTCACCGGTAAACCTCAGAGGGATGAGAGCCTCCTGTAACACACTAATGACCCAGCTGTATTTTTTTTTAAGGACTGAAAGATCTTTAGGGAAGTTTCCCTGTTTTTCTTCAGTGTGCTGAATCCTTCTCGTGAAAGCAAAGTAGGAAAACAGAAATGACATTTAGACTGACTTTTTATCCCAACTGGGCCGAAAATGAAAATCCAGTAGATGTGAGTAGACCCGCTATGAAATAGAGCCAGTAGCTGTGTGAGCCTGAATGCACGGTGTGCCTCCTCAAACATGTGTGTGTGTTTACGAAGGCATAAAGTGCACGAGAAGCCTCCTGTAGTTCAACTGCTGTGTAGTGTGTGTGAATATGTTTGTGCTGATCGTTTCTCTCACTGTTTCCTTATTTTGTCTGGCATTGACTCGTGTCTCTCTGTCTCCCCCTGCAGGGCTTGAGGAACAAGCCAAAGAAGACAGGACATGTCAAACCAGACCTTATAGACGTGGACTTGGTTAGAGGTGAGGGGGAGGGGATAAAGTGTGTGGATGTGTGTGTGCACAAACTTCCTGTCCATCAGCCTAATTAGATCCAGACAGACTTTCCTGCTAAGCGTCAGACACACATCATCCAATCAGTGGTGTTGACATAAAACATAGTCACACGGTCCTGAGATGCCAGCGTGCCAACCTCCTGCCACCGTTAATCCTCACCGTTTCTCTCTCTGTGTGCCCGTCTGAGATTCATCATTCATTTTTTAATTATTCACCTGATCGGATTCATCCTCATTGTTATCTCACGGCACAGGAAGACACGGGGATAATGGAGAAAGAAACTCAGGAGGAGATTAGATAAACAGAAAGAGGAGGACGGAGGGGACAAAGATGTGCTGAGATTGAAAAGAAAAGATAGAAGAGGAGACGATTAAGAGATAAACTCACTCCTCTCCTGTGACTCCGGGTTCTATTAAGTGATGAGCTCTTCACTCATTCGGCTTCATTAGCTCGCCTCGTTAAACTAAGTGTGCGGGTGTGTAATTACTCTCTGCAGGTTCGGCGTTTGCCAAAGCCAAACCAGAGAGCCCTTGGACGTCGCTGACCAGGAAGGGCATCGTCAGAGTCGTCTTCTTCCCGTTCTTTTATCGATGGTGGATCCAGGTCACCTCCAGAGCCATTTTCCTCTTGCTGCTGGCTCTCTATCTGCTGCAAGGTGGGTGTCAGAACTGCAGTGGGAGGAAAAAAAACACAACTCTGTTCATTAAATACGAGAAATCCACAATTCCTTGCTTTAATAGTGAGGTTCAGTTACAGCACCTGAGCCTCACTATTGATCCTCGGTTGATGTTGAACTCCAACCGTGCATCTGCTCTGTTGTTTTTCCTAAAATGCGTCGTGCGAGCACAGAGTGCTCGGGGTTACGCCCGCAGAGCTGCAAACACTTGCTGCACAAACACTTTGAAGAGCACTGAGCGGTGTTTTCCACCACTGACATCAAGATGCCCTTTTCAGCCCTGACTAAAACACTGTTATCATTGCTCGCTCTCTCTCTCGCTCGCTCGCTCGCTCCAGCCCTCCACCCTTCCTGCTCACTTCCTTCACACACCACATCAAAACACTCGTTTTAAGTCTTTTAAGTCCAATATTGACTCATCACATGAAGGTGCAGGGTCACTGGAACTCATTATTAATAGAGTAACACCTTCACGCTGATTCCACACCCCGAACTTGGTTAAATATTTGAATCCCAGTTGGATCAAAAACAATTCTTGTTGATTTTTTTTTTTCTTTATTTTTTTCCATTTTAATGAATGCTCACTTCTCTCTCTGTCTCCTCCTGCAGTGGCAGCAGCAGTCCTGTATGTGACCATCCCTCAGCCTCATGGGATACCTGCCACCGAGGTGTTCGGAGCCATCTGGCTCATGTTGCTGCTGGGCACCGTCCACTGTCAGATCGTCTCCACCAGGACCCCGAAACCTGCCTCAAGCAGCGGGGGGAAGAGACGCAGGTAACTGAAGAGGGTGGAAAAAAGGGCGAAATACTATGTATGAGAAGGAGTTAAAGGAAAAGTGAGAAACCATGAAAGTCATCTGAGCAAAGCAGAGCAGAAACTGAAGGGGGAAATGATCCAGAGATCCAGGGGGAGAGGGAGAGAAGGGAGGGACAGATCGAGCGAAGGACGGAGAAGAGAAGCAGGAGTAGATTAATCATGTAAGAGATGAAAGACAACATTCAGAGGAACCTGCACCCACAAAGTCCCTCTGGTTAAAAGAGAGGAGAAATGGACGTAACACAAGCATGAGACAGAGAACCAGTGGAGGAAGTTGAAACAAAAGAATGAATACGTCCTCTAGATCGCATTTCTCCTCCATGTTTGCTTTCTGTCAAGTTCTCAGTCAGCTTCTTTCACTTAAAATCAAGTTAAACAAAAGCATGTTTGTCATGGAGATATATTCCACAGGTTTGTATCAGCATCCATCAGACTCTTCTCTGTGGCGTATTTAAATCTTGATGTGCTTTGTCCTTTAACAGAGCTTTTAAAAGCAAGAACTCTTGTATCACAGCTCACTTCTTGCCAGGCAGAAAATGAGCCATTTTCATCAACTTGCTAAAATAGTCATTTGATTGTTAAGGATTTCTCCAAACATGTTGAAGGAAATCTCTCCATGATAAATCTGATGTCAGTAGTTAAAGACAAATGGGATTCTCTTGTGTGTGAAAGTAGAAAGTAGTTTGCTTTTCTTGGTGTGGTTTTGTAGTTTTTAGACCTGCAGTTTATGAGTTTTCTCTCTGTTGGTTTAAAGCTTGTCAATGTTTGGCTGCTGTTTCTGGTTCAAAATGATGTAAAGACAATTTTCAGACTCTTGGGAAGAAAATTGAACCATGCCACAGTTTTGGAAAGAGTCTGGGAAGCGTTTTTAAGTTCAGATCTTGGAGGTTATTTTTACACAGTGTTATTCTGTACACCCTCTCTACTTTTCTCTCTGTCTTTGTCTTTCTTGTAGAAATGTAACCTCATAGACAAAAACACAAGTCAGTTTTGTCACAGGACACTTGATGTGTCAGTAGCCCATTCGTAGCTTATGAATAACCAAATCTTTATGGAGCAGTTCTGCAAAATCTAACTTTTTTATGTTAATATCCTGCAAAAGTAGATGAACTAATGTTTCACTTTTTGAAAAGGTAATGCTACCTAATTCCATCATAACATCTGGCACATTTTGTCAGCACAATAATATTTTTTAGCCACCTCTGGTCATGTCTTCAGATTTTATTTTTGCTTGATATTAGAATGCTATTTTTAGGGTTTTTATGATAGTATCTGCTTTTGCAAAATAACAACCTAAAAGAAGATTTTTGTAGAATTTGCCTTTTTACTGTATCAGTCGCTGTGTCCAGCAGGTACCTGAGTTTTGGGTACCAGTGAAGTACTCGCTCTTTGAAACTCTAAACCTTTTCACTCTTAGCACCTGATTTTAAATAAAGTACTAAGTCACTGAGAAAATGTAGCCAGGTTCCCGGTGGACACACTGCTGTATTTTCAAGTCTTCTTAGTCTCCTGGTCCGCTCTAAGTCTCTCTCCACCCCTGTATTCTTTCCAAACTGAAGGAAGTTGAGGAAGGCATCTCAGATGGAGGTGCATAGGGAAGGCGACGGGTCTAGCACTACCGATAACACACAGGAGGGGGCGCCACACTCCCACTCAGCCAGCACCACATACAGCCTGGGCGCACTCTTCCAAGATTTCTGGCATGATATCTGTAAAGCTGGGTGTGTATTTTTGTTTCCCCATCTTCCTAAAACAAGATGATGTACAAAAACACAGCTGGGGTTCAGTTCACAAAATAATTCTCTTTAAGATTTATTTATTTTAAGTTATACATATTTTGTTATGGTAAAGCCAGACTAAATTCCCCATCTTTGTCATTTAAGAACTGAATCCCAGCTTCAGCTCAGGGTTAACCTGGGCTTCCTCAGCTGCAGCATCACTTCCTCTCCTGGTGTTAACTTGTCTCATACCACAAACTGGCCGTTTTCTCTTCAAGTCGACTGAATGTGTAATATTTCAAAGGGGGTTCAAAGGGGGTTCAAAAAGCTCAACTGTTGAGTCCTTCACAGCCAAAACGCAGCAGTGAACGCAATCTGCGCTCTTCAACACCAGCGAGACACGGAGGGGATTTTGCAGCTGTTTTTTTTCTTTTTTTCTGTTTTTGATGCACATGACTTGAAAAGAAGCATGGGGGCGAGGTTCTTGGCTGCTGAAAGACCTCCAATAAATCAACTAAAAGCCCACTTTCACAACACAATTAAATGCCTGCAATTTTGAATCTAATCAGAGCACAGTTCACCTGCCTCTCCTCTCCCCAGGCTTCTGCTTTGACCAGCGTTCAGCAGACTGCAACACTGTGGAACATTTCTGAGCACTAATTAACTCTTCAATTGGTTCCTGGATTGTGACAATGAAGATCACAGTTACACTGTTTAAGATGTTCAGTACCTTTTATCTCCAATCCATCCATTGTCTCATGCAAGACTTTAGAAATTTGGCTTTCATTTTGTATGAATGTTCCACATTGTTATACTGAACACGTCCTGTCAGATTTATGTCACCGCATGTTTTGCTTCAGAGACTCAACTTCATTACTGGTAAACTCTCCACTCTGTTGTTTTATCTAAATATCTGTCTGTCCATCTATGCCTGTCTGTCTTTTTCTGTCGCTCTCTCCGTCTTGTTTTTCTCCCTCCTTCAGATCCAAGAAGTCCAAGCTGTCCATCGACAAGTCGACGGAGACGGACAACGGCTACGTGTCGCTGGACGGCCGTGTGACCAATCGCAGCAGCGAGGAGGGGCTGCAGCTCCACGAGCAGCGATGTGATTCGCTGAACAGGGCGGACGAGGCGTGCTGGAACCCTCACGTCAAGCCGACACACGCTCACGCACCCCGCAGCACCGGACTGATGCTGGCCAGCGGCAATAAGGTGATCCATCAAACCAGACGGAAGCTGTTGATTTATTTCCTGTAGATTTATTGATCACTTAAGCATTTGGCTGACATGTTTGCTCTTTGATTTTTAGGAGCCAGCATCAGATGAAGCATCCAGTGAGGAGGACCCTGAAGCATCCTACAGCGCCCTCCGCAGGGGAGTTGAAAGAATGAACAGCGACTGTACACTCAGAAATCGCAAGAATACACAGCACTACAAGAAACACTATGCTGTAGAGGTAAACAAACACACACACACGAGATGACGTTCATTTTTCAAAGCAATTTTATTGATTTCTGTTAGAAAAATGAAAATCAGGACAGATTATTGTCATCATTATTTATTTATTTATTTTCACAAATAATCCTCCCCTTCCTTCTGTCAGGATGTCCCCAAGTCCGGCACCAGCTGCAGCTCCAGATGTTCCAGTCTAAGGACTCACGACTCTGAGAGCACTCGACACGAGTCCGAGACGGAGGACTTGATGTGGGAAGACTTCCTGCACTGTGCTGAGTGCAGATCGTCCTGCACCTCAGAGACAGGTCAGCAGAAAAGATCAGCTTAGAGTACAATCAAATGTATGCAGTTAAACCAAAAAACGCTTTGTAGTTCTGACTGACCCGTCGAAGTCCCTGTTCTTACATGATCTGTGGGTTTTTTTCCCACTGAAACTAACACTGACCTTTTCTTCAGAGGGAGAAGGAGGAGGGACGCCGGTCTGTCCTCCTGCCAAGAAGGAATACAGAGACGACCCTTTCCATCAGGTCAGGAAACCCTCTTACGCAACACATGTGGCTTTATATCCAACCTCTCAGGTTGTGATTTTTATCTCAATTTTTTTTTTTTTAAGTAATCTTAAAAAAAAGAAAAAAGACTGAACTCTGTTTTGATTGAAAAGTGGGAGTGTTTTTATACATGACTTATTACTACAGCATTTTGTAGTTATGGTCGTTGAAATATCTGAAAAGTTTTCAACCAAATTTAACTCTGTTAAACACATCTTCTGACCTACGAATCGCCCAAGACTTTTAATAACTTTAATAACTTAACGTTCAACAAGTATTACACAACAGGTCAGTAATGTGTCTGCATGTTTTTATCGCCTCCCCTCAGGGTCACGTTCCCTGGCTGCACAGCTCCAACCCCGGTCTGGAGAGAGTGAGCGCTATAGTGTGGGAGGGAAACGAGTGCAAGAAGGCCGACATGTCCGTCCTGGAGATCAGCGGCATGATCATGAACAGAGTGAGTTACCAGGGGAAACCACACACCTCATGTTTTACGTGCCAACATGTCAGACAATAGGGAAACACTAACAGTCTTTCTATGCCTCCATGTGCAGGTGAATCTCTACACTCCTGGTATTGGGTACCAGGTGTTTGGGAACCTGGTCTCCGTGACGCTCGGCCTCACACCTTTCGTATACAGGTACTGCTGGTGTAACACTTTTCAACAAGACTCAACGTACCTGCTTTTAATTTAGAAAAATACATGGAAAAAAAAATACAAAAACGTGAATGCTGGATGTGTTTTACTTACTGCAGGCTTGCTCAGCACCGCGACTTGGATCAGCTGACTACGCTCTCAGCCAATGAGCTACTGTCTGTGGCGCTGGGAGGCGGGTCTGGATCAGATGCCTTGGTCATCACCATGGTGACACTTAGCTTCCTGGTGCGCGTTTGCCTTATATGGCTGTTCTTCTTCCTGCTCAGTGTGGCCGAGAGGACCTACAAACAGGTGAGACAATGAATTATTGCTTGTAGCGCAGTCGAAGTAAGAGAGCTCAACTGGATACTCTGGGGTTCTGATTGATCTAATAACGTGCCTACGTGTTTCAGAGGCTACTGTTTGCCAAGCTGTTTGGTCACCTGACTTCAGCCCGCAGAGCCAGGAAGTCTGAAGTCCCTCATTTTAGACTGAAGAAAGTGCAGAACATCAAGATGTGGCTGTCGCTACGCTCCTACCTCAAGGTAGCACCTATGCCAGATACCTTTTAAATGTTTGTACGTACACGTTTCAGTTAATTTGGCTGATTAAGTGAAATTCTGTTGTTTTTGCAGAGACGGGGTCCTCAGCGTTCAGTGGATGTGATCGTGTCGTCCGCCTTCCTGCTCACTCTATCAGTTGTCTTCATCTGCTGCGCCCAGGTAACATCTGAGTGCATCACATCATGATAGCTTTGGTGGTCTCTATGAGTACGTCCACGTTTAAACGGTAACATTTAGCTTGTCACATCCTGTGATACTAAACGCGAAAACAACTATATTACGAGCTTAACCGTATTCAGCATTGGTTCTACTAATTTCTCCTGACTGGCAGAAGTGCTGAACGATGCCTGGATTTTCATTGTGTGTGACAGAAATCCAGACATGGCTCACCTCTACTGCTGGTTAGGAAGAATGAAATAAAGATTTAGGAGGTTTAAAACAGCAGAGAAACTGGACTGTAGCGTCACTTAAGTATGGATGTGCATTGTTCTCACATGCAAACATCCCTTTCAGAACCAGGCTGGGTTTCTAGTTGTGTGCTGAGTGGTTACAGTGTGGCTACATGAACCCGAGAGCATTAGGCCACACAGAGTTTTTTTTGTAAACAACAGCATGTCAGCTACAGCACAGCATAAACTAGAAATGCAGCTCAGGATCAGTAGTCTGGATTTTGAAACCAAAGCCACTGTGTGTCTCTGATACGACCACTGGGAGGCGCCCAAATCAAATATTCTAAAATTCTACACACAGGGGACTTTAGGCTCATCAGAAAGTCTTGATGCCAGAGACTGAATACTAAAATAAACATGACATGGCTTACCGGATGGCGTATCCGCGTCTCTTCCCACAGTTGCTGCACGTCCACGAAACTTTCCTCGAGTGTCACTATAACTGGGAGCTGGTGATCTGGTGCTCCAGTCTGTCTCTGTTCCTGCTCAGGTTCGTCACTCTGGGCTCCGAGACCAGCAAGAAGTACAGCAACACCTCCATACTGCTCACTGAACAGGTATACACACACACACACACACACACACACACACACACACGCTTAAGCACAGAGCAGACAGGTGGTCACACACTGACATCCTTCCACTGTGTGCTTATTAGATCAACCTGTATCTGAAGATGGAGAAGAAGCCAAACAAGAAAGAGGAGCTGACACTGGTCAACAACGTCTTAAAACTGGCTACCAAACTACTCAAGGTAATCTTTAATCATCAGGATTATTTACATTCTGACATTTAAATCTGCAGTCTGATCTAACCGACTGTGTGTGTGTCTCTCTCTCTCCAGGAGTTAGACACTCCTTTCAGGTTGTATGGTTTGACCATGAACCCTCTGCTCTACAACATCACCCAGGTGGTCATCCTGTCCGCCGTGTCGGGAGTAATATCTGACCTATTAGGATTTAACCTGAAGGTAAGTTTGTGAGGCAGAGATGGCTGACTGGTTTTATTTTGTTTTATTTGGTTTGTGCCAAGTCGGACCAGAAAAGTGGCCAATCTCTGTCTCATTTGAGACGGTTTATACCGCTACAAAAGGAGACTTGTATGAAATTAGACCCAGCTTCTATGATAGCCCTCAAGGTCAGCACTTTCCAGAGATTTTGCTATTGGTCAGTAACACAAATCTGTGTGTCAGAAAACAGAATCTCTAAATTCGAACTCTACACTCATACCATTTCTATTTGAGCAAGCAAATCTGACTGCGGTAACTCCACTGACGTTCCGCTCGTTTAAAACCGCTAAATGCTGCAGAAAAATAAATTCACACCATCAGAAGATTAGCATTCAGTATCAGCATGAACCTGCGCTGATAATCTGCGTCGGATTCAATGTTTGTGAACTTGACTCTCAAATTTGTGCTGTTGATCAGCAGTAGGTTTCTGCCTTTAACGCTGACATTTGCAGGCGCAGAGAGCCGCAAAGCACGCTTTTCTACAACAAAAGTAGTTTAAAAAAATTATCCTTACGTTATTATTAACATTAGTGTTTTTGCTTTTACGTTCCTCATTGCTGCAGATCAAACTTTAACAGTGCGTTAATGTGTTTAAATGTTCAGGCAGGTTTGTGTAATAACACCGTTTTCTGTCCTCTTGTTCACAGCTGTGGAAGATCAAATCGTGACGGTGAGCAGAGGAACGGCGTCCGACCTTCACTCTCACCGACTGACTGCTCAATTTAACGGTCAACTGACTGAACGTCGCTCTCGACATATCGGAGTCCTTTGACCTTCAACGTTCCCTCTTTGTGCAATTCACAAACTATTTATTTACCCACTCAGTGTTTTTACTTAGGGTTTATTTGAATTGTAGGTTTTCATTTCTGTGTCCTATGACACAAAACAATGTTATTTTACCTGTATACAACAAGTGTTATTATTATTATAAGCATTAATTATGTGATGGATTAGGTTCTCAGCTGCATTCGCAACAGTTCAGTTTTTCATTCGCAGATCTGAAGGCAAAGTGTTGAGATGCCAATGGGGCAAAAGTTATTTTATTGTCATTTTTGTGTTTTGTTTGCTCAAACCGAAAGCTGTTATTTATGTTGAGTACGTTTCAAAACAAAACTTCAAACTATGTTACGACCCTAAAACTTGTTTTAAAAATATTTAAATACAGCCTGTGATTTTTTTTTCCAAACGAACAAAAAATATTGTTTCTAGTTTTATTGCCACCTTAATGCTTACATTGTAATTTATGTAAAAACGTTAAACCACAGAGTATAATGTGATCAAGATACAGTTAAAAGGATAGTTTATTAGCTTAGATCTGGCTGGTTTGGTGTCATTTCCTGGTATTTGGCAAATAAGAATGTAAAAGTTGTCTGTTTGCGTTTTCAGTTCGGCAGAATCAATTTACCGATTCATACCAGCTCCAAGATGTGATAATTCATATCTTTTAATGGACGTTAATGGCATCATTCTGTAAAAGTTTGCTGACTTACCTGAGAAAGTTTTCCTCACTGAGGAAAAACATCAGCAGATCCACCCTGCAAAAGAAACAAACAGTTAGTGGGAACAAAAACCATGTGAACAGCTCAATGTGGATCCCACATAAAAGTGCATAATCAACACAAAAGATAAAAGTAGAGTCTGGTTAGGTCAGCCATCATTAAATAGAGAGACCTTTTTTTTCTTTTTAACCACATCAGTGGGTTTGAAAGTATTTTCAGCAATATGTTTGTGTGTGTGTGTGTGTGTGTGTGTGTGTGCAGGAAATGCAGTCAGAGTTGGAGCTTGAGAAGGTCACTTCTAGACTTTTGGTTAAATGCAGATTACCTTTTCCCTGCATGTGAAGCTACTTCCTGCTACTGTCTTATTTTATACATGTACGTTGACAAAGATTCATAAGAGTCCTAAATATCAATTTACTGCTCCTACAGAGCAAACTATTGAGTGTGTGATGTATAGTGAACAAAGGAGTGATTTCACACAGACTGGGTTGAGAAAAATGTGGCTTTCTGGAGCACCTCTGACAAAAAAGGAATTTTGTGGTAATTTTCTGGCTGTGTTGCAGTTTAGTTGAACACCTTTTGAATGTAGTTTCTGACACTAAGGTCAAAGCTATTTCCTGCATATCATAACAGCATGAAGAGTTAGGCTCCTGAAAACAACGTTTGGGGCAGTCAAGACTAAACTGTTGATTAGTTTGGTGGGTTTTAAATCCCACTGAGCTGATTAGACGTTAAGACAGTGATTCAGCACCACAGTTAAAACATGTCTGAATATGACTGAAGATATGCACTTTACAAACGAAGTAACATCTTGTTTAAATGTCGAGAGATTCTCTTTAGTACCTCGCCAGCTTGGCTGTTAAAGCGAATGTTAGCTCCGAAAAAGAAAACAATTTATCGACAATTCAAGTCACTCTCTGAAGTAAATCCTATATGGTACATGGACTAATCGTGCCCACAAAAAACATCTTCAATGTTGTCTCAGTTCATTTTTTTTTTTTTGGCTAACTGAAACTAATGTCATAAAAATGCTAGCATAATCATACTGAGTGTGTCTGAGGAGGAAGACCAAAGTGCTTATTTTACTGTTTGTTTTTTGTTTGTCTCTGCTGGAAAAAGAATGTATTGGCAGCATTATGCTTTAAGATCTATTTGTTTACCTTTTGGAAATATTTTAAGTTGTATTTTTTTTTGTTTGTTTTTCTCTTTGCTCTTTTGTCGTTCATTTGTAAAGTTTCTCACGCTCGTCGCAAAGGCGAGGCACGTTTTGTTTTTAAATGGAATGAAGAAGTTTGAAACGTATGTATGAAAATGAACTAGGTTAAAGGACTCTGTGTTGTGATTCTGTTTGCAAAGAGTCTGACTATTTAGATTTTTTTTGTGAACTGGTCTGTCCACAAGGTCTACATTTTTATAAGAAAAATAAAAAACTCAATGTTGACTCACTGTTTCTTTTGTTGTCTTTCAGTATTATAACACACTCAACCAGTGAAAAATTAAAAGAAAAACTGCATCTGTATTAAACAATAGAAATCAAGTAATCCTATAATGCTTAACAGCATGTACAAAAATGCTGATAAGGTCCCATACACTTGAGATCAAGATTGTATTGTCGGTGATGCAGAATGGGACTACGCAGTTAAAATGATAATTTTCCTCTTTCTTTTCTCCTTTTGGCATCAGCTGTAGCCACGCACAAAGTTCTGGTCATATTCAGGTTTTGGTGTATGCCAGTCTAAGATTTCTTCAAAAACCTGAGAACAAATTAAGTAAATGGACTCTGTCAAAATGTTTCTGCTTTGTCTGTAAAAAATACTTAATAAATTCTGTTTTTAAAGGCATTATATAAATACCGTAAATGTTATTATTATTACCACTTGTTCAAGCTACTGTGAGTGTAGGCCTACAAATTACTTTGAGATCATTTCACATGCAAATTTTCCTTTACCTGTTTATCATTATGACATGACACTTCTTGTTAATGTCTGCTGAACTTTATTACTTAGGGCGTAAAAATCCATCTACACATAATACAATATAAAGCTGTATTAATCACTGTCACCAAAACCTTCTCCCTCCTAGTCCCTCCATTAATGCTCTGCTCCGCCAATTTTCACACATTTTACTTGAAGTTTAAAACTCACTGAATACATTTATTTGAGTTAAAAGAAATGAATGCCTGAATGCTAATGTAGCTGCTAAAGCGGCTAGCAAAGTGAACTAGCAAAATCCATCGTGTCCATGAACATAACCTCCATGTACGTTAAGTTCCTAAGGACTAATTTCCCTGACGTTTAAACGGGAGTTTAAAATTTAGTAAAGTTGACTAAACACTCAGAAAACAGTCCAAATTGAGCAGAATTCAATCTGTAAAAACTGTATATTAAACGCTGCCCTAACAACTAGCCGTTAATCACAGTCTGCAACACCAGCATTGGCGCAACAGTTAACCGGCGTTGTTAACAGACGCTCGTGGGCTTTTTTGTTTGTTTGTTTTAGTTTTGTTTTTTAATATAAATCAACATTTGAAAATTTAGATATGATATTTTAGAACAAACTATGTCAGTACGTAATGGGCATTAGCAGCTAAGCTTCTATTTTGAGCCGTGGAGGGGCTTCATGAATCAGGCTAATAACTGATGCGCTAGCAGAGTCCGACTTCCGCTTTTTGTCTGTGATGGAATATTTAATACTCACCGTTCACGTCGTTCAGCGCGTCATGATGAAATCCATTAGCGTCGTCCATAACTTTCCAATACAGCCAAACGTTTCGCCAATACAAAAAAACGCAGAGTTCACCTGGCGTAGCTCTCTCAAAAAAAACTACCTGCGCTAGTTCGCCTAGCAACACCTGTCCCGAGTGTACGGCGTCCTTAAAGGGACATAGGCGAAGAAGAAAAAAATAATTCTGGTGAGCACGAGAAAGTATTACATGAGCACACGATATGCAATATCTAGCACCAAAACTTTTCCGTGTACGCACGAAACTTCCGGGTTCAATCGCTCACAAACAAAACGTCGCAAAGAGCCACAGAACACCTGTGTCTCAATGTAGTAATGAGCTAAAGAAAAAAGTGCCATCTTCTGACGAGGACAAATGCCATTGATCTCCATGCGTAGCCTCGCGTGCAACGAGTGCGCAGGGACCGTCTACAAAGTGCATCGCCGAAAAGACATGCTGCAGAAATATTCAATACCTTCACTAATATTCAGTGTAGTGTTACAAAAATTACCACACAAATCAAGAAGGTCCTTTATCCTGATTTTTGGAAATTTTTTATTGTGAATATCACTAACTTCACTATTAGGTGTAGACTCACCGAATTTACCTCAGTTTCATCAGCTCCTCCTTCTTATACTACAGCATTTGTTTGAAAATATTCAAATTTTCATAATTGTCAATATCACTCAATAACTCCACTAATATTTGGCGTAGAGTCACCAAAATCTCCTCACGCTTTCATGAGCTCATCCTTGTTATACTACAGCATTTGTTTGAAAATATTCAAATTTTCATAATTGTCAATATCACTCAATAACTCCACTAATATTTGGTGTAAAGTCACCAAAATCTCCTCACGCTTTCATGAGCTCATCCTTGTTATACTACAGCATTTGTTTGAAAATATTCAAATTTTCATAATTGTTAATATCACTCAATAACTCCACTAATATTTGGCGTAGAGTCACCAAAATCTCCTCACGCTTTCATGAGCTCATCCTTGTTATACTACAGCATTTGTTTGAAAATATTCAAATTTTCATAATTGTTAATATTCACTCAATAACTCCACTAATATTTGGCGTAGAGTCACCAAAATATCCTCACGCTTTCATGAGCTCATCCTTGTTATACTACAGCATTTGTTTGAAAATATTCAAATTTTCATAATTGTCAATATCACTCAATAACTCCACTAATTTTTGGCGTAGAGTCAGCGAAATCTCCTCACGCTTTCATGAGCTCATCCTTGTTATACTACAGCATTTGTTTGAAAATATTCAAATTTTCATAATTGTTAATATCACTCAATAACTCCACTAATTTTTGGCGTAGAATCACCAAAATCTCCTCACGCTTTCATGAGCTCATCCTTGTTATACTACAGCATTTGTTTGAAAATATTCAAATTTTCATAATTGTTAATATCACTCAATAACTCCACTAATATTTGGCGTAGAGTCACCAAAATCTCCTCACGCTTTCATGAGCTCCTCCTTGTTATACTACAGCATTTGTTTGAAAATATTCAAATTTTCATAATTGTTAATATCACTCAATAACTCCACTAATATTTGGCGTAGAGTCAGCAAAATCTCCTCACGGTTTCATGAGCTCATCCTTGTTATACTACAGCATTTGTTTGAAAATATTCAAATTTTCATAATTGTCAATACCACTCAATAACTCCACTAATATTTGGCGTAGAGTCACCAAAATCTCCTCACGCTTTCATGAGCTCATCCTTGTTATACTACAGCATTTGTTTAAAAATATTAAAATTTTCATAATTGTCAATATCACTCAATAACTCCACTAATATTTGGCGTAGAGTCAGCGAAATCTCCTCACGCTTTCATGAGCTCATCCTTGTTATACTACAGCATTTGTTTGAAAATATTCAAATTTTCATAATTGTTAATATCACTCAATAACTCCACTAATTTTTGGTGTAGAGTCACCAAAATCTCCTCACGCTTTCATGAGCTCATCCTTGTTATACTACAGCATTTGTTTGAAAATATTCAAACTTTCATAATTGTCAATATCACTCAATAACTCCACTAATATTTGGCGTAGAGTCACCAAAATCTCCTCACGCTTTCATGAGCTCCTCCTTGTTATACTACAGCATTTGTTTGAAAATATTCAAATTTTCATAATTGTTAATATCACTCAATAACTCCACTAATATTTGGCGTAGAGTCACCAAAATCTCCTCACGCTTTCATGAGCTCATCCTTGTTATACTACAGCATTTGTTTGAAAATATTCAAATTTTCATAATTGTTAATATCACTCAATAACTCCACTAATATTTGGCGTAGAGTCACCAAAATCTCCTCACGCTTTCATGAGCTCATCCTTGTTATACTACAGCATTTGTTTGAAAATATTCAAATTTTCATAATTGTCAATATCACTCAATAACTCCACTAATATTTGGCGTAGAGTCACCAAAATCTCCTCACGCTTTCATGAGCTCCTCCTTGTTATACTACAGCATTTGTTTGAAAATATTCAAATTTTCATAATTGTTAATATCACTCAATAACTCCACTAATATTTGGCGTAGAGTCAGCGAAATCTCCTCACGCTTTCATGAGCTCATCCTTGTTATACTACAGCATTTGTTTGAAAATATTCAAATTTTCATAATTGTTAATATCACTCAATAACTCCACTAATATTTGGCGTAGAGTCAGCAAAATCTCCTCACGCTTTCATGAGCTCATCCTTGTTATACTACAGCATTTGTTTGAAAATATTCAAATTTTCATAATTGTTAATATCACTCAATAACTCCACTAATATTTGGCGTAGAGTCAGCAAAATCTCCTCACGCTTTCATGAGCTCATCCTTGTTATACTACAGCATTTGTTTGAAAATATTCAAATTTTCATAATTGTCAATATCACTCAATAACTCCACTAATATTTGGCGTAGAGTCACCAAAATCTCCTCACGCTTTCATGAGCTCATCCTTGTTATACTACAGCATTTGTTTGAAAATATTCAAATTTTCATAATTGTTAATATTCACTCAATAACTCCACTAATATTTGGCGTAGAGTCACCAAAATCTCCTCACGCTTTCATGAGCTCATCCTTGTTATACTACAGCATTTGTTTGAAAATATTCAAATTTTCATAATTGTTAATATCACTCAATAACTCCACTAATATTTGGCGTAGAGTCACCAAAATCTCCTCACGCTTTCATGAGCTCATCCTTGTTATACTACAGCATTTGTTTGAAAATATTCAAATTTTCATAATTGTTAATATCACTCAATAACTCCACTAATATTTGGTGTAGAATCACCAAAATCTCCTCACGCTTTCATGAGCTCATCCTTGTTATACTACAGCATTTGTTTGAAAATATTCAAATTTTCATAATTGTTAATATCACTCAATAACTCCACTAATATTTGGCGTAGAGTCACCAAAATCGCCTCACGCTTTCATGAGCTCCTCCTTGTTATACTACAGCATTTGTTTGAAAATATTCAAATTTTCATAATTGTCAATATCACTCAATAACTCCACTAATATTTGGCGTAGAGTCACCAAAATCTCCTCACGCTTTCATGAGCTCATCCTTGTTATACTACAGCATTTGTTTGAAAATATTCAAATTTTCATAATTGTTAATATCACTCAATAACTCCACTAATATTTGGTGTAATCACCAAAATCTCCTCACGCTTTCATGAGCTCATCCTTGTTATACTACAGCATTTGTTTGAAAATATTCAAATTTTCATAATTGTTAATATCACTCAATAACTCCACTAATATTTGGCGTAGAGTCACCAAAATCTCCTCACGCTTTCATGAGCTCATCCTTGTTATACTACAGCATTTGTTTGAAAATATTCAAATTTTCATAATTGTCAATATCACTCAATAACTCCACTAATATTTGGCGTAGAGTCAGCAAAATCTCCTCACGCTTTCATGAGCTCATCCTTGTTATACTACAGCATTTGTTTGAAAATATTCAAATTTTCATAATTGTCAATATCACTCAATAACTCCACTAATATTTGGCGTAGAGTCACCAAAATCTCCTCACGCTTTCATGAGCTCATCCTTGTTATACTACAGCATTTGTTTGAAAATATTCAAATTTTCATAATTGTCAATATCACTCAATAACTCCACTAATATTTGGCGTAGAGTCACCAAAATCTCCTCACGCTTTCATGAGCTCATCCTTGTTATACTACAGCATTTGTCTGAAAATATTCAAATTTTCATAATTGTCAATATCACTCAATAACTCCACTAATATTTGGCGTAGAGTCACCAAAATCTCCTCACGCTTTCATGAGCTCATCCTTGTTATACTACAGCATTTGTTTGAAAATATTCAAATTTTCATAATTGTTAATATCACTCAATAACTCCACTAATATTTGGCGTAGAGTCACCAAAATCTCCTCACGCTTTCATGAGCTCATCCTTGTTATACTACAGCATTTGTTTGAAAATATTCAAATTTTCATAATTGTCAATATCACTCAATAACTCCACTAATATTTGGCGTAGAGTCACCAAAATCTCCTCACGCTTTCATGAGCTCATCCTTGTTATACTACAGCATTTGTTTGAAAATATTCAAATTTTCATAATTGTCAATATCACTCAATAACTCCACTAATATTTGGCGTAGAGTCACCAAAATCTCCTCACGCTTTCATGAGCTCATCCTTGTTATAGTACAGCATTTGTTTGAAAATATTCAAATTTTCATAATTGTCAATATCACTCAATAACTCCACTAATATTTGGCGTAGAGTCACCAAAATCTCCTCACGCTTTCATGAGCTCATCCTTGTTATACTACAGCATTTGTTTGAAAATATTCAAATTTTCATAATTGTCAATATCACTCAATAACTCCACTAATATTTGGCGTAGAGTCAGCAAAATCTCCTCACGCTTTCATGAGCTCATCCTTGTTATACTACAGCATTTGTTTGAAAATATTCAAATTTTCATAATTGTTAATATCACTCAATAACTCCACTAATATTTGGCGTAGAGTCAGCAAAATCTCCTCACGCTTTCATGAGCTCATCCTTGTTATACTACAGCATTTGTTTGAAAATATTCAAATTTTCATAATTGTCAATATCACTCAATAACTCCACTAATATTTGGCGTAGAGTCACCAAAACCCCCCCCCCCAGCTTTCATGAGCTCATCCTTGTTATACTACAGCATTTGTTTGAAAATATTCAAATTTTCATAATTGTTAATATCACTCAATAACTCCACTAATATTTGGCGTAGAGTCACCAAAATCTCCTCACGCTTTCATGAGCTCATCCTTGTTATACTACAGCATTTGTCTGAAAATATTCAAATTTTCATAATTGTTAATATCACTCAATAACTCCACTAATATTTGGTGTAGAGTCACCAAAATCTCCTCACGCTTTCATGAGCTCATCCTTGTTATACTACAGCATTTGTTTGAAAATATTCAAATTTTCATAATTGTCAATATCACTCAATAACTCCACTAATATTTGGCGTAGAGTCACCAAAATCTCCTCACGCTTTCATGAGCTCATCCTTGTTATACTACAGCATTTGTTTGAAAATATTCAAATTTTCATAATTGTCAATATCACTCAATAACTCCACTAATATTTGGCGTAGAGTCAGCAAAATCTCCTCACGCTTTCATGAGCTCACCCTTGTTATACTACAGCATTTGTTTGAAAATATTCAAATTTTCATAATTGTTAATATCACTCAATGACTCCACTAATATTTGGCGTAGAGTCAGCAAAATCTCCTCACGCTTTCATGAGCTCATCCTTGTTATACTACAGCATTTGTTTGAAAATATTCAAATTTTCATAATTGTTAATATCACTCAATAACTCCACTAATATTTGGCGTAGAGTCACCAAAATCTCCTCACGCTTTCATGAGCTCATCCTTGTTATACTACAGCATTTGTTTGAAAATATTCAAATTTTCATAAATGTCAATATCACTCAATGACTCCACTAATATTTGGCGTAGAGTCAGCAAAATCTCCTCACGCTTAATGAGCTCATCCTTGTTATACTACAGCATTTGTTTGAAAATATTCAAATTTCCATAATTGTTAATATCACTCAATAACTCCACTAATATTTGGCGTAGAGTCACCAAAATCTCCTCACGCTTTCATGAGCTCATCCTTGTTATACTACAGCATTTGTTTGAAAATATTCAAATTTTCATAATTGTCAATATCACTCAATAACTCCACTAATATTTGGCGTAGAGTCAGCAAAATCGCCTCACGCTTTCATGAGCTCATCCTTGTTATACTACAGCATTTGTTTGAAAATATTCAAATTTTCATAATTGTCAATATCACTCAATAACTCCACTAATATTTGGCGTAGAGTCAGCAAAATCTCCTCACGCTTTCATGAGCTCATCCTTGTTATACTACAGCATTTGTCTGAAAATATTCAAATTTTCATAATTGTTAATATCACTCAATAACTCCACTAATATTTGGCGTAGAGTCACCAAAATCTCCTCACGCTTTCATGAGCTCATCCTTGTTATACTACAGCATTTGTCTGAAAATATTCAAATTTTCATAATTGTCAATATCACTCAATAACTCCACTAATATTTGGCGTAGAGTCAGCGAAATCTCCTCACGCTTTCATGAGCTCATCCTTGTTATACTACAGCATTTGTTTGAAAATATTCAAATTTTCATAATTGTTAATATCACTCAATAACTCCACTAATATTTGGCGTAGAGTCACCAAAATCTCCTCACGCTTTCATGAGCTCATCCTTGTTATACTACAGCATTTGTTTGAAAATATTCAAATTTTCATAATTGTTAATATCACTCAATAACTCCACTAATATTTGGCGTAGAGTCACCAAAATCTCCTCACGCTTTCATGAGCTCATCCTTGTTATACTACAGCATTTGTTTGAAAATATTCAAATTTTCATAATTGTTAATATCACTCAATAACTCCACTAATATTTGGCGTAGAGTCACCAAAATCTCCTCACGCTTTCATCAGCTCATCCTTGTTATACTACAGCATTTGTTTGAAAATATTCAAATTTTCATAATTGTCAATATCACTCAATAACTCCACTAATATTTGGCGTAGAGTCACCAAAATCTCCTCACGCTTTCATGAGCTCATCCTTGTTATACTACAGCATTTGTTTGAAAATATTCAAATTTTCATAATTGTCAATATCACTCAATAACTCCACTAATATTTGGCGTAGAGTCACCAAAATCTCCTCACGCTTTCATGAGCTCATCCTTGTTATACTACAGCATTTGTTTGAAAATATTCAAATTTTCATAATTGTCAATATCACTCAATAACTCCACTAATATTTGGCGTAGAGTCACCAAAATCTCCTCACGCTTTCATGAGCTCATCCTTGTTATACTACAGCACTTGTCTGAAAATATTCAAATTTTCATAATTGTTAATATCACTCAATAACTCCACTAATATTTGGCGTAGAGTCAGGAAAATCTCCTCACGCTTTCATGAGCTCATCCTTGTTATACTACAGCATTTGTTTGAAAATATTCAAATTTTCATAATTGTTAATATCACTCAATAACTCCACTAATATTTGGCGTAGAGTCACCAAAATCTCCTCACGCTTTCATGAGCTCATCCTTGTTATACTACAGCATTTGTTTGAAAATATTCAAATTTTCATAATTGTCAGTATCACTCAATGACTCCACTAATATTTGGTGTAGAGTCACCAAAATCTCCTCACGCTTTCATGAGCTCATCCTTGTTATACTACAGCATTTGTTTGAAAATATTCAAATTTTCATAATTGTTAATATCACTCAATGACTCCACTAATATTTGGCGTAGAGTCAGCAAAATCTCCTCACGCTTTCATGAGCTCATCCTTGTTATACTACAGCATTTGTTTGAAAATATTCAAATTTTCATAATTGTTAATATCACTCAATAACTCCACTGATTTTTGGCGTAGAGTCAGCAAAATCTCCTCACGCTTTCATGAGCTCCTCCTTGTTATACTACAGCATTTGTTTGAAAATATTCAAATTTTCATAATTGTCAATATCACTCAATAACTCCACTAATATTTGGCGTAGAGTCAGCAAAATCTCCTCACGCTTTCATGAGCTCATCCTTGTTATACTACAGCATTTGTTTGAAAATATTCAAATTTTCATAATTGTTAATATCACTCAATAACTCCACTAAATATTTGGCGTAGAGTCACCAAAATCTCCTCACGCTTTCATGAGCTCATCCTTGTTATACTACAGCATTTGTTTGAAAATATTCAAATTTTCATAATTGTCAATATCACTCAATAACTCCACTAATATTTGGTGTAGAGTCACCAAAATCTCCTCACGCTTTCATGAGCTCATCCTTGTTATACTACAGCATTTGTTTGAAAATATTCAAATTTTCATAATTGTTAATATCACTCAATAACTCCACTAATATTTGGCGTAGAGTCAGCAAATTCTCCTCACGCTTTCATGAGCTCATCCTTGTTATACTACAGCATTTGTTTGAAAATATTCAAATTTTCATAATTGTCAATATCACTCAATAACTCCACTAATATTTGGCGTAGAGTCAGCAAAATCTCCTCACGCTTTCATGAGCTCATCCTTGTTATATTACAGCATTTGTTTGAAAATATTCAAATTTTCATAATTGTCAATATCACTCAATAACTCCACTAATATTTGGCGTAGAGTCAGCAAAATCTCCTCACGCTTTCATGAGCTCATCCTTGTTATACTACAGCATTTGTTTGAAAATATTCAAATTTTCATAATTGTCAATATCACTCAATAACTCCACTAATATTTGGCGTAGAGTCACCAAAATCGCCTCACGCTTTCATGAGCTCATCCTTGTTATACTACAGCATTTGTCTGAAAATATTCAAATTTTCATAAATGTTAATATCACTCAATGACTCCACTAATATTTGGCGTAGAGTCACCAAAATCTCCTCACGCTTTCATGAGCTCATCCTTGTTATACTACAGCATTTGTTTGAAAATATTCAAATTTTCATAATTGTCAATATCACTCAATAACTCCACTAATATTTGGCGTAGAGTCAGCAAAATCTCCTCACGCTTTCATGAGCTCCTCCTTGTTATACTACAGCATTTGTTTGAAAATATTCAAATTTTCATAATTGTTAATATCACTCAATAACTCCACTAATATTTGGTGTAGAGTCACCCAAATCTCCTCACGCTTTCATGAGCTCATCCTTGTTATACTACAGCATTTGTTTGAAAATATTCAAATTTTCATAATTGTCAATATCACTCAATAACTCCACTAATATTTGGCGTAGAGTCAGCAAAATCTCCTCACGCTTTCATGAGCTCATCCTTGTTATACTACAGCATTTGTTTGAAAATATTCAAATTTTCATAATTGTTAATATCACTCAATAACTCCACTAATATTTGGCGTAGAGTCACCAAAATCTCCTCACGCTTTCATGAGCTCATCCTTGTTATACTACAGCATTTGTTTGAAAATATTCAAATTTTCATAATTGTCAATATCACTCAATAACTCCACTAATATTTGGCGTAGAGTCACCAAAATCTCCTCACGCTTTCATGAGCTCATCCTTGTTATACTACAGCATTTGTTTGAAAATATTCAAATTTTCATAATTGTTAATATTACTCAATAACTCCACTAATATTTGGTGTAGAGTCAGCAAAATCTCCTCACGCTTTCATGAGCTCATCCTTGTTATACTACAGCATTTGTTTGAAAATATTCAAATTTTCATAATTGTCAATATCACTCAATAACTCCACTAATATTTGGCGTAGAGTCACCAAAATCTCCTCACGCTTTCATGAGCTCCTCCTTGTTATACTACAGCAATTAGCTTGGGGGAAAAAAATACAAAATGAAAAAACTAAATAAGTGGTTTCAATGTCATTTTTCTATATATTTTAACAACAAAGACACACTCCCTTGTGTCATTTAAATAGAAATAATTTGAAAATTAATATGATTTTTTTTTCCAGGTAAGGAGGAAAGCAATGAAGAAAAGGAATAAAGTAGAGACCTATTATATCATGTAGTTTTGTGTCACGTTTACTAACCACCACTCAGACAAAATAACAGATTCAAAAAAACTTTTTTTATTAGAACAATACAGCAGATATAAAGGTCTATTGCAATCAAACACTCCCGCCAGAACGGAACATGTGCTTCAACAGACAATATGCGCTCACCAAGAGAAATAAATTAATATAAACAAAAAATGAAGAGGGGGAAAAAAACAGAGAAATCTTTGTGATGCAAAGAAGAAGAAGAAGAAAGACCAATCACTCCTATCATAATTCAACTTCCTCCCAGTTCAGAAAAAGCTGTTGCTAAATCAAAACTTGCAATCTTAAATTACAAGACAAATAGTTTATGATTAAGTTAGAATTTCCGTTGTGCAGGTGTGAGATTTTGGTATTATCAGAAAACATTTTTTAAAAGTTCACCTTGTTTAATTCACCTTCATAGGATTTTATTTTTGATATTTTTAAGGTGAGAGCGACTGTCACCTCACAAGATCTCTGGCTGAATGAGAGAAACAAATGATAAATAACAGAAAACAACAAAACAAAAAGTCAAATTAAAGCTTGCAAAAAAAACCAGCAGTGGACAAATTAAAATACAATCCAATCAAAAAGAAAAAACTTGTTAGCGGGCAGAGTTTCCGTGAGGAGGTGAATCTTATCAAGCATCTCAGAGTAGGAAGACTACAATGAACTGCATCTGTACTGCAATAATACTGCAGTTTTACCAATAATGATACATGTATGACTCTGAGGCCTTGTTCATAAAAATATCTTAAAGATATCCATCACGTGTTTTAACAAATCGCTTCTAACTGTGACATGGAAACTGGTTTCGTCTTCAGATATATTGAACAAATCAACATGACTCATAGTTTTCACTTAAGATTTGTTTTTTAATGGCAAATGCGGATCTGATTTGGGATCAGCGCTCTGACGTGGAGCACCAAAGAGAAAAACAGTCAATTTGCTGTCTCTTTGTTGTATATTTCAAGGTTTTACTTCCCACTGCACTGCAGACAAAACAGCAGTGTGTGTTGGGAGTCGCTGTTTGTTTGATAAGATTCAGATGTTGTGCCTGATGTTTCCCTTCTCACATCCGCCTTTCATCCTTGCATATACAGAAAACATGAAGTTGTTTTAAGCGCTTCCCTCCGACCGCAGTATTACTGTATTATTCTGTCCGTCGCACTGCTAGAGCATGTAACACCTCTCATCTTTCACTGATTTATCGTCTAACATATTTATTTATTATAACATGTTTTTTTTGTTCTTTTTTCATATATATTTCATACAAATCTATAACCCAAAATTTAGAAATCTTATTTACATGGAAAAGTTTTTTTCATATATACTTTTAAAAGCGACTATTAACCCCCTGCCCACCCCCCACTGCCTTCACAATTATGGAAGAAATCCAGAGACAGTTTCCACTCAACTCTCTTTTCTGTTTTCTCACATCTGAATGCTCTAAACTGCATTTACCAAAAAACACCGCCAAAATGTTTGTTTTTTTTCTTTTTAAAAGCCACAATTACACCTCCTGTTCAAATCAAACCACTCTTAAATGTCAAAACTCAACACAGAAGGAAAGGTGGGATAACTGAACGGCGGTTTTGAAAGCCTCGCCCCCCCCGCCTTCCAAAACAAACGGAGATACTTCCTGTAAAGCGCAAAATCTCAACAAACTGGTTTATAAAACACATCGTCTTGGAAGTGGTCTTGTAGTCAACAGAGCCAGAGGAGGAGGCGATGGACAGACAGACAAGAGGGACAGAAAGAGAACAAAAACCCTTGTCAGTCATTTTTAATAGCGCCCCCTGGGAGGACATCCTGTGTATGACACGCACAGACACACACACACATCAGACAAGCCACTTCGGTCTTTAGTCTTGGTGTGAGGGGTTGTGTGTGTGTGCACCATTCAGGTTTTATGTGTGTAATTCTGTGCATACTATTAGAACCAGGGCCTCCCCAGAAAATGTGTGTGAGTGAATGAGTGAGTCGGTATGTGGGCGTGTCTGCGTGCGTGTGTGCGCGCATTAGAGCGTGCCATCCTCAGCGCAGCCCGCTCCTGCTGTGTAACGAAACTCCTGCAGGTTGGAGACGCCGTGGAAATGAACGAAAGCCCCCGCGACCACCAAAATGTGGAACAGCTGGTGGGAGTGGAACTAGCAAAGACAAACAGAGAGAAGGAGTAAATGAAACGTGTGGGTGTGTGAGAGAGAAACAGAGAAAAATGTGAAGAAGAACAAAGAGCTCCTACTTTGGGAGAGCTTCAGTCAGCGCACGTGTGTGTGTGTGTGTTGGTTACTTACCCAGATGTCACACTTGCCCGGGAAGAACCTCTCTGGGATGCGAGCGGCGTACAGACAGGCTCCGGTGATGTAGAGCGCCGCCATGAGCAGCAGCCAGCCCATCTGACCCATGGTGGTGGCCTTGATCAGACCCTCACTGATGACAAAGTGCAGGGTGGGAACCACACCGCTCAGACCCAGACCCACAAACACTCCTAAACACAAACGGATGAGGAGAGAGAGATGTTTTTCTTTTTTTTCTTTTTTAGTGGTTTATGATCATCACATCATAAAACTAGCAGGCTAACATTAGCTGTGCTGCTGCAGGGGACAAACACGGTACATATTTTTTTGTTTGACCAAGTGTTTCCTCAGGTTACACACTTGCACGGGTAGTCTCTTAAAATATTCATCAGAGCTGTTTTATAAGGACAAAATAAATATCTCACTCTACCTGCTCTGACACCTCTGTACTGCGGCGTGGCGAAGAAGTCACACTGGGAGACGGTGATGGCGGCCAATCCCAGTATGCACACCACTATCAGGTAGATGAAGCAGGGCTGAGGGGAGCAGTAGAAGGAGTAGTACAACCAGGGGACGAATGAGCCCATGATCAGGAAGGCGATCCCGCTGTAGTCCAACCTGGACACACAGAAACAGAGAGTGGATTTATAGAGACAGAGAACTGACTCCATGATGCCTACTGGCTTTATATGTTTACGGGTTTTTTTTAAGCTCTCCAGGACAATTTTTCGACTCTAGACTCTTGAACGTGAAATCGGTGAGTTTTACAGCATGTGGGTCTTACTTTGAGAAGACTCTGGAGACGCCTTCAGAGTGGCAGTAGACTGTGTGGAAGAGCCAGGAGAAGCAGAGACAGAGGATGGCTCCTAGGAAAAACATCCCGATAACGACCTTCTCCTGGACAGGAGCCACGAACGACATGTTGGGCCTGAACATGTACATGAGACCCAGACAGAGGAAAAACAAACAGCCTGCAGGGAGAGCAAATGGAGGGATAAACAACAGGACAGAGTGAGAATTAAATGCTAATTAAGGCCTCTACAAATGCTGCTGTAACCCACTGAATTAATCATCAATCATAAATATGTCAACGGCAACTGTAGCATCCACTGGGACTTAGTAATGCACAGTTTAAACGATGCGACGAAAATAATCTAAACACACTGAAACAAGATGCACAGCAACAATAAAAGAAAAAGACAGCATCAATAGTGTGAAAGTATCAGTAGTATTCACTACTTCTTCAGCCTCACGCAAAACACAAAGGCATTTAGGTGCAGTATCTGTGTTCGACCAGTAGGTGGCAGCAGAAACTCACACAACTGAGACACTTTGCTGTGGTTTAAACAAAGTGTGTAAACAAAGAAACAGCTTAAAAGCAATTTTTGGTTCACAATTCTAAGATGCTAACCTTAAATCTGAGGTAATGCCCTGGAATTTGATGGATTTGAGGCCTTTTTTTGTTGTCTTATGCAAAGCCGTAGCTCAGATCCTGACCTTATCGTGGCACGGCTTATAAAAGCTAATAAGTCTGGTGCTGCCTGTTGCCAGTGTGAGATTTTACACACCATTTCATAATCAAATCTGTCTGAAACAACAGAATAAAGAGATTACAGAAACAGAAAAGCACTAACTTCTTTAACTGCTTCTCTCTATCATTAGTCTTGTATTTCTCTGAATATTCCTTTTACTCCCTGTTTGACCGAAATGCTGTGTGTGCACTCTTGTTTATGTGTTGTTTATAAATCAGTTTCCAACATTTTTTGTAAAGTGACGGTGGAGACAACTTGAGGATTAAGATTTAAGGTTATGGTTAGGAGTGCACTGATGTACTACCTAGCAGATGTGTCCAGATGTTGCCCGTCTCTGTGTGGATTCTAAAGATGCTCTTGAAGCAGGCGCGGAACGAAGGCATGGGTGGCCTGTGGCCGTGAACCAGGAAGTCGTTATCCTTCAGCCAATCGGGGAGCACATCGTGAGGTATGACGCGCCACCGACCCTCCCACACCTGATTGGTTAAATAAGAACACACAGAAACATCGCATTTAATTTTAGAGTGGAAGATGTTAATGAAAAAAATTACTCTTAAATTTCCCTCTATGGGAAGCAGCTTAGCGAATGTGTTTGTGTATGTGTGTAAGAGGGGAGTACAGTGTGTAATGATGAGCGCGTGTAGTGGAGGCGTCAGCGTCAAATGAACAGCATCAGGGTCAAGTGATGTAAATAAACTGGAGTCCAATGTGGCTCTGAAGGAGAGAAAAACAATCCTTGGACAGTTTCTCTCCAGTGATTCACTTCCCTAATTTACAACCTGCAATTTCAGCAGACTTTCAGAGTGTGTGTGTGTGTGTGTGTGTGGGTGTGTGTGACTATTAGTCCAAGCTGGTGTACTCAGTCCATGTGAGTCCACATTCCAGCAGTATCACCTTACAAGCAGACACTTTAACCTTTATTGTTGGCTTGCTCTTCATTTTGAATAATAATAATAGATATTTAATGACACAGAGTAGGTTAAGGAAAGCCCTACAGGACATAATTTATGTTGAAAAACTGATCAGACCATAACCATGTTCTGAGAGTTTCTGACAAAGCAAACGGCAGAAGAGGAAACTAAGAAAATGCCAGACTTGAATTAACTTTGCGCTCTGAAACTACGCTGAGGAACGCTTTAAATCACTAGGAATCTGGTTCGTTTGTACGAGCGACTGACTCATTGTTACTGGAAGTATTCTGGAAGTTTTCTAATTTGGCTTTTATGACATATGTTCCACATGAAACACAAAGCAGAACATAAAAAAAATGCTTAACAGGAGCCCAGGAAGTTTACTTAGGATGTAAATGTCTCTTTTCATTGTATTTTTATTGTTTTATTGGTTCCTTTTACTATGTGGTTTTATTCGGCGTTGTTGTTAAACGGCCTCTGTAAAACAAACATTACTCTTGTAAAATTTAGTGGGTGGTGGAATTAAACATGTGGAGCTCCAGAACATCCGCATGGATCAGTTAAGGGACAGAACGGAGGAAAAAGAGGAAATATTAATAATAAACGGAGGAAATTCATGAAACCATTTTAACATGTGTTGTCTCTACAGAATGTGTGCATTGGTTACCTTGTGTACAAACTCCTCCATCCTCTCCATGGCATGGTGAGCCTGCAGCAGCGGAGTCATTCCCATGAAGCCTTCATCACTGCTCTTCTCATCCTCTTCTGCCTTTTCCTCTCCTTCTCCTCCTCTGTCATCCTCTTCGTCTATTCTTCTGTCCTCGTCGCACTCGGGGACAGTCTGACAAGAAAAGAAACGGACACATTGTTAGGGCTGTGGGATTTTAGGAGGATTGGTTGTTTTATGACACCTGGGCTATTTTCTCCTGGACTTCCTGGACTTTTTGCTTAACAAATAGTTTGATTTTTTTGTGGGTATTTTGAGTTTTAAATATTTTGTTTTTCGATGAATGAAGTACAACTGGAAGACACAGCGGGTGAACTCTAATTTGGACCCGCTGCAAGCACATGGTTCCCACTTCAGAAATGTGTGTGACTTTATTGATCCCAGCTTGCATAATCCTGTTCATGCACGCAAATGAGATTCAACATGACAAGAGAACTTCCTTCCAGGTTCATCATCGATCATCTTGCGTAACCTGCTGCGGCCGAGCGGTGACATCTGACGTGGATTCAACTGTGCAATAAGATCACAAATCATGTTGTGGTGTCCTCTGATGCACTTTGTGATTATAAAGAAAATTTGTATTTTTACAGCTGCAGGATTCAAGTGATTTGTCTTGTATTGCCCGTGAGCTACAGACAGGATCAGTTATTAATCATTCATTATCAATCAATTTTATTTTTTTTTTCATTACAGCAAAACAATTGTCACTGTGACAGTGTGTATGCTGCAAGGTGTTAGATAACTGAATTAGCATGCCTTCAAGGTGCCTGCGTTTTCTGTATCAACCAATTTTAGCACACTTTCCAGATTACAGTAATTACAGACAACTAGTATGCCAAAGACGATATCGATATCAGTGACTATGGAAAAATGTAAAAGATTAACAGAATTTTGTTGATTTTTGATTTGCAGAAGGGTGCATGCACATGAACAGACTGAGAAGAGATTTACTGACTTCAGCACTGATTAGATTCATAACAATCAGAAATTAAAAGTATATTTTAAGAAAGGAAAAAAAAGAGCAAATTTTTTGATTGAACAGATGCAGACACAGTCTGTCCAATCTTATAAATGGAAGATTAGACAGACAGTGTGAATTCAATTTAACACAATAGCTGTCACAGCTGGGGAGCCGGGCTCAGAATTAATATGGTTCGTGCCTTGTGATAAATACACAGTCATTCATCATAAGTGACACACAAGCACACACAGAACCGCACTCAGAGCTGAGCACACACACACCAAAATGCGGCGATGTGGCGAGTGGATACAGGTGGACAAAACTGATAGTGCACAACAAAGACGTGTTAAAAAAGAATGCATGTAAACACAGAATACATATTTCCTCACCACCAACGCAGACACACACACACACACACACACCCCATGTTCTGCTGAAAGGAAGTGATTAGAAAAGATGCGCTGTCTATTCTTTTTATTTCTCCCCAGGAGGAGGGCAGGCTGAGGAACAAAAGAGAGACAGGAGTGAGAAAATTAGAAAGAAAAAAAAACACACAGCGAGACGGAGAAAGACAAGAGAACTGCAGAAAAAGAGAGAGAGAGAAGTCCTGTTGTATTTATAATGCATGACTAACCCATTTTTAAAGACCCACCAGCAAAATACACTCCAACTGCAAGGTCTCTGCTTTGTGCGGGTGCGTGTTGACCACGATGTCTCTTATGGGGACATTTACATGTCTCACCCAGTCAAAACTCTGCGTACAGCCAACACTTTCAGGTGCCTACAGTCGCAGCTGTTACATCTGTCTGTCTGCTTACGAGTGTATAGACTGTGTTTAGTCAAGCATAAGGACCAATCTCAGTCTGCAGATGTGCAGTAAGACAAGGACACACACACACACACACACACACACACACACACACACACACACACACACACATATACATTTTCAATCACACCTGAAGGAGAAGAAAACCACAACCTCATAAATCCACTGTTTCAAAGCCCAGATAAAGGTGACACTTGATAACTATTGTGCTGTATTGTACTGTACTGTGAGTGTGTGTGTGTGTGTGTGTGTGTGTGTGGTTAAGCATCAGTGATTGAGCATACTATGTGAGCAGAAGGCATCTGGGTGGCTGCCAAGCAGTCACGTGTGCTCTGCGGTTTTTGTGTGTCAGCAGCCGCACATGTGTCCGTGCATGAACGTCATGCAGGTGTAAGCTCTAATTCAGAGCTGCTGGTCTCGCCGTGGACTGTGAAGCTATTCTTGAAGGGTGTGAATACCTGTGTGTGTGTGTGGGGGGTCGGAGAGGGGGCGGGGACAACAGAGGTGTCCTCCAAGTGTACTCAACACACCATAATGAAATCTACACATATATGTACAGACACACACTCACATGTTCACCGTTGAAGCATGGAGATGCATTCAGATACGCATCAAACACACAACATACTATTTCACACAATACGTACAGGATGAGACGACGGCTGTAAAATACTGTTAACACTTCAAGAACCCATTAAAATAAGGGGCAGCGTGTGATAGACACCACTTTAGTTAACACATGCAAGAAGAAAAGGAAAGTAAAGATGGGGAGAGGGGTGGAGGGGGTGGCATTTAGACCACAACCTTTATGTTAATGTGACTTATGACCAGCCACCTTCTCACTACAAACTACTGCACCAGGATACTGTACTGTCACACTATTGGTGTGAAGGCAGGTGTGTGAGAAAGAAAATGGCAGAATATGTGCTTATCTCCAAACTAGTGTAGATGGGTGAAACTGTTGTCAAATGATCTGGCATGCTTCTTACTGGCAGTAAAGCAAAGCAAGAAGTACATGCAGAATTTACTGGAAAATACTAACCTGCCCTGGTGATACTTGATTATGAGAAAACGACAAAATAGACACACTCTTCTTCTTCCCTGGTCAAAAGAAGCAGAGGCTAAAGAGGTCTGGTAAACCCCACATGCCAACGTAGTTTGCAATATTTTGGGATTTTCAGAGTTGAACTCTTCAGACCCGCTTCCCACAACTGACTTGAGGCAGTTTATCAAATTTTGTGCAGCTTTTTTAATTGTTTCTTTACTGATGGAAAAATCCTACTGAGCAAAATGAAAACCATTTAAAAACAATGAAAACAGTTTTTTCTTAGCTTGAGATTACATTTCAGAGAACTATGGTTTTGGTAAATGCTGTTAATATTGGTGTTAGTTAGTATCTGATTGTCTCTGTCTGACATAAAACACAGTGTGTTGAGTGTTGTACTTAAGAGGAAGCTATGGGAGCCTGCAGATACGTGGAGTATAGAAACACTGAAGATAATCAGATGCCAGCTTTAGAGACAGAACAGAAACTGCTTTTCTCCTGTAAGACATGTTTTCAGCTGCACAAAACTCAATCCAGACTGCGAGTGTTGAGGTTGAGGTTTAGCAGCAGGTGATGCAGAGAGTTTGGCTGTGAATCGCTCAGCTGATGCTGCTGTAATCAGATCTAATAACGACAGACGGGAGGGTGTCGCAGCAAAGCAGTTCTTGGAAACATCGTCTACCACCAACACACTAACGTGCTAAACATTCAGGCACTCATACTACACACACACACGCACACCACTTGGATGAAAGCAATATGTCAGCCACACGTGACTCAAACTGCCCAGTCTCCAACAAGTCATTATGGCAGAGGCTGAGGAGTCAAATTTTGCTCTGTGTGAAAATGTTTGCACATGTGGTTAAGGATATGATCCCATCCCTCTGGGAAGTGACCATCCTCGGCTCTGACAGCCCACTATAAGACAGCTCATCATGTATGACTAAAACAGTGTGGAGGTCACCGCAACCCGGGTCGGCTGCTCGTCTGAAACAGAGCCACAGTCACATGTGTTGGGCAATCATTATCGCAGTTGTTTATTATCTCAGAGTGCCGTATCTACTTTTCTAGGAAAAGATTTCCAAGGAAATGCCAGAGCAAGTCATTAAGACTCAGGAAATGTATTTAAAACAGATTTGATAACACATTCAATTTGTTAAAATGACTAGTCTATCATGAAAGTAAACACTCAGCTTTTGGGCGAAGTTTTGGAGGACCATTACTGATCTGCTTAACGCTTGTAAACTCATATTGCTGTTATGACTTTAAGACCCCACCTCACACTGAAATCTAGCTTTGACTGCAGCGCTATTAGAACACAAATGCAGAGAAACGATACAGAGCACAAAAACTGCAATCACTGATTATTTTTCCAATCAATCACCTGGGATATTAAAAATAAGAAAGTGAAAAAGGCTGATCACAATTTACCAAAACCCAAGCTGAAAAACTCAAAAATATTCAGTTTACTATTATAAAAAACTAAAAAAATAAATGTATATTTATTTATAAACAACATAAATGATTAACTGATTATCAAAATTTTCCAATTTATTTTCTGTTGATACACTAACAAATGAAATGATTACCGTAATCACTTCAGTTCTACTCACAACTCTAAGCACAATGTTTCCTGTATGTATGTGTGTGTGTGTGTGTGTGTGTGTGTGTGTGTAAACTATCAGAGTTTTTCTCAGTAAAAAAAAAGGCTCAGGAAACCTGTCTGTGCTGTGGTTACATTTAATAACTTTGTCTCGAAAGCCTTTATAAACGTGAAGTTCTGTAAACGCACTGTGCACATACATTACACAAAAACAAAAACTCCATTCATTCCTTTAAATAGAAGTTCACAAAATGGCACAGTACCCATACTTTGAAAACCACAAAAAGTTAAAGTGTATACAACTTTGGTACACAACTCAAGATAGAATAAAAACTACAGCAAAGTTTTAGCTTTGCATTATAAAGTAGCAACACCATAAGCACAGCTGGAAAGCCAGATGATGAATAAAATACCGAGGGAAATCTTACAGGAAGAGTGGGTTTGCCGGACAAAGTCGAGAATAACAACAACAGCGCAGGCACGAGCTAAGCAGCTAGTCCTGGATGGTACATAGACATGAGAACAAGAGAGGAACAAGGAAAAAAAATCCCCTGAGACATCGCTGTGCCTGCAGTAAATGAGGCAGCTTTTCTTAAAAGCCCCTAAAGACCAGTCTCTCCCTCTGTCTCACACACTGACACACACAAAAAAACATATATCCAGCTCCCCTCTGACTCATTAACCATTCTGTACGTAGCCCTGATTAAAGACTGTTCACACACACACACACACCTGAGACACCTGTGCGTGTGTGTGCGCGTGTGAAAAACGAAACCTCGGTCCTAATCAGTTCTGCTAAACTCTGCAGTCAGAGAGTAGAAGATAAGTTTGACAAAAGGAAGTGAGGAAGAAAATCTACCAGCGAAACATCGAACTCTACACTCAATGTAAACAAGGTCATGTGTTGGCAGTTTGGTAGAGGTGGGATCCAGGAAATGGCTGCCAGCCAACAAGAATACAGCTGAAAACCGGCGGACCAATGACAGCGGAGTTTGAACTTATAATGGACCAGAAAGGGAAGAGCTCACCCTTGTACACCGTAACCCCTGCACAGTGCAGACGGGGAGAGATTCGACATGTGACTCACACATGCACAATGCTCTCTTGGGACCGAAACAATTTGGAAAAGACGCCAGGACTCTGAAAAACAGACAGTATGTCCCAAACACATGCCAGACTAAAGAAAAAAAAAAAAACAGAAACTGTGGTCAGGCTGCCATGAGACTAACTGTTCTCTCTGTTCTTGCCCATGACCATGAGGAGGGCATGAAAAATCTGCATTAGCATAGCAACAAAACAACACAGATATTAATCACACAGCATCCAGTCAGAGGGCTCAAATGAAGGATCTTCACTGTCTAAAACCACTCCAGAGTTGCTTTTTTGCTTACTGGGTATCACCTGCAGTGTTGTGAGATTTTAAAAGCCCACAGAGGATGTGATCATCACTGCCTTTAGAGAGATTATTTCAACTAATCTCTTCAAGATGTTTAAAGGAGTAGGTCAATATTTAGGGAAACATACTTTAGTGCTTTATAACTGAGTGTTAGCTAGCGTGGCAATGACCAAAGGCAGCACAACCTGCCTGTCAGCACATCTAAAGGTCATTAATTATCATGTTATATCTTGTCTTTTTAACCTGTGCTGGACTGCTTCTTCTTCATCAGTCTGAACCAGTGCAGCATGTCAGTACTGTAACAAGGGTGCTCGAAAAACTGAAGTATCGTAATGTTAGATGGCAGGTACAATAAGAGGAAGTGAAACTGGATGTCCACCTGAAACTGGGCATTGAGGTTAATAGTATAAAATATCGGCACAAAGAGAGGATGTGCAGTGCAGAGGACTTGAAGGTCCAGAAGCTCAAAGCATTGTTCACCGTTTATTGGTATTTCCCTTGTTTTGTGTGTATGTGTGCAATAAAATTCCACAGCTTGCATTTTTGGCTGACAATCTCCTGTTCTTATCTGTCTTTAGTGTACAGTATGTGTTCGAGTATCTGAGTTTGTTTCTGGGTTAGAGGCGCATGTTTTCTTTTCATTGCCTGGTTAAACTCCATTTAAAAAAATAGGGGAACATTATTAGACTTCATTGGGTTCTTTGGCCATCTTTGGTTGTCAGTGGGATCTTTTTTCCACTATCCTGAAAATCTAATTTTTATTAGCTGCATTAGCCCAAACTTTCAATTAAACTGACTCACCTAACAGCTAATGCCCTCTAAAACACTTACAATCTCCTAAATTTAATCGAATAATCTCTCGACTGGACTTAAATGACACTGAAAATTTGGCACTTGGACAAATTACCAATGCAAAACTACAGCGTTAGTCTAAGAGGCATCATTACAATACATCAATTGGTACTGATCTGTTTAAAAAGTTTTGAGCAAGAAACTCTCATGACAAACATTTTATACTAAAGTATGCGGCTGGGAATGTTGGCAGTTAAAAAGCTATTGTTTTCAAAACTCTTTTACACATGTGGGTGTGATCAGGAAGACACACAAACAAACAAAGTTCAAAAAAGGTCTGGAAAAACAGGAAATTTTAAATAGTGTTTTTAACAAAAAAATACATTTTTGAAAAGAAAAATGAACCACCCTGTAGCTTTTAAAACAAAATGAGAAGCCAAAAAATACAGACCAAACTGCAAGAGACACAGAGGCAACCCATCTAATTTGATGGCAAACAGGAGGTGTGATACCAACCCCAAAGCACCACACACTCACACACACATTTCGAGACTCGCACTTACACCTACAGTAAGTGCTGAAAAATTCAAACAGTGGCCTTAGAGGTGTTGAAGACAGCATGCCCTTGCTGCCTGGGGAGAGGAGGCCTCGAGCGTTCTCTCAGGTATCGGGTAAAACGGGCACACACAAACACATGCAAGCGGACAAAATACACACACACAAATACTATTGTGTTTCAGCTCAAAGGCTCTATGCTGATTGCCCACACTGAAAAACGGACTGATGGCTTTGTCTGCACGCACACACACACACACACACACACACACACACACACACACACACACACACACAAAGTCAAATAGGAACACAGGAATGCTGCCTCTGGGGGAAAGTGTCTCGCTTATGTGTTTGATCAGTCCAACAGGTTGCCTTCATGCGATTCTAATAACAGATGTGATTTTTTTTTTTTTTTTGTAAATGTGTTTGCTTTCCTTCCAGGAAGACATCTGTACATGGACACAACAGGCCTATTTTTAGGGGCTGTGAATCTCGCACACATTCAATGTACACATCACTTTAGACTTCGAGTGTATCTAAAACTGAGCATCAGGCGAAGCTGAGCCAACCCGTTCATAATACACTGTTAATTACTTTAGCACAGAATGACTCATCGTGGAGTCTGAAAAGCCTTGAAGGTGGTCAGGGTGTCGATTATAAGCGGAGGTTGAAAAGCTAGAGAAAAAGGCTCATTGTAAAACACTGCAAAAGCAAGTTCCAAGAAACATGTTGGTAAAAGCTGAGAAACTGATGACATACATATTGCTCTCCTTTCTGCCCCGATGGTGCTTGCTGTCTGTAAACAAAACATCCTGTGCTTTTTTTTACTGGCCATACTTCAATGTGTTCCTGCTTTACATTTCAGCACTGTTTACTGGAGTCTGACAATGTGTCACTGTTTTATATACTACTATATTACTGCTGGGGATAACTCACCCATCACGAAAATTAAAGCAGCACTAAACATCGCCATGCAGTCTTTCAAAGGCACACATAAGCAAACTCCCACACATCATCCCAACAAACCAAATTTAAATATAAATCTGGTGGGGTTAGATTATCTTCTCAAGTCTAATTAACTCTAGTGTTTAATGTTCATTTTGATATGTGGAAACATATTAGGTCTTCAAAGGGTAACTGAAGCTACAATATCTTTTAAACACACATACACACTGCAATCAAGTGATTAAACCACAACACTAATTGCTGTTTCTAATGAACATGAGTATGTATGTGTGTGTAGCATATGGCTAACATCTTCAACGCTCTGTGTGTACATGTGTATCTGCTTTGTAAATATAATGAAAAAGTAAAATCAATTCCTATTCATGTCACGCCCACATACAGAATTTAATTTGGGGGGAAAAAAATCCAGTATTTAGTTTACTTGTATTGCTTATGTTATTACACAAAAAGACTTTGCTGGTCAGCCTCAGTTACAGAATATTCTGCTTCCCTACTAACAACACGTATTTAATTATTAATGTGAGGGTGTGTGTTTTGGTAGGATAGTTTTACTGAGTGACCAGTCGACCCACACCGCGCCACATGGCTCTGAACCAACCAGATGTCAGCGTGAGTGTGTGTTGGCGTGTCGGATACTCACCCCATTGTGTGAGGGGCACTCTGAGGTACTGAGGTGACTTGTTGAAGGACCTGAGATGGGCGTGTCTCCTTTCTCCCGGGGACTCATGGGACCTGTAGACGTGCTATCTACCGTGTGTTCAATGAGGTTTGAGGTTCTGTGTCGCAGTACAAAGGCCGGGCCCTCGGGCCCACTCGTCTCCCCTCCGTCCAGCTTGAAAGGCTGGACCGGTCTCCCGGGACAGAAGGCTCGATGGATAAAGCTGACTTAATCCAAATGAGAGCAAACCTGGTTCAGTGCAAAAAGGAGTAGATGGAAGTTAAACAGGACACAACGGGTGCAAATGTGACAAGGTGACAATATAAGATAGGAGACCAACCTGGACTTCACTGAGGAGGCTAAAGTCTTTGGACTGGACTAATGTCTTCACTCAGGACTTTATGGAAAAAAGCTGGAGAGAAACAAAAAAAGAGGAGCAGTAGGAAGGAGAAAGAGAGAGAGAAAGAGGTAGAAATAGAAAAAGAAAGAACACGAGGGGGAGTTAGTTTCCATGATTATGTTTATCTTCAAATGTGAAATTACAGTAATAAAATGCAAGCAAGACAAAAAAGAAGAAACAACAAGGACATCATGACTGTTGACCCAATATTGTTACAACACTAAAGCAATAACATAACCCTGATAGGAGTTAGCCAAATAATAAAAAACTACACGCCAATACAATAATCAATAAACATTAACATTAGATAGATAGATAGATAGATATACTTTATTGATCTCAGACTGGGAAATTACTTTAAAACTGATAAATTAAGTGTAAAGTATAAACCCATAGCACAAGCATCTATATCTATTTGGGCCTGACTGCCCAGATCAAATGTATGATAGTGGAGGCATTATCTAGTAGTGAAAAGGTCACAACTTGAATGACCTCACAAGACAAACCGTCCTAAAGATATAGTATATCACAGTGCCCACAGTAGACCATTCATTCAAGCCACTTCTGAATTGTTGCTTTATCTCTATCGCTTCAACCCGTGATATCAAGGTCATAAAATACTGGATCTACTAACACGGCAGCCAGTTAGGAGCTGCCAACTTGCTGTCATGGTGTAAATGCTTTGTGGAGAGAGGCATCAAGGACAGGAACACGAAATGCACACACGCAGGAAGTAGATGTGTTCCCTGTTCATCTGTCTCTAACCACTTCGCTGTTTTACTACACAGTTTTTATTCTGCTTGACAGAGAAACATAACACCACGTCATCAAAAATCATCAAAAAAAATTCCAGCTTGACAAACCAAAACCACCAAAATCAAGCCTGGCATAATTAAAAAACAAAGTCTTATCCAGTAAGACATACTGATTGGGTGCAACACTAGACAGCTGTAAACTCAGACATTAATTGTCATTAAGAAATTATCACGATGGCAACAGGAGTAAAAATGGGCATGCTAAACATCTTAAAACCTTAAGAAAAAAAATAAATTTTGAGCAAGCATGACTGCTAAAGAAATGCTTTGTTTGGAAAATTTACTTTTCTTTCCTCGTGCAGTCATTATGCCGTGGTGAGGACAAATATGCTCATGTGTACCTAAACCTGATCATATTTACAGTAGTTTGTTTCCGAAAACTCACACAGCCCAAGCGTTAATGTTGCGTAAATGATGAGAACTGAGGCTGCACATTCATATCAGCATATCTTACACTGCTGAAATTAGTTTTCACTCTGTGAGTCTTACCCTTGTGTAAATATGCCTGTGAGCACTGGACCACTTAATTTAAACCATCCCCCTACATTACCACACACATACATTAGGGCACTACACACTCGAGGGGAAAGAAAACAACACAACTGCACACACACACCTGAGTGTGTAATTACGAACATTCACACACCAAGTGTTAGAAGACATTTCTAACAGGGTGATGTAAGCGGTGCTTTTGTACCGAGTCTACTGTAACATCAGTGGGATCAAACTGAATAGCAGAGTTCAGAGAGTTGAAGGCGATAGAAAGTTGGCCTCTTCCCATTACAGCCGCTCAGCACCTGACAGAGCATGCATAAATCATCATTTTGAAATAGCTTTATTCAAGACTAAAACATACTCACAAACACTGTATAAGGGCGATGTATAGGAGGCAAACCAAGGCCCTGGTCAGACCTGGTATTAACATGCATCCTGACTGATCCAATCACAAGTGAACAGCCCAGTGTACAGCTGTGCAATGCACTCAAGATGCATTAAGGACACATTTGAGATCCAATTACTCAGAGCACATTTGGAGGAGGTTTAGACCATATATAACCATATTCTTTGAGGAGTGTGTACCCACATGTGTCCTGGGCCACAATGAAGTACTGCTAAAGACGCAACAACAACAGGCGATATAGCTTACAGTAATTTAAATTACATGTATTGTAAATTGTATTATAAATTACCTGTACTTTTACAAAGTACCATATTCTGACATTATTTACTTGTTTTAGTCACTTGTTTCACAAAACAGGTGTGTGTTGTGAGTGTAGAAACATGCAGTGGCAAAAGAACATTGACATAGACTTAAAAAAAATGGAGAGGATAGACAAAGAGTCGAGAAAAGAAAGAAGACACAAAAGAAAAGGACTGAGAAAATCACTAGATGACCGACAGGAAAAATAAAGAGGGTTTCATAACCGAGTGACATCGACCAACAGACAGCACCGCTATTCTGTGCTGGAAAAATGAGAAAAAAAGACTGAGGTTAGCTGAGATGACTGGCCTGTGGGCAGGTCCTATAATCGAAATGAAACACTTCTACGCTCAGAGATCATCCAATCAATCTCTCCACTTTTCATCCCTCCTTTTTCCTCCCCAATTGACTGTTGCTGAAAATTACACTGACACTTTTTTTGAGTAACTGCACCCTCATTTGCTGTCATGATGAAAAGTGAGACTTCATGTCGGTCCTTATTAGCCAGAGGAATAAACTACTTTTGATGGGATTTTTTTTTTTTTTTTTTACAACTATCGTCTCGTGCCACATTTGCCACACAAGAACAAACAGTTCTCAAGACAACTGAAATTGCTGAGACATTTTGCACTGTGAGGGTCTGATAAGAATCTGAAAGCAGTGGAACATTAAAAAAGAGTTTTGTGGGCATACATGACCATTTCACTTTGTACATATCTGCATATCCACACATTAAATACAGTCAGTTTCCTACTTGTTTCACAGCTTATTGTGTGGGTGTGTGTGTGTCTGTGTGTTTCATTTTCTCGGCCTTTGCAATTTCTAACCTGAGGAAAGCAAGTGCAAAACAACCAACAAAGGCCCTTTAGACTATATCCTGACCTAAAATAGCACACTCATTTTGCCATTTGCGCCATTAAAGGACAATAAAGCACTAAACATAGTTCTTCTATGTTCACAAGCTCCTTTTCCACCATACCTTACTGGCTGTATCTTACATTGCCTTATCTACAATACGTGAGGAAGGAAGAGCCACATGATTGGCCTGGTCTAATCAGCATATCTAGTTGGCCACATCACTCTATTGGTATGTTCACGTAGCTTCTATCTGCTTGTCAATAAGGTTGTGTGAAGGTTGGAAAGAAGTAGGAGGACAGCAAATACCATCATCAGTACAATTCACCTGAAAACACTGATTAAGAACACCGCATTCAAGAGTAGTAGAACATACAGAACAGAACAACCCATTCCCATATTACTGTTTTATCTCAACCCCATACTGAGATAAAAAGCAATAAATATGATGTAACACAGAGGAAAAAAATGACTTGCACACCCAAACCAAATGGGGCTTCCCAGTGTCGGTGCCAACTCCAAATGTTGAAGTTTCAGTTCTGAGAGAACAGCTGACACATTGTTTCTGTCCAGAACAGGATGTAAAATGACTCATCCAAATGTTTCATGCAGAGCAACTGTATGATCGCGATCTCCTCGGCACATAAAAGCCATATGAATGTCGTGTACACCTTTATTTTTTCCTCTATTAAAGTCCCTGTGTGAGGTTCAATCATTTTCCATAATCAAGCTCCATGAAACAAACCAATAACACAGACAACTTCACCATCTGCTCTGTTTTTCTTCAACTCACGAAAAATAAAACATCAAACTGTCCCGAAGCAACACTTTAACCTCAGGAAGAAAGAGATGAATGGACACAGAGGATAAAAACAGAACAGTGCCCTGAAGGAACCAGACTTCACTTGACGTGACGTGCTGGGTAAACTTGGGTGAAGGAAGAGATTAACCAAATACCTCTCCTCACCCAGAATCTCTACTGGTGTGCCCTGGAGCAGCACTTCTCTTTTCCGGCTAATGAAACTGCTCAGCAGGCACGTTTTTTTCAACCTTTCCCCAAATACATAAAACAAGGTTGTGTGTCGTCAGCCATATAGAAAGTCTTTCAGTACTCCCACTGACTTCCCCTTTTAATTTTTAGTATTTTATTCTCTTGACATTATGAACCAGTACTAGGGCTGAAAGAGTAATGCTATCAATACACATTATTGTCTTGAAACCATGGATGCTATTGATCCTTTAATACTGACGTTATTGATTTGACCTAGAGGTCAATATCAGCAATAACCTCAGTGTGCAGTGGTGTATCCAGTACAGCTGATAAGGCACTGTTTGTACAAGTCTTGCAGGCTGTGAGGCATATAGTGAGTCTGCAATTTTAAAACCTTAACTGTTTTGTAATCCTAATATTGATCTTTAAATGTCAGGGTCTGTGATGTGACCCCTGATCTCAGTAATACAGGTTTTCAGGTTGCAGTATGTTGCTGGGTTTTTGAAAGCTAATAAACATAAAAACAAAATAAAGCAAAGTGAATGCCTGTGACACATTTGCGTTTGTGTTAATGCTGCTGCTACACTGAATATATTCTTCAGCTCTGATTTGGTACTGGATGCTAAAATATACTAATTTCAAATAGCTTGAAAGGTTGTGTGGGTTACTGCATTACAGTCTCACATGGAGGCTGCAGGTATCCAGAGAACCATTAACTGGCTCCTCAGGAGATGTTTGCTGACACTAATTCCCAAGTCTTCTGCTGATTAGTCTGAAAACCAGTTACCAGCAGCATAAAATTATTTATTTGGATAAACAATTCCCTTCACAAAAGAAAAAAAAATGCCTCCTTAACATCAACATTTAAAAAAATGCCTCTGATCACAAGGAAACTGAAACAGTTTTTTTTTTTCTTTCAACCCTCTTTCAGGTTCCCCTAAGTGAAATACACAAAAGGAAATGCAAATACAAATGATGAAAAAAACAATTAAACAAAACAAAGCCTGCAGGTGGTAGGCTACTGATAGACAAGCAAAAGCTCTAGCACAAATAGCCCTATGTATTTATAATATTTACTCAACAAAGCTGTCACTATTACATCTGCTTATTCTGATTGTTCCATGAAGGTTTAGCCCCTAACGAGGTCATTAATCAACTATTCCACACAGGCATGAATAAACCTCCTTAGGTTTATTGTGACGTGTCAATTTTGTATTCATCTCATTATCACTTCCTCTCGCTTTCTCTGAAGAACACGCACACAGCCGGCTGACTACACTCCACAGTATCATCATCACCATAGAGCTGGAAAACATCAGTTTTTGTAACTGACAGACAAGCCTAACAGGAACTCAGGTAGAAAGAAAGAAAAAAAAAAAAAAACAAAACTGAAAAGAAACGTCAACTTGACTTGATCTTGTTCTCTAGTGTTTCCTCCTCGTGTGAAAAAGTGAGTGGTGTGAGTGGTGCAGCTGTGAAAAAGTGGGAGTGGAATGAAAAAGAAGCAGAAGTACCCTCTTCTGGCTCTTCAACTTTAGACTGGGTACCCACTGTAGGGTTGACGGGCCCATCTGTTACTGCTATGACTGTACTAAAAAAGCCCAAATATATCACTTTCTGTGGAAATGATGTGTAATAGAGAAAGGCAGGGGTGACAGGTGACCTGAATGATGGCGAATGCTGCCTGAATTTGAGGCAAACACACCTGGTTTACAGAGGCAGGAGAGAGGAAATGTGTTTTATGGAGAACTTGACTATGCTGGACGTTTGCCTCCCATCATGACTGGTAAATCTCTGTTAAGTGCCCATTAAAAGGCTCCTGCTGGACACTAAGATGAATTTTGATTCATGCTTTATTCAACACAGGTGAGCCGCAAATGCCAACGAGTTAAAACAATAACTTTTCAAACACACATTTTTGTCTGCAAGGAATCTCATTAGGTAATAAAGTCAAACTAATTTCTCTCACAGATTTAGTTTAAATACAGCATATTGCAATGACTACACTGCTTTACATTTAACTAAAAATGCCAAAATACAGGTTTTTGATTTGACACACTGCATAGGACCTTTATCAACAGCAATGTTACAGGTCTTGAGTTGTGAATATTAGTTGCTGTCAAGCAACAAGCCTTATTCCCTATGAATGTGTGCGCAGTGTCTGTGCCACTTGGTCAGATATGGCCTATGGCCTCACACCTGCTATGTCATTACTCTCTGTCTGACTGACACTGACACACACACACACGATCATAGCAATGACACGAACTAGGACGACCTATTAAAGCAAGGACAGTAACACTGAGTTAACAACAGGCATCGACCAAATGCTGTTCAATCTTCACCAACTATTTAAACCTGCGATAACTGATTTATAACTGACATATTTTTCAGATAATATAGTGAACCTGTTAGCAAAACAGTTCCTTATTTACACCTCCAGCACCTACAGAGCAATGTTAACATTACGTTCTTTTGAAAGTCCAATATTTACTCTTTTAGCTCCATTTTGGGCTTTACCTGAAGGCATGTTTACCCAGTGCTGCTAAGACAATGAAGGGATGCAGTCTAAAAACAGAAATCCAACTTAGGCGTGACTTTCAGCTTGTCTATGACCTCACACCTGGGTTTTTAGGTTAGAGGCCTATAACAGACAACAGAATACACAGTGTTTTAATAACAGGTTACACCAGCATGTCAGCTTAAAAATCGAAACTGGCTTACACTGATATGTATCTTTTCATTACTCTTTTTTGACAGCCGAGAGATTTCACAATAGCTTAAGGACAAAAGTTAGGCTTATTCGACATCTAATTTATTTAAATTTTAACCAAATGACATGTTAAAGCGTAATTTAAACCAGCTTCATATTCATCAGTGGGAACTTTTGGAATGTCTCCATATTTACTTCCTGTATGACAACATCTTCAAATTCAAAATAATCAGCATTCCTATAAATAACATCACTTTTTAACTTCAAGTGTCCACGTGACACTGACAACAGGGAGCAGAATCATAATGTCGGTCCAAAATCCAGAAGTACATTATAAGATAAAGACTTCCTCTGACAACATATTTCGCACATTGCCCTTTAAACAACTTGGCGACGCTGACTGGCTTCTCTCATGTCTGCCTCTTTTTTCACTATCTGCTAACATCAGCACAAGTCAAACATAAAGATGCATATCTGTAAAGGTTAAGGTGAGTATGGAACGGTCGTTAGGGAAGACTGGCAATGCCTTGAGCCCTCTTATCTTGCTCCGGCAGAAAGAAAAGCAGTATCGATGTCAATAACTTTTTTTTATTATTATTTCTTTTTCTCCAAATGGTTTTGTCCCAAAAAGCAATTACTCAAGCACATTATCAGCCTCTGAACCAAAAAAAGCTCAACAGTAAAATTATGAGTTTAATCAGTTCTGAATACTTAATATCAAATTTACAAAAATAGGACTTAAACTACATCAATCAATGACCTTTTGCTATCCATTAACTATTGGACATCACGCTGTCTTCACTAAAAGTTGGAACCGTCATTCTGGAGGATAACTGTTCAGTTGGTGGTGCGACTGACTTTACTGTGCTTTATGCCGTGTGTGTTCCTGTGGCAGGGGGTTGGTGAATAGGCCTCCCTTTGTGTTTAGGACAGCTTTACAATGATGTAAACCTGCTCTTTAGGGACCACATGACTGCTTTTACTGTTCACTGGGACTATGCAGTTGCACTGAGACCTGCACTTAAAGGTAACCACACACATACACGCCCACCCTACCATGATATTACTGAAAATACTTCTTTGATGCTGTGTCTCCATGTAGCTACACTTAAAAGCTGCTCAGTGCAAGCAATAGTGTAATAAAAGTGTTTGCTTTAGCCTACTTGCAGCTTCATCTGGGTGTGGTTTGCTTCATTAGAAAAATTACTCAGAAAAGCTAGTTTTGTACGTTTTCCTGTATCAAACCACTATCCTAGCTGCCTTTTAACCCAGATCAACTACCTGTCGGTAACAGAACAAACTAAATAATATAAAGACAATAATCTTACTTCATCGAGTTAACCACCTAGCTTCGTTATATTACATGTAACATCTAAGCTGTCTGTCTAAGAATGGGTGTCCTCTGGTGACCACTCAGTCCTGGTACTGCAGCGAGTTACTGATGTGGCTGCCAGCAGTCTTATGATGGAGAGATAAACAAAGAGAACCAGTGTGAAGTGAACCACACACCCTTGTTCTCTCATTCACAGCGTACACAAACAGGCAACCACGTAGTACAGTTACTACCAAGTGAACACACGCTTGGCAGACATAGAGGGGAAAAATATAAATAGTCCAACAATATAAATATGTAAAAACTGTCAATAGTGAGTATAGACTGAATTATGTGTAACGAGAAATGCCCCCACAACACCCCCTTCCCAATACATTCCTAATTCAATCAGAGGACAAGAGAAAAATACAATGACAGATTACACACATTCAACATATGTTAGGCGACATTCGGGTGTCCTTCGCCAGATGAGATGGGCCAATCCGTCAAAGTCAACTCAGCAGTTTGGTTTTGATGTGTAAGAAACTGAGGTAAACACACAGAACTCATGTAACAATCTGTCACATTTATACCTCACAACTTTCTTTTGAAGAAGTAAGCAGAATTCATGGAGGATAGAAGAAGGTAAAACATGCCCACCAACAAATAGAAAATGATCTGATTTTGCCTCTACTAGAGAGAAATGTTCCCATAATCACAGTTTTTCACACAGACATAATGCCGTAGATGCAAGCGGAAAAATACAAAAAAAATGCATAGTCAAGTAATCAGGTTAAATCCAGCCCAAATCACCACCCCAAGTTTTTGTTTCTAAATGTCTCTAAACCACCAACCATCTGAACAGCTGAAACCACAACAAGGTCAGTGTACTGTTGGCTCTGCTAGTGAACACGGTCTAGCTAAATGCAGTGGTTTTCATGCACTGGGTGGTAATGCAAAGGTGGGTCACATGAAGACAAAAATAGATCTCCTAGATGTTCTGAAGAAAAGTGAACCTAAAGCTACAAACTAAATTTAAGATATAACTTCTGGCTTTAGGAGTTTAACCTGAGCCAGTTATCAATCATAATAATAATTTTTAACGCCACTGGCATCAGATTGGTGCTTGGTTGAAACACCAAGTCCAGGTGTCGGAATCAGCATCAGGAAGGAATAAACAGTATTAATCCACATTTACACAAACGTCTGCACATACACTGACAAATTTCCAAACACCTACATAGTTACAAATCAACATGAATAAAAGCTGCTGGAAGTAGCTTGCATACACACTCTTTATCACAAAGAAACATAGTTTTTATGTGAATGCTGTTTACACTTTTGGGGAGGAAAAGAAGCTTCCTTTGCTCTAGAGTCTAGACAAAGTGATTAACTAATGCCATGCTTATTTAGCTGGGCGTATTGCAAGTGTTGTCATGTGTATACACGTTCACTTTGGCAACAAACACAATCCATTTAAGACAAAGGTGTGTTTCATTCTTTGCATGTTATACACCACACGCAAACAGGCTTTTTTTGTTGTGAGAGAGGGAAAGAAAGAACAGCCAGAAACAAGAAGAGGAATATGAAAGAAACAGAGAGGCAGCTACTTATGATCAATCAATTTTGCTCTGACAGTTCTCTACTATTCTTAGAAGCTATGTTTAGCTGCTCTCCTGCCTGGCACACACTCAAAGACTGACTTCATTATACATTAAATTCTCTGGAGAGTTGTGCTTCCAGTAAAAAAATATGACTTATAGCTCAATAGCCATGTCTAGCAGGGTGAGACTTGATGCACACATTAGCTCATGCAATGGAAGTTCACAGCTTATTCTTTGTGTAATTGCAAATCAATATCTTGAAACAGGAAATTACTGCAAATTTTCTGGCAAGATGAATCTCAGATAAACTCTACGTGGTAAACTTACTGCAGTCCTGTGGTTATTGCTTTATGCACAACACAGAGAACACAGCTGCTATACATAAAACTGATGTACAGATCTGCTTATCATCCTTGGGTGGGCTGTGACACTGAAGTACACTGACCTGCAAAAAAGCAACTTGAGAATAACAACAGGATGGGCATGTGTAATTATATTTAAAGATCATAGTTTTAAGTTTCTTTCCGGTGTTGTTAACTTGCATGGGTGCAGACTTGCAAGTTGAAATAATGACACTGTGAAGCCTCAAAGGGTCAAACTGCAAAACAAGGCGCTAATTAAAAATGCAAAACCGATTTCAACACAAATACCAGCTAAGACGCTGCTCCATGAAATATCCATGGGGTAATCTCAAGATAGGAGACGGCTGGGAGTGTTTTTGTACGTAGAAAGTTTGGGTTCATGGCAAACAGGCTATCAGCTACCCAGCCCATATAATATTTATAAGATGACCTCATGCTTTGTGGCAAACCGAACAGTGAGAAGAAAACTGAAATGGGATGGGCAAACATGCAGTGCTATATGTGCATTCAGAGCAACTAGAAAAAATGTTACGTAGCAAAAAAGTAAAAACAAGAGAGAATTTATACTATAACTGCTCAGTTTTCCAGTGATGACAGTCAATAGTATCTGATGTTTAACAAACCGCTCTCAGCAGCCCTTTTTGCAGAAAGGATATATTGACTGCTTAATAACGAAAATGATAGCTTCTTCTTTGAGTACGTGCTTAACAAAAGTCAATACAAAAGATTTTCTACTATGGCTAACAGTGTGAAAAATGTGTAAAGTCCCTACGAATTAGGTTCATAATGGGACATCGTGTCTTTGATGGTCATATCGAAAAACTGAAAAATCGAAAAACTAGCTCAGACTGACACATAGTTGTTTATTTCATATTTACTGCATAGACAAAAGGATCGATTCAACAGCATTAGTACATAACACAGCTAGATACCAAAACGTGTTTGCAAACAAGATCAACCAAGTTGAGTCAAAACAAGGCTATCAAGTGACGAATCAGCATTTACAACAACTTCTTAATAATATAATAAAGGCTTACAAAGGCAAAGGCTTACACTCGCATATAAATCAGCAGCAAACTGAGCCACAATAAGCAATGCTCAACACAAAGTGCCGAGGAGTCAACACAACAGTGGCGAGCAAGCCAGACAAAGAAACTCAAAACTCCAGCCAGACTGCGTTCTTGTTGACAACGACAATTCGTATACTTTCAACAAAACACACACACAAAAGAGCATTTTTATCTATTTGGTCTCAAGCTGGTGCACAGTGTCACCTTATATCTGACCCAAGCGGTGTTGTCACAAGTGAATGAGAAGCAGACGGCAGCCAATCGACAGAGTCTGACGATGGTTTGTTTACACCGAGCTAGCGAGGTGGCTAGTCCGCTAACACCAGCTGCTAAATACGAAAGAAGCCAAATAACTCTTAAACGGAGCTTGTACCTATTTTGACATCTTACCACATCCACCGACATGCATTTAAACATACCAAATATTCCATCCATATAAGTGATAATGCCTCGCAAAGAGAGCAAAGCTGCGCTTTCATAGTGGCTAGCAGATTATGCTTCTCTCGGTTGTTTTGACAGCCAGAATTAGCTGGATAGCAAAGCTGCTAGCTGGCAGGTTACATTCAGAGAGTCGCTAACGTTATGGCAGGAAAGTCCTGGATGAATTCAACAGTCTGAAACAAGATAGAACAACAATAAACAATGGCCAATGTCAACTATATTACTTACAAAGTCCCGATGTCTGAATGAGAATCCGTCCTCGTTGTCGTATAACTTAGCAGTTGAGCCAGAGTTGTAGAAGCTGCTCTTCTCTCTACTCTGAAGGGTTTCTGACTGTCGCTAGACCTGACTGGACGTATGAGGGAGGCAATCACTGCGTAACGCCACTCGCATGACGTGCAGACAGCCAATCAGAGCGCTCAAAGAAGAAAGAAAAACGACCAATTACTGACGATGACATACAGGAAGAGACGTTTGAGTTGAGTTGCTTGACGTTGAGTAATGCTGTAGTTTTTTACTACTTTTAGAAATTTAATTATAGATTTCAGAGTTAAAACAAATATGTGTGATAGGTTATGTAATATTACGTGAGTTGTTCCATATCAGTGTTTTATTTGTGTAGACGGCGGTATTTGCATTAGAAACATGGCAAACAGCTGCCATGTGGAACTTGAGCAGCTACATGTGATCAGCCAAATACCTTCCAGTCTAAAGTCTAAAATGTCTTAATCCACGGGCCAAATAAACATTATATATACAATACAATATGCACATAGGCCTATTTAGGCTGCAACTAACAATCATTTTCATTATAGGTTAATCTGCCAAGCATTTTTATGATTAAAAAATAAAATCATGTCTTCCAATTGCTTGTTACATCAGGTACTACAACAATCCAAGAGATACTCAATTCATAATGATCAAAAAACAGAAAAACATCAAATTAATACATAAGGTTTTGCAAATATTTGGTTATTATTTTTATTTGATGTAAGAATGACTGTTTGTAAGCTACAAAGAAGGTACTTTGTGATTTGCTCTTTCTTAACAGGGGGATTGCCCTAATCCTTACCCTAACCCTTCAGTAGTCATGTATCTCTCTCGTATGAAGCTGCAATTACATATCTGTCTGCTTCTCCAGCATCACATTCAGTGTTATAGCTGTATCAATACACACGGCACAGTCAGATAAAGGATCAATGAGTCAGGCAGACTAGACTAACATATTTCACTAAACAAGCTTTCCACCCCCAACCCCCCTGCACTCTTTCAGCTACTAGATGATGAAGAGGGGGGTTATGGTAGGTCCACAAGGTGGATGCACCTGCCTCGTCCTCCCTCAAATCACCTACTGTCTGTAGCTGTAATAATAGTGTTAGTCGTAATGATTTTTTTAGTTGTGGTGTGCCAGTTCAACTCCAGCCTCAGATATGAGAGAGACAAACATGACTTCAAACTGAGAATCACAACACCACTGGATCTCTTGCACTCTCTGCTCCCCTGACCTGGGGTGTACCATTGCCAGAACACACACACACACACACACACACACTGCTGTACTGCAGATGTGGTTGACTCTGATTGCATGATTGTGCAAATGGATTTATTGTGATGCAAGAATCTAGCAGTTGGTTGTGTTGCTACACCCAGCACAGTTCGGTTTCATCGGTCTGGTTCATCAGGTCTACACTCCCACCAGTGAACAAGTTCAACAGCTTTTTCATGTTATGTGATTGTTTGCAGGGGAGGAGATGCCTCAGAAATCTGCAAGAAATGTTGAAAACCTTGTTCCCAGTGCTGTGCCAAGGCAGATAATTGTATGCGTATGACATCACCTCAGTACTTTTACCCGATTTTTATTGTATGCAATGTATTTATCTTATCACATCTTAACTGATCAGGAACTGTTGAGTGTTAAATTTTATTTCTTTTGAAGACAAACATTAGTGTTTAATTGTACCTTATGTGCTATATGCAGGAAAATATATAAAAAGTTTATGATGTAGTATAAAAGTAATAGAAAAGGTTAGAAGGAGTGGCTGCCATACTCACCCACCACATTTATAAGACAAAGAGGTTTACAGTATTTTCTGAATTCCTGATTACATCTCACATAACCTTCAACGACCTGAAAACGATTTGTACAGAACATATTATTTGCTCAACACACAATTTTATTGACACAACTGGAGGTTTTTTCAGCTTATCAGTTGAACTGGCTGACTGGCATAGAGTTCGTCCACCTGTTTTCTGTCTCTCTGATGAAGTTTACCCTCATGCTTCAAATCAATTAATTTTTAGCATTTTTAACTTTCTGTGCTGAGTGTGCACAGGCACATTTAGCCATTTAACCTGGTCTGATAGTTTTCTCTGAAGTCACAGGATAAAATGCTTCAAAACAGGCAATAGGGCAATAGATGATTTCTGTCAAATTGTCTGGTTTCTAGGAAAATTGGCTCAGTCTTGCTTGTACTTCTTTCTACACACAAAACCCAGTGAAAGAGGAAATATCTCAACATCATATGGTCACTGCCATTTGTCAGCTTGTTTTCAAAAATGTCATCAAATTTCATGGTCACATATTGTTCCTCAGCAAACCTTACTGAGGAGATGATCTGACGTGCTTTGAAACACTGAGAATTGCTGCTTGCTGAAGGGGAAACCTTCAGCCCCACAATCTTCCAGTGAACTCAGCAATGGTGGCGACATGCACTGCAGTTTGTTTGCATAACTTTGATTTCCGATTGCCCCATGTTCACATTGCTAATGCCGTGTTCAAATGTTCCTTCGTTGCTCCGTCTGTGTGTATTTGGGGATATGTGTGCCAGTCTCTCGTTAGTTAATGTGGCCATTTAGGTAATCTGTTACTGCTGTACCAACTGGAGCAAGAAAGGAGACTTGGCTGCTTTATAACTGTGGAGGTTATTTAAGACTTGGCTGGAAGTGGTTAAAGATTCAATCAGTACTGTGTGCATAATGTGTGTGTGTTTTTTTTTCTGAAGAAACAAACTAAATTTATAAAGATAAAAAGAAAACATGTTGGAACATCTCCATTGCCAAGTTGTTATGCAGTTTTTAGTTCAAACAAGTAGAAGATTGCAAAACACTTGCAGCAGCATTTGCAAGTATTTAAAATTACTTGGGTGTTCATGTCTTTTGTAATTTGCATGTGTGCAGACTACAGTAAAACATTTAAACATTTAGATATTGAAAATTAAGAATAACAACAAAGAAATGTGTTCACAGGCCACTTCATTTTTCTGCATCTCATTAATAATTTCCATAATTCTATCCAAGTAACTTTTCATTAGCTGGCAGTGGTGTGTTTTAAAGACATTGTTTGTGTTGCTGGGATGCTGGTATTCACTCAGCTTCCACATGTCTGAACAGGTAGATCATACCTACATCAGGTGTATCTTTCTTTTTGTGGATAGTAAATCCCAAGTGTTTATTCATTCAGTTGCTCTCATGTTAGGGAAGCAAAGTCAGCTAAAGGTTTGAAATTAATAATAAAAACACATTATCAGAGAAATTGCATGATTGTTATCAAAATGTAAATGCAACCTGGACCTGGAATATGTAATCACATGCACCAAATACATGAAACAAATAAAGCCCTCTGTAGACAGAGCTGGAGTAATGACATCCATGGCACAACAAGCCTGAATGTAGCACCCATGATCCCACGTGTGATCTAACACAAATGCGCGCACACACACACACACACACACACACACACACACACAAAGAGGGTGTGATGGAGGAAAAGAGCACAATGATGAGAACAGTTTTACACCCACCACACCTCATTCTCTCGTTCACAAGTCATGGAAAATTTTATCGCTGCTCTATTTAGCATCCAGTTAAGCAAGCTTAAGAGGAAGAGCACCTCATAAATGGTGAATCGTATTGTTAATTAAGCGTAAGTTGGAAAACGTTAATAATGCAGTCCATGCATATGATATATTGTTCAAAACCGGTGAAGTTTAAATTGCGTTCATTCAGTGGTATTCAGCGACGACCCCGCTGAAGTCTGTCACATTTTTCATGAGGCCTGGAGTGACTTCTTGCATTTACTTTCCGGTGTCGCTCTTAATTTTAATAAACTTTTCATGGGTGCAGCCCTGAATTTTTTAAAGTGGTTTCATGTTAGCTCCATTGATGGATTTCATTTGCAGCTGCTGATGCTCAACATTTTGCAGTTTCAAGTGTTTTTGCAATGAAAAGCAACCTGAACACCATGAGCAAGCAAACCAGATTTGCATTTTGTCTGAGTGACATCCACATACTGCATAAACTTGAACTGAAGCCATTAACAACAGATTGATGCTACCATGCATACAACAAACAGCACATTCAGTGAGATTCTGTCTGCAGATTTGTGTGAAAAATAAGAATTATTTGTTCCTGGGTTTAAAAGACATTAATTAGAATGAATAATTAGAAAATCAAATATTCTTATTTAGTGGTCCTGATTGGTCCATCCTGCTCGAGCCAAAGCTTATGGATAAACGAGCTTGCAGATAAGTGGCTGACAGTCAGTGTTTGACTTGGTCTTTAAGCTCTGAGTGTGTCTGTGTACTTCAGAAGTAGAAAGACAACAGGCGACAGCAACAGAATAAGAATATTTACATAGATACTGTGTATATGTGTGTGTGTGTGTGTGTGTGTGAGAGAGAGAGAGAGAGAGAGAGAGAGAGAATGAGGTTGTGTCTTCTTCACTTGAGCTAATCCAGATCAGAGTTCGCCTACGGATGTCTTAACTACAACAGCTGCTGGCTAATCTGCACACACACACACACACACACACACACACACACAGCATGCAAGATCCCATTGTAGAGTTTGCTTCTGGCATCATGTACAGCTACAGCTACTAAAATAATCAAAAGAAGCTTTTTTGCCTCTGCGAGACAGCATTGTGAATGTGGTATGTGCCGTTTCCCGCTGACATCCTTTCACATGTTAAGACTTCTTATGGAGAACAGCATGTTCTGTATTACTGACGATCTTTCCTTCATTTTATATGCTGACATTTGTTTGCCAGCCTTCGTTGGTTTTCCCCCACCGGACACAGGGGGAGCAGAAGAGCTTTCAACTCCTCCTCTCCTGCTCCAACATGCCAAAAGAACAGGTTGTAGAAGAGTTTTCTCACTGCTCAATGCCACAAACAGCGTAGAAATGTGAAATATGTGAGGATAAATTGTTTTAGCCTTCATACAGAAGAATAATTCATGCCACTAAGCAGGTTTGGCATTATAATTAAACAGTTGGCAGTCAAACACTGAAAGGCCCTGCAGTAAAGAACCAGAGGGTGAGATCAGGACTCAGGATTGTAGTGATGTTCCAACCGGCAGACACTCTTTTTTATTAAAGAGCCCAGTTGCTCCAAAGCTGTAGCAGAAGATAAGGGAAATGTTTATAATAAAGTCTAAGCTGCAGGACAGCTCCAGTTCGCCAAACATCCGAGGAGACAGAAGTCACACTGGATTTTGATAGTGGTGGCTGAAACAAAATAAGTTTATCAGAATTTTTCTTAGCAACATGTTCCCCCTGAGAGACTATGGCTCAAACTGGCTAATTTTAGAAAGGAATGTTATCCAGTCACAAACTTTCCTGAAGGAGTGTTAGCTTAAATTGGAATTTGTTAGAATGATGCAAAAAACATTCAAGATGGACTTAAGGCTGAAGTCAGTAAAAATCAACCTGATCCAACTTTTCTGCTACAGCACTACATCCACACCTCTGTGGGAACTGTACAATAAAGTGCAAAAGAACAGACTTAAAACTGGCTTTGTAATGATAAGAAAAAACACAACGTGAATCATTCTCATGAGAGCAGGAAAAGGAAACCAAAGATGGGTATCTTGTTGTTTGTATGAGGTGGATACAATCCGATTAGCAGCATCGCAGCAGCAGATGGCTGTCAGGTGAGAAGGATTAGAGAAACCGCCGCGTTACACTTTCACTGGGCTAATACACACATGAGCATATGCACACGCGCACTCACACATTTCAGGACACTCTCAGACACAATCATGAACCATCAGTGTAGAATTATTACATGAATACTAGTCAGCAACAGCAGCAAATCTGTCTGTGATGTGAACATTAAACACACACTATGAGTCCAGTTATCAGTGAGGAGGATTACACACAGACAGTACTGTAGGTCGGTCGTGCTGCTCTGGTCAGTGTTTTAAAGGAATTAGCTGTGAGCATCTGAAAGTAATGGGATTGTTAGTCAGGTCACAGGTTCAGACTTGCTGGGTCATGGCATTTAAGTGCTAAAAGTTGTTAGAGATGTTTAGCTGCTGGAGCATTTTATAGAGTTACAGAGAAGAGCTCGCGCTGCTCGTACCATAAAGTAACCACAAGAGAGACTGGGTTAGATGATGCGGAGAGTTAAAAGCAGCCTGGCATCAGTGGAGCAGATGAGGAGTCAAGGAATGGACAAAAGTCTCAAGGAGGCGTGAGAAGATGAAGGTGAAATAATGAATGAATGACAATGTAAGAAATCAAAATAAATCAACTGTGAAAAATCACAAACAACGTTACAAACATATATAATATTTTACTTTTTTTAAGTGAGAAAACAATACACATACTGGATATATAAGCAAAATGCGATGCATGGCAGCATTCTGCTCATGTCGGTACTGTAATACTAATATGATTGGCCAACATATGTAAACACTGTTTAGCTTTATGAATTAATAAAACCGCATTTACTATTCACAAATAATGGGCTTGAGGATTGTCTGTTAAAAAATGTAAATGTAAAAGATGGATGCTAGATTCAGTGGCTGGGAGTTAATGTTGACTTGAATAATAACAATAATAATAACAATAATAAAGTATGTACTGTATTTTGGAATTGAGCACACTGTGCTAATGATAATCGTGTTAAAGCATGAGAAACTCAATTCAAAATTAGTAAAAGGTGAAAAAAAAATCTTATTTTTGACTTTATTGTATGAACCTCAATCAATACTAAAACATGTTTACCTGAAGATTCTTTCAGAATGAATTTTAGCCACCTTAAATATCTCAATGCATCCATATAAATATCTGTAAATGATGATCGTAGCGTTCACTGGATAGTGTTAGTATCAGATGATATATCTGTTCAGAGGCCTTGTCACACTAACTAAAGACACACACGCTTGTGCTGACTGAAAGGAAAGTCTTAGCTTCCCATTTTCATGATTAAAATAACAAGTTTATTATGACAGATTTCACTGCTGAATTTAGCGTGTATGTCTGGCAATGTTTTCTAATTTTATGGCGTGAGACGACGTCCAACTGTCGACTGTAAAACCGACTCGCTACTTTCACAGCACAAAAGACTTATTCCTTCAAAGATTTTCTTCAAACAAAAATATTGTACATTGTATTGTACAAATTACTTGCTAAAAAAATTAGAGAAATAAAAACTGCCAGACATTCAGCCAGTGTTTCAGTATAGAATGACTTGCTATATTAATCTCTTCAGTTGGTTCTTCTTGGCACCTTCTTGTGGATGTTGTTCCATTTATAATTTTGGTATTAAAGTTGTGAATGGCACTACTCTAAGTCAGTTTCTTGTGCTGCATTTCTTCCCTATTTCGCAATCACAGCATCATTTTCCAAAACAGCCTCTCGTCTGTAGATGTCAAAGGGACAGAGTGCAAGTGTCGGCCGAGATCAGACTTTTTCCGAAAGAACTGCAGCGGACTCAAAAACAGAACAACGCCTCATTGTCGGACTAGTTTATCAAAAGGATACACAATAATACTCACGTATAAAACATAGAAAACAGAGAATGAAAATCAATATTAAAATATACTTTTTTCTGATCTACTTCTTTTTTAAAGTAGCACATAATAAATTGCAGTCCTCTCTGTTTTTCAACACTCATGCATTCAATTTTTCCACAGCATGTCCATTTTGTCCTCTTCGTGTTCGTGTCCATCAATTGGATTATACGCTTACAATAATGTAAACTCAAAATTCATGGTATAACTATTAGAAAATGTTAAACTGGTGGCAAAACAGCCAAAGCTCCACACAGGGCGCCGCAGGGCCTTTTGTTGACTTAACAAGTTGCACGAGACGAAGAGGCCCACTCTCAGTGAACGTGTCTCTTAGTGCAGGTTCATTAAGGCAGATACAGCACATTAATCTCACTAATGGAGGTTTTGCTCACTTCACTGTCAGATGAAGGTCACGGCGCTGGAGCTGCTTGTTCAAATGGCTGCGGTGTCAAGATGGCCGCAACCGGCAAGCCTCATTAACCTGCACAGACACGCTTGTCAGCTCACAGGTGCTGGATATCTGCTCTAACAGCAGTAGCTGCACTGAGGGAAATGGATAGTGTGTGACCTGAAAGTCATCAGTCCTTTTTGACTTGAAGACTAAGTGTTTTTACTGTTCTTTGTGATGCATTTATTTTTGAAACAGAAATCTACAGCTGGAAATACCCGTGCTAAAATTTCCCAATCAGCTGTGTAGCACGTGACACTGTCTCCTGAATTTTGTTTCAAAATAACCATCCAAAGTTTATTGAACTTTTTCCCTTTTTTTTTTCTCTATACCCACTTTCTTTTTCACACCACCCAATAAGTGATTCCTCTTCGGCTCGCTTTCATTTGTCGATTTTCAGTCTGGACTTTTGTACATTTCTGGTGCTCTGATGCATGCATTGCAAGAGTGTTTGTGCTGCGTCAGCACAACTAATGTATACTAGAAGTACTCTTGCAGGGTTAAAGGTCAAAAGTTCTTTAAAAGAGACACAGTGACACCATTCAACACTGAGATGGCTTCAAACTCCAAAAGGACTGAGCTTTATGGGTCCAAAAACTGTGCCTTCAGTTTGTCTGCGCCTCTTAAAAGAGTTGTATGTTTATTTATTATTTAATTATATATTTATTTCATCTCTCTTATCTTTGTTATCACACTAGTTGCATGTGTCCCCCTTTTCGGTATCCAGTTGTTCCACTTTCTAGGTCCATTTGTCCCTGATGTCCTTCTTTCTTCATCCCCTTTGTTAGTCCTTCCCAATTTCCATCCCTCCTTTTCCTCAGGATTGTGCTCAGGATATCATACAGGACAGCAGAAAGTGATGATGCAGAAACAAGAATCTCTGTTGAAAAACTGTTGTCCAAAGAGCGCAAAAAGAAATCACCTTCCTCCTTGTTTCCTCCAGCCTCCTCCTCCCTATCTATCTCTACATAACTGTGCTCAAAAGTGGCCACACAGACGCTGTGCAGCTTGGCGTGAAAAAAACAGGAGGTTTATAAACAAGAGGAAAGAAGGAAAATTGAACCTGTGTGTCTTAACTTATCCTGAACAAAACCCTGAAAGTTCTCATTTCAGTCTCCTTCACCCTCCATCACGTCTTTACTTCTCTCCCTCTACTCCTGTCTCATCCCCTTCCTGTGCTATTTACACACAAACTGGTCCACGAGTGTCGTGCAGCGTTTGCATTTGACGTAGCAGCACCAGTGGAACTTGCAGTGGCAGCGCTCGTGCTTGTAGGTCTTGAACTGGTCGTATCCTCGCCCGCAGCACATGAGCTCGCAGCCGTCCATGCCCTCCGATGTTTTGTTGCAGAGGCGGCCCTGCGTACCCAGAGAGCCCGTGGTCTCGTTGCGGAGGCAGTAGTCAGGGCTGGGGTCGATGTAGACCAGATCCTCTGGGGTCGGGGTGTTGAAACGCTTGTCCATCAGTTCCAGCTTGCCCTGGTAGGGAATAAGTGCAGAGTGTCAGATTTAGGATTTTCTTTAAGGAAATTCTGTTCAGTGTCTTGTTCATGGCACTTTGGTGTCAGTTCAATACCTTTCGTCCAATGCGCATGGCAGCTGCACTGTCGTATTTCTCTTTCAGGAACTCCCCAACACGCCTGAAGTCGGCCAGCTGCAGCCAACAGGTCTTCAGACTGCAGGAACCGGAGACGCCGTGACACTTACATGCAACATTTGCAAGGTTATAGACCGCCTGGTGAAGGGAAAAAGATAGATATGTTAGATAGATGCGGGTGGTTTCCTTAAACTAAACTGTCTTGTTGACTCAGGGAGAACAGACAGTATAAATTTCCACTCTAAGCACTTAGCCACATTAATGTTTCATTAAACACAACATAAGAATAATGACCGGTCAGTGTTTCTACTTTTAGGTTTAGGAAAAAACCTTGGCTAAATTAAGAACAAAAAAGCCACATTTTTTGCTTCAATCTTGACTTTCTTGAAAACCAAATGATTGTTGATAAAGTAAAAATAGTGTAGGAAAACAGAAAGCAGAAAATATGAATTTGAGGGCTGGATGTAAAAATAAATTCCTTGCAGAAATGATCCTGTAGATTGAATCTGACTTCTGGACCAGCAGTAAACTCTTGGTTTTCACAGTCTGAAGCTTCTATATTGTGCCTCTGCTATGTTTGCTGCTACGCTGCTACCATCTAGTGGTTAATATGTGTAATCACTCCTTCAAATCAACTTCTTCGCTAATAATGCAGAATAAAAGAAAATTCTTAACACAATGCACAAGGAAATTAAAGTAAAGCCAGATGAAGAGGTTAACACTTAAACAACACTGAAATTTAAATAATTCTAGATAATGCTGCCCTACAAAGCCAACACAGTATATCGGTCAAGACAGACTTGTTGACATTGGTTTTACAATAAAAATAATTACTATGCCCTAGTAAGATAAAACAGCATGTAAAAACACGGTCAGTGCGAAATAAAGTTAAAAACAAACCAAAGCAAAGACAACCGAGTGGACAGCTAGAACAAGAGAGCTATAAGTGAAAGCTAATTCTGATTTTACTTAATTCATGAACTTATATGAACTATAGCAGTAACTGCCAAGTTTTTGGCTCGTGGGATTCGTGTGATTTAGTGTAGTTTAATTGATTTAAAACACATTAATAAAAGCATTAGCGAGCATTTTTATCTGTTACAGTCAATTCTTTAAGGCTCTTGACGCCAAATTAAATGGAAGGGAAAAATGAATGGCAGAAAGGAGAGACACCACGTGCATCCACATGTGCCAGAAGTGCACTTATACATGTACTGCTACACCTCCTGAGGGACCTTTCTCCAAAATTATCTTTATACAGCAATAAATCCAGTAAGATTCCTGTCTCCGGTTTTCTGTCACTGCGCAAACCCCGCTCTTGTTAAAATGTGCGGTAAAATGGATATCCAAAAGGGAAAAATGCGAAGCAAAGAAAAACAAAGGAAAGATTTTTGCTCCATATGTGCCATTCTCTGACAACGGCTGTCAATACTACTCCACCAAACTAAAACAAACAGCTGACTGAGAATAGGAGGCAGAGGAAATGTGGCCCTATTGTAAAATCAAGTTTCCCACACAGTTCCTCCATTGAAAGCTGTAATTTGAAATGATACATGTGAGAAAACTGCACGATGACATATTATTAGTGTAGCTATAAAGTCAGTAGCTTTCTCTGGAGTCATCCTGTAATAGAGAGGTCATAGGGTTGATCATCTGCCATTTATTACCTGATTTTAATGATGCTGAGCCCAAGATTTGTCACATTCAAATCATTTTAAACAAGTGCACTCGCTAAATTCCCATTCAAGATCCTGCAAAATCCCGCCGCAACACTCACACACATACTGTGTCTCCAAATATAATAAATATCTAAGCCCAATTATCTTCATGCAACATTATGAAGCATTTTTATATGTGTGTGTCTACAAAATGGGGGGGGGGGGGAAAGCGGAACAGGAAACACAAGATTTATGGTCAGAGCAGCATTGAGCTTTAGATGGAGCCCTTCACTCAGCTTAACCACCTCAGTTGAGCGGCATTCAACAAATCAACAAACAAGTCATACAACACACCCCTCTTTAACACACATACACACTCATGAATTATACCATGTACTGTGTCGCTAATCATGCCAGTGACCTCAACAGGCTGTACTTGCTGATTCAACTATTCCTAATTTTCCCCTCACTCAAATGAAACCCACCACTCTGTCTCCTCGAATTGCCTGATCCCAATTACCTCCTCACCTCTGTTAACCCCTGCATCCCAAACACCCCCGACCCTCAACCTCCCACCTCCCACCTCCTGCTCCCCCTGTCCTCTACTTTACTACCCAGCAGGCATAGCACTCGGCGCCCTCCAATCCTGTGACTCGACCCCTGTGACCCCCCTCAGACAGAGAGCTGGGACACACACACACACACGCACACACAATGACGTTTTGTTTTGAAGAATCCGTTTCCTGATGGTTTCTCACATTTTGAAAAAGTTAGAATTAAAATGGAAAATGAAAAACTTCCTGAAAATGCTCTAAAGGGGAATATTTCTCCTCATCTTTCTCAGTTTTTTCACAGTGAGAGTTGAGGTAGGAAGGAAATCCTTGTCCTTTACGACTCCAAGTTGTTTTACGAGCCTTCGCGTTTCAGAGTCTTCACTGTGGGGGTTATTAGGGTTCACAACCATGATAATGAGGAAATAAGAGACACAACTCCTTATTTATTTAAGACCCCACAGTACATTAACATTCTGAAGGAAATTGGGAAGGCAAAGTCAGTGGGAGTTTAAGAGCAACAGCATGAAACAGATCTATTTCAGTTAACTTTTATTGAAGCTTTTCTCTCTGTTTAGTCTTTTATTTTAATACTGTTTTCTGTACCTCATTTTTCTTTTTTTCACTAATACAGCTGTTGTTGTTTGGCACACTTATATTCATTCACATTCTTTGAATGGTGCTATAGAAACAGCTCATCATTATTATCATTATTATTATTATTATTACTACGAGCTGCCAATAACCTCATGCTGTCAAATCAAACCATGCATACACTGCATGTTTGTCTGTGTGTGTCCAGCACCATACTGAGCTATTTGGTGGGTCGTGCCTGCTGGGCATAATGACACTGGACCTGATGAAAACACACACACACACACACACACACACACACACAGTCAGTCATCCGTGGTGGAGATACGGTCTCTGTGTCAGGCACAATAAGTTCTGCTCAGACAGGGTTAGGGGTTAGGAGCCGAGTGTGAGTGTGTGTGTGTGTGTGTGTGTGTGTGTTTAGAGTTAGTACTAGAATGGGCAGATAAGCAATGAATGAGGAGCAAAGAAAGCTAAGACGAGGATCCATATTCTACCTAATGCTGGCGTCCTGTTTGTCTGTGTTGTCATTTTAATAGTGTATTTTCTGTCTACTCTGTTTAAGCAACATCTATGTCCCTGCCCGGTTCCTCTCCCTGAAGTTTCCTAAATTTTTCCCAGTTTTTCCTTATCTGAATTGTGGGTTCATATGCTGTGCAGATTGTTAAGTCCTTTGAGGCAAATTTCTGCAGCTGACTGCATTGCAGATAAAGATTAGACAGAGTGCTGTGAAGTGCTGTATGACACATAACTGTACATGTATAACTCTTCTAATAAGCTCATTGTCTGAAACTTACATGGCAGCTTTGACATGTTCTTGATTCAGAATTCAAAATACGTGCGTGTGTGTGTTTGCAACCATGTAAGGTTTAAGCTGCTGAAAATATTTCACCTACAGCTGAGGGTTAAAACTTGGATCAAAACATCTTTCTTTTCTTTTCTTATGACATATTCTGGTTTCAACACAAAAACGATCAAGTCTGATTATTATTGCAACAAGCAACAATCCACAGGTTGACAGATGAATCTGAAAGTTTAGTTCACCGCATAAAAGTGGCCTGTTATTGTCTTTAGACCAGGAATGTACGTGTAGCTGTTTTGGCCTCTCTGTGACAAGCCCTGCCTCATTTGATTTGTGTGAAATGGAGACAGTGGACCTTAAGGTGGCTATGTGTGTGTGTGTGTGTGTGTACGTGTATGTGTGTGTGTGTGTGTGTGTGTGAGGTGGTGGTGGTGGGGGTCTTTTGAGAGTCGGGGGAGTGTGACGGAGGTCCATCCCACACCCTGCGTCTCTGTCTCCAGACACTTGTACACACAGACGACCATGTTGTCTGCCTTGCACACAAATCAAATGAAGCTGAGGGCGCACGCACACACACACACACACTCTCACACACACACACAATCACACACACACAGAAACACACACAGCAAGCGGCACGCCCCTGTCACCTCCACAAAAGCCCTGTGGTTTGCCTTGTTCAACCAAGCAAGACAAATCCTGCTTAGGACAAACCGGCGTGTCCATGAAAGACTGAAAGAGAGAAAAAAAAAGGAGAGAAGAAGGGATGAAGAGGAGGACAGAAGCTGCCTTCCTCTCCTCCTTTTCATCTCTCTCTTCTCCTCTCTTCCGTTTCGATGGACAGACAACAATGAAAACCAGGGATCAAACAGGAGAGAGGAGGAAAAGTCATTCAAAGGTGTGTGTATATTATAGAAAGGCAGAGGAGCTGTGTGTGTGTGTGTGTGTGTGTGTTAATACGAGGCTGTAGCAGTAGCTCCGTCTCTCTCATACACTCTCCTATAGCCCCAGTGGGACCCTCAGCAGAAACACAACCTCTCCAGACCCTCACCTTTGACCCCTGATACACTCGCACAAAACCAGGCTCACTGTCTCTCACACAAATCAAATGGAGCACACACACACACATACACAAACACACACACACACAGTGTCTCTGTCTCGCAAACAGCTTAAACAAAGCTCCTCTAACTGAAGATAAACACATTCTCCTGACCCAATGTGTACCAGAAAAGGCAAATGGACCTTTTACGAGGAGCTGTGTACGTGTGCGTGTGTCTGCGTGCGTGTTTGCGCATGTGTGTGCGCAGCTCAGTGGAAGGTGAAAGGTTTCTTTAAATGCATTTCTTGTAATGCTCTCCCCTCCTGAAAGCGTTTGCAAACAACATAAGCTCCAACGTCAAGTTTGGAACTTCTAATTGTTGCTGTATGACAACCGGCGAGGCCCAGAAACTAATCACCAGCCTCTTTCTCACTTTCTTGTACAACATCTGCAAGTTTTGCTTTTCACTTCATCACACATTCAGGCGTGTTATTGACCATTGTGTTGCTGCATTTTTATGTGTGTCAGACCTTGTGTTACTGCACTGGAATGCGCACTGACCTGGTGACCCAGCCAGACTCCAAGGGCGTTAGCAATTATACCATTTGGACTCTCCCAATAAATAACTTCCACATACACAGTCACAACTACGGCCAGGCCAGGCAATGAGGGGCCACCTCGACTCGCACGCACATTCCTTACACACATGCACAGATAGTGTAGGATTATAAAGTTTCACTTCCGCACATGTAAATTTAAACTTATTGTTGAATCTTTCAAAAAAAAAAAAAAAAAGTGTTTTATATCCCATACCTGTCTCCCTGCTTCATTATTCTGTAGGTTCATCAGTGTCCGGGCGTGCTCAGTAGAACCACGTGGGTAATTCTTCTCTCTCTCCCTGGCGTCCACAAACTCCCGAGCAAATCGGTAGCCGTAGTGCACGTTGTCGCCGCATCCGCCCCACAGCCAATCGCGCGGCAAGTCGCGGGGTCGAGCTGCCCGGCTGCAGCCGCAGGTGGAGAGCTCACCTTCGCGGCACGCCCTGCTGATGGCGTTCACCACGCCAGCCGCACTGATGGCGTACGTGAAGGCTGTTTCCCTGGAGCCTGACGGAGAGAGAAAACAGATTATTAGCATTTAAAGTCTGACACTAGTTGAAATTAAACAAGGATTTCCACTGATGTTTCAAACACTTCCACACACACACATTAAGCCATGTTTTGTCATGATTTTTATTTAGAGGTTATGGGGTGTGTTCAGTGACAGGAAACATAGGTAACGGCTCAGGTTAAACCCCCTCCTAACACACACACACACACACACACACACACATACAGCAAACAGCCCCACACCCACTTGACCTAACAATAGACAATAGACGTGAATTTAGGCTGTAACTCAGTACCTGGTTAAACTCAGCAACTTCAAATACCAGCTCAGTCATCCTCAATACATGTGCAGCATTTCATCAGTTTCCCCCTGTAGCTGGCCTTTGGATATACTCGATCTAGTTGTGCCTACTCAGTCCTAAACTTAAAGTGTGACTTCACACATACAAATAAACATGTTTTCTCACTCACCTCTAGTGGTATCTAGAATTTTGTGCCTGTGTTTTGCGGCGGTGAACTGAATCTGTGATACTCTACAGGACTTTCCAGAGACCGTATTCCTGCTCTTTCGCTGTCAAAAGTTTCCTATGGACCTGTCTGATTATTATTAGTTCCTATAATAAATTTAATATATAATTTAAATTTCATATCTGCACGAGCAGTGGTGGAAGACGTGTTCAGATCTTTTATTTAAATTGGCAATAGACAAGCTTTTTTGCTATATGTAATGGCTACAGAGTAGTGACACCATCTGTGTTTAGACCGGGTCCCTTCTAAACCCTGATTTCTCTGCGCAGATTGTTTGCCAGCGGGCACGAAATCATCCAGGAAAATTGAAGGCTGACACTGTGACTCTCTGCTTCCACGTCTCCACCGTTAAATGAATGAATAAACTCGCGCCCTTGTCCTAAATCGGTTTCAAATAAACAGAAGGAAGACATCTGCACTCAGAGTCTTGACCACTTCTCTGTAGCTGCGCTGATGCGATGAGACCATCTTAATGATTTCTGCTCAGGTTCTAGACTGACGCCATGTGGAATACACAACACGGCGTCCTGCGTGTGTATTCTCTGCATTAGTACGCAAAAAAACCCCAAAAAAACATTTAGAAGAGGGCGAAGACGACAATCACCTGACAGGTAGGAGGTTAAGGGCCCTGAAGATGAACATTTACATGTGAACAGCAGAGGAATCTCAGGCTGACGCTCCGTTTACAAAGACCACAGTGAGGTTTCATTAGAGTCAAAGTCAGCGTTTTATCAGGTAAAATCTCTCCTTTGAATGTCCCTACTCGAAACTCAGCGACGGGTTTATTGGTCCTACACATGATACTCCTGTAATGTTCCTACAGAATGTCGCTGATTTTAAATACTGACTTTAGAAAGACATTATCGTCATACTGTTGTCCATTATTACATTTCAAATGATTTAATACTCCTTGTTACCAGTGTGAGGTCTAACTCGGTGAATTTGAATATACTGAAAGTTAAGGCTAAGGACTAATAAAATCGAATACATGAATAAATGCTGTTACTTTTGGTTTATTTATTCTATTTAATCGTGTTTCTTTACGCATGTTACAGCGTGTCAGTCGCAATCAGTTGTGATGTTATTCTTATCTTCTTATACTTGGGCTGTTCTGGTACATCTCCTCTATAGTCGGACCATGGTAGGAGAAGTATTCAGTAAAAGTATCAGTATCAAACTGAAAATACTCCATAAGTATAATTTCTTCCAATATCAAAAGTATTACTGTTCTTTTACTACTACATCAGTACTTGTACTGTTTTTCTTTACTATTATCACCAGACAGGAAATCATCTCCAAAGTAAAAAAAATAAATAAATAAAAAAAAAAAAATACAAGTACATTGATTGGCCTAAATGCACTTAGTTAAATTTTGTATGTGTGCAGGATATTTGATTGTCTTTCTAAATCTACTAACGCTAAAGTTAATTTGAAGTTGTGTCTTTCTGCGTTATCTGTATCCCATAGTAACGCTCTGTAATGTATTATGGGATGCCCGAAGTATGTAATCAACACCGACCAGCCAGACAGGCAGGTATGCATGCAGAGCTGAGGCGTGTGAGCTCTTCATTCAAGGTTTTAAGGATCCCAGTGTCTCCAAGTCAGGATGCTCGTCCACATTATGCAGCAGGTTAAAGCGACGGAGAGAAGCCGAGTGGTTTATGAGACCGCGGAGCCCCACACTTCAAATAGCAGGTCCGGATCTGCCGGCTCGGTGTCAGCTCATCAGCGCATTTCAAAAGAGGAGCCGCGGAGACAATGGACCGAGTAACACCTCCGTATAAACCTGGAGACTGACTGTCAATAGAGAGAGACACTGGCAGAGAGGGAAGGAGACGGAGAAAGAGCTGCAAACACCTCGTCTGACTGCCCGCAGCGGATTTGACACTTACTTGTTGATGAGAGGTTTCCCACATCGCCCGCTGGGGAATTAGACGCGCATGATACTGATCCAGGATCTGAGCTACTGGTGCATATTTACTAAAACTACTGCATACAGACGACAGGCTTTTCTTTGCTCTTCGTTGTCTAGTTTTCCGAATGACAAAGGTGCCCGCCTCAAGGCGCATGCGTGAAGAAAAACGAGCGCATTTAATATTTTGAGCGGAAAAGTTTCTAAGCAATTTTTCATTTACAAAAAACAGGCTACGGGTCATTGTTTTTTTCCGTAATAATGTGGGTCAAAACCAGGAAATTAGTTAAAAGTACCCTTCAGGAAGAGTAGTTTAAAAATAAATAAATAAACAGACAACAGTGCTCCGATGGTCTGTAACAGGAATATTATGATAAATTCTAAATTTTAAAAATGCCATTTAATTTTACTCACTGCTGAGTGTAACAACATCATGTCCTTGTCAGTTGTTCTTGTCTGATCCTTGAACCAGCAGTGTTTCTACCAACCCGCTGCCATACACTGCTTTTAGGCTACTGTTTGAGTGATACTCCTGTCTAAATACTGATATGAAGTACAGTGTTTTATTATTTCAGCATGTTATTTCACTGACCTCAAATAACCCCTCCTGTTCTGTGAAACATTCAGCACACTGATCTGCATGACCTCTCCAAACACTTGTGTTAATGTCCAAATGGTACATTATAGCCACCGTCTACTAAAAAAGCACGAAAGAACATGACCGAATACTTTTCAGAACAAAGCAGCTGATGCTGCCTGGAGCTTTCTCAGTCACTGCTTACTTATTTGTACTCATTTTATACTTCAAAATGGTCACTAACACAAAGTCTATAGCTATCGTCAGAGACATTTCCTGCTCTTTTGACATTTGTTTCTACTTTGGATAATAAATGCGGCCCGCCAAACGAAATTAACAGCAACTAAACAAAACACAATCACACATAGAACCAGATGGCAAAAAAAAAGACAAAACAATAAAGCTTTGAAACTTCCATCACTCACAAACTGATTTACAGGTCATTTAAGACGGTAACAACTTCTTTCTCTCATGCTGTTCCTGATTTCTCATCAAAATCTAAACTCACCGATCTGCATGACGCGTCCGAACACAGATGAGTTGTCCACGGTGCTGCAGTTCCACCTCCTCTGCCGGAACTGGTACTGGCACTCCTTGATGCCTGTCTTGGCCCCGTCTCCGATGTAGATCATGTGGTCCTGGTACAGCTGGCACAGCTTCCTCTGGCCCTGCAGATCGCACAGCAGCAGCGCAGGGCAGATTAGCAGAGATTAGCGTGTTAATGGTTTAATACTTTAACAATCCCAGAGGGGAAATTCTCTCCCTTATTAGATCATCTCCTCAGAATCAGGGTGCAGAAGACGAACCGGCAGGAAGTTCATGTGTTGCCCTGTTATGTTGATGCCGATGTGTGGCAGCCCAAAATAAGACCCTATTCCCGCAGAACCTAAACAAAACTGTCTAAAAGTAAGCATGAAGGGAACTTACCTGAGACAGACCGGACAGCTGACTGCAGAGAGGCTGAGCTCCGATGATGTACATCTCTGGCCGCTGGATTGGGGTCAGAGCTAGTGACCTGAGAGACAGAAGCCATATTAGGTCTGAATTCAAACCAGTAAACTCTATCTGTTCAAAGAGAAGTGGCAGTAATTCTGTGTCCTACGACTCTGTCTTTTGGGGGAGATCCGTGCTGTGGAGGACAAAGTTCAGACACAAGTTTATTAGTACAAGTGGCCTATAAAGTGTAGATAAATAGACTCTTCTGGTGTTCATCACTGCAGCCACTCTCCTCTTGTTTCCTGGGCCTTGTTCTTTTGTGTTCGCCTCCAAAAACTCGTACCTCAATCATACATTCTAAGCTTTTAATAAAATTTTACAACACTCGCCCAGACACAGAAAATATGACAGAGATGTTCTCTGTCATGGCCTCAAAGGTTCTGCAAACAAAGGGAAATCAGAAAATGGTTTCTATTCAAAGAGCTACAGCAACATCAGAGCTGAGTTATCAAGCTATCATGTGCATTTTAATAAGGGTATTTATGGAATTATGGCATGATTTAGGCAACAGAGTTGTTGTCTTTACATTGCATTTTGGATGGCTGCGAGCATGCAGCTAAAAGGGGAAATAACTACCCCATAAATTTAATTACCCTAAAAACTCAAATACTAAATTCAGCATAAACTGACAGAGGCATGCACTAACCCGCACACACCCTCCACCACATTACACACAAAAGGAGCTCAGTAGCATTGTTGCATAGTTGGTCTTGTAAGTCAAGAACAAGTGTGGCTAATTGACGACCCTACAGGCGCAGCAGCAGGCCACGCAGTGCCATTTGGGGCTCAGCCAGGGTAAATATTGTGACAGAGCCTTCACATTTGTTCCATTCACTGTTAGGGCTCTACCACACGACTGGAACATCACCCCCCAAAACACACACACACGCAGGAGGCAACACAAAGTTCACATTTTTTCCATTTGCCATCTTATCAATAGCATTCAAGGCGAAAGATATGGAGGATATGATGAGAAAGTAAACTTTAGTAAAAACCTTCGATCGATCAGTTAACGATGAGCGGTAACATATAGAACTTCAAAAGTTTTTTTTTTGTTTTTTCCTTTAAAAAAAAATCAACTGTTTCATTCGATTTTAAAGAAAATCATTGCACCACCGGCGGTCACTCAGTTACTCACCACCAAGAGTTGGCATTCACCACCAGCAGCTGGGAGCTGCAGGCGAGGAAGGCGGCTGCCAGCAGCAGATGTCGCACGGCGCCGGTTCGCCTTCTCCGGACAGGCCTGTTGTCCATGGTCCGCCGCGTCAACGCCAGATAGCCGCTGCTGGGCAAAGTGCTCCGCTGTTGAGACATGGGCAGAAAATAAAGAAACGTCCTGCCCAGGTCCTGTTGGCTCTTTCGGTCCCGCGCGGGCGATACTGTGAGTCCAACTGTGTGTGTTTCGCCCCAGTTTTCTTAGTTTACTTTCCACTTGTCTTTGACCCTGTCCTCTCGCGTCCTACCAGTCTCTGGTACTTACAACTACAGAAACAAAACTGCCATTAAAAATAAGCAGTGGAAAAAAATCACTTCATCAGTAAAAGGCAGGGTTGGTTCCCCAAGTAGTTTCACTGCGGATGAGTGCCGATAGTTCATCTGAAATTACGGCAACATTTTCCCCAAAAAGGTCAGAGGCTGCCAGAGGTGAATCCGGACTTCTGGTTTAAAATCTCCAGTTCAAAGTAAAATTGCCTGGAATCGGTTTGGTTTTACTCAACGTGCGTAAACACGCAACCAAGACACGAATAAAGCAAAGCTGCGGTGTGAAAAGTGTGATCCCGTCTCGAGCAAAGATTAACCGGGAGATTAAAACTTTAATTGAGCAGCAAAACGACTGTTCCTTTCCATTCCTGTTCCCCTCACAGCCACTCAACATCTCTCTCTCCCTCTCTTACTCTCTCCCTCCCTCTCCACTCTCCACTCCTCCTCTTCTCACCCCCCACTTCACCTCAGTATCCACCCTGCCCTCCCCTCTCCCCCTCTCTCTCTCTCTCCCTGGCCACAGACTGAGCTCCCCAAATGCGTACTGAACGCAGCCAACATTCAACGCTGAGCCAAGACTTGAAGCACCTGTGATGTCGCGTTGCGAAGGTTTTAGATGGAAATCAAGTGGGTGAAATAAATCAGTTCTCTGTGTTTGTCACTCCTGACTCTAAACAAGGCCTTCTCCACCACTTCTGTCAGTGATGAGTAAACCGTCCTCAGTTTAAACTTCAAAGCCTACACGTCAGATTTGCGTAACATACGTACGTTTATGCATACAGTCACTGAGGTGAGTAAAATATGGACAAGACGGTGTGTGTTTAAAATACAGAAGAATAAAGTATCATCAAGACCGGGCCATTTATACTGTGTACTCAATAAAGAGGGAGTAAAGAGACACTGAGAGTTAAAAAAAAGGACGACCGATGGGGGTTGAACGTTTTGCAAAACCTGAATCGACCTCACAAAACGCGTCAAATTCCTTTCATCGGTTCAAGTGAATAATTTGTTTGAATAAAAGGTGAGTGCTCCAAAACCGTCTAATCCCCTTTTCTTTGGTCTGCGAAAATAAAAGGTAACACACTACAAACCTCCGCCTCAGGCAGGCACACACACACACATTTACGCATGAGCACACACACACACACACACACACAGAGAGAGAGAGAGAGGTCTACTCAATTCATATCCCGGTCAAAGACAAACTGTGGCTGTGTTGGTGGGCGGTGAACCTGCAGAGGAACAGCCTCTTTGATCTGACTCGGTGCTTCTCAAAAGAGCGCGTCCACAAGCAAAGGTGGGCGCGGGAGGAGATTAGCGTGGACCTCCAAAATCTGGAGAAATCTGTCCTTGAGGTTTTTAAAAACACCCATCAATATAACTCTATAACGTTATCAGATTTAATTTACAACCTTTATTGGGTAAATAAGGAAGAAAAGAAAATCACAAAGTACCAAGAAATTACGCACAGCTTCCGTCGCTATAATTTGTTCTGGGTGGCTCCTAAATATCTGACATCATATATTTAATGTGTCATTGTGCTCATACAAATGTCTAATTACTAAGTCCATTCGCCCTTCATTGATCCATATTTTGAGTGTGTAAAAGCTAAACAGAATGAAAAATAAAAATATATATAGGAAGATTTGTTTTGTTCCAGCGAGGACAGTTTCCCACAAACAAAGGTGACTCTAAAGGCCTGACTGAGTTAAGTTTAACATGACGTTTCATTATATTTGTAATATTCTCAGCAGTACTTTTCACAAACCCATTACTGTGGGCGTTTCTCAAAGTGGAGGGTCGGATGTCCCTCTTCTCTGCATGATAATAGGCCCACAGCACACCTTTCATCTCCCGGGGCCCCTAAACTTCCCCACCGCACTCACACACACTGCGAAGTGATCTAACTGGCTGCCTTCAATATACATCTGATTGATATTCTGCTGTGGGCGGGTACTGGGTCAAAGTCAGGTTGGGCGAGTGAATCAACAACGACACAATGAGATGGACTCCATATTGGGAAACAGAAAAGTAATTATAATATGCTACAACAGTAAAACTGGTCCACTCAGTGAGTGACCCTGAGGCTGAATTTCAGTACTTCATTTCTGCTTTAGATGTTGTCTTCTTGTTTTTCCAGGAGGCGACTCACCTTGTGCGGCCTCGGCCGAGCCATTAAATGCTGAGGAGGTTACCAGTATGGCAACAGCGCACCCATCTGGTTAAACACGGACATTGACTTCACTAAACTATTTACTCAAGTACTGCACCTAAGAATGCTGGACTTTCACACTGAGGTACTGCTAATTTTACTTCAGTCACAATTCAGATGTCTATGAGTTGTTACAGCAGCTCGACTGGTAACTTCAGTCACGATATCATAAAGTCATATATAATAATAATACATCATTTACAGACGGGGGCCGTCTTCCTGCTGAACAAGTATTTTACTTTGATACTTTAAATTTTCCACCTAAAGTTATGCATATAGCAGGACTTCGAATGATTTTCAAGGATTATTACTCTTATCCTCAAACAATAGTTTAAAAAACAGAATCGTAGTGTTCAACACTGATTGTTAAGAAAACTGGTCAAACACTCCCAGCTTTCAGCATATGAACCTGCAAAATGTATTTGAGTTCTTGGCTTTTGTATCACAGTGTTATGTCTTGTTTAAACTCCCAGTCAAGGTCCTGGATTGCAGCAGGTGAAATATTCAGTATAATGACAGGATAATAATGAAAGTCCAATCAACAGCAGCCTTGTTGTTAGATGTTTTGACACCAAAGTGCCCACTAGTGTAAACCGCAGAAACTCTGATACTGGCTCTCTTATCATGTATGTGGCCCTTAAATTTATAAAAGTCAAAGATTAGACAAAGTTTTTGGGGTTTTTTTTTGTATTCTAACACGAAATTTATCCTCTTGATGTTTTTTACATTTTCAGATGATCTGTATTTTGGTTGAGACATCTGAGTGCCAAATGGAAATAAATAGGCTTCTCCTCGTGAGGATTCAGCTAATTAAAACACACAGACAGTCTCATCATTTGGGAACTAAAGAGAAACAGGCCAAGAGCTTATTCTGGGACACGGCCCAGAGATTCAGAAACACTGGACTTGGGCAGCCACACGGATCTGCTTGGTTTTAATTGTAACTTGTAATGTGCCTGTTTCAACACAAGGAGGAGCAGTTCAGCCACAATACACTCCACAATCAAAAGAAAAGGGGGTAAACGAGGGCAGGGAGGGGTGAGGGCACTGAGACAAAACTTGGACCAAGTGAGATGAAAGACTGAAAGAAAGAAAGACTGAAAGAAAGAAAGAAAGACGTAGGAGGGTGAAACAGAGAGAGTGAAAGAGAGAGGGAGTGTCCAAGTAATGGATACACAGAGACAGGGAAAGAGAAATAGAGGGAGCGAGAGAGGACTTGTCCCTTGAGGATATGAGCAATAGCTATGCAACAGGGAGCAATGCCTGAGAAAGTCGGCGGCTCCTCTCTGGATTAACAGCAGCCTCGCTTTTTATTGCCTACAGTGCCAGACTACAGCGAGTGAACCAGCCAGCTCAGTCCTGCAGGGAAACCAGCTGCAGTCGGCTGATGAGGTCCAAGCTGATCCACTGGAAGCTGTTTGTGCCAAAATTTTAAATATTAAAATTTTTGCAAAAGGCTGTTACTTGAAGATCCATCGCCCTCAAGTTAAAAAGCCAAAAAAAAAGCAAACTATCCATACAGATTCAAAAGTAAAAGTACTCATCATTTAGAAAAATGGCCCCCGTCATTGCTATGCTATTATAGCTGTCAAGTAAATGTTCTTAAGCACAATATTTGCTTTGTTAAATGATCTGGAGCAGAAGTATAAAGTGAAACAGAGATACTCAAATTAAGTACAAGTACCACATACTTGTCCTTGAGTACAGCAAGAGTTAAACTAATTCCCTACACGTCTTATACACTATATAGACAAAAGTATTACCTGACCATCACACCAACAGGGACTTTAATGCCATTCTAAACACACAGACAGCTTTGCAGCTATAGCTGCTTCCACTCTTCCACTGGATACTTCTGTCTATATAGCGTAATTGAGAATTATTCCCATACTACAAACCCTACCAAAACACATTCTAAATACTTAACAAAGGATATAAAATGGTTTTTATTCTGAAATTTATTCTTTAAATGCATTGAGTGGCTTATGTACACTCTCAGTTGTGTCATACTGTTCAGCAAGAGCAATAAACACATTTTCATATCAGCCCTTACCCACGGCAGAGTAGACACGGGGATATATGCCAGCTCTACACAGACACAGGGACACATTTGTAAGAGCCATAGATTTCAAAAGTACAAACGTAACCACAGACAACTCATGGGATGATGAAACTACCTGCTCTGCTTGCTATATATCTGCTTCTCTCTCCACATCATATTCTTCTTGTCTGTTCCTTTTCCAGAAATACATACATGCATACACACAGACGTGCAGCAACAAACTGCCAAATACAGCTGGCTGCAGGGATATTTACTGCATATGTCGTCCTCACACACACACACACACACACACACACACCCTGGGGGAAATGCAGTGGGACTTGGAAGCAGCTGAGAGGGCCTTTGGGGAGGCCTTTGGCTTTATATGTATCTCTTTTGTTTTCTTTTTATTTAGCTTATGTGTGGTTGCATGGCTGCATATACAGCCATCCTCTTTCTGCTTTTCCACTTCCCCCCTTCCTTCCTCTTCTTGCGTCCCCTGTCTTTGTCACAGTTGCTCTCCCCTCTCCCCTTTTCACCCACTCCATCTCTCTCTTCCACTGCTCCGACTCTGTCCATCTCCTCCCTTCTTCCCTCCATCCATCCTTCTGTCAGCTGGCAGAAGATGAGTCATGCCTCTAGCTGGGAGGCTAAAACTCTCCCTCTCTCTAAATATATCTTCTCTACATTTCTCCTCCCCAGTCTTTCTACGTCTCTCCCTCCTTCTTTCAGCCTCTCTCACACTTCTCTCTGTTCTGTATCGCCATCTGTTTCTCTGCATCTCTCCGCTTTGTTCTGTCGCTCTGCTACAAAGCTCTTTCCTTCGTCTTCTCTCTGTCTGTTGGATTCATCAGCCTTTCATGTTTGTGTCTTCCCCTCCTTCTCCTTCTCTTGCAGTGCACCTAGCTGTTCTCGCACTTCCTAGTCTCTTAACTGTGATGATGTGAACACACTCTTTGCTCATACCAGTTTGTCTTGGTATGTCTGGTGTCCTTTTGCCCTCACCAAAGGAGAAAACTACTGTAAATGGTTTGTGGTTTGATCGTATTGGCATGTTACTGTTTATGCTCTCTGCATTGTATATAATAAGTGTGAAGCACTACTGAAACTCCTTATATATGTCGACATACATGACTAGTATAATTGATTCTAATAAAAGCACCAGATCTGTAACATAAATGTGCTCGTGTTTAGGTTATTTTCATGATGTAATTTAGAATTAAGGAAGATGCTAATAAAAAACGTCCAGAATGCAAAGTTTGCTCCAAAAATATGACTGACAGTGACTGCTCACTGTATTCTCCACCATCGCAGTTATCTATGGCTGTAGCTATAGCTACCTTGAGCTCAGTTAGTCGCAGAGCAAGTGCATCACACAACATTTTGTTAAGCTGTTTTTACTTGATTGCAGAGGTTACACAGTGCACTTGCTCAAATTCAGTTGCATACAACCGAGGTGCATGCGCAACATCCCTTTCTGAAAGTTTCTGAAATGCTGACTATGTAATGTTAGAGCCATTTCCCTGAAACGCTATGGGGCATGTTAGAGGGATGGTGCTACCCATCGAAAGTTCTTGGATCCATATAATTTGGTTGAAGACTATAGTGGAAGTCTAAACAAATAATATTGTCCTTGACCATTCATGTTTGACATCTCAGTGGAAATGAAGCAGCTGAGAGAGCTCTGGCTGGCCTCATTTGGCACTGGACTGGAACCCAGGGAGAGGCCAAATCCCTGATCAGGATGCTCTGGGAGAAGCCACTGAGGCTGGGCTAGAAGCCCTGATTTCTCCCTGGTGCCCTGGAGCTCCGCTGGTCAAACTCCACTGGTGTCCTGATCCCTTCCCTGGAGAAATTAACACACACACGCAAACCTTGTAAAACTGCAAAATGATACAAGTAAGGGATCTGCACATACATACTAAAAGAGGGACACACACACATACAACACACACACAGCGATGATGTAAATCAGAGCAGCTTTCATCAGGGGATGAAGTGGTGTTGGTGGTCTGGCCTGATTTACTGCTCATCACAAGCACACACACACACTGCCATGTTTATTCAGACCCTGTGTTTCCTTAAAGATATCACAGGATTAATCAGATAAACTCATAAATATTCAATTTATTTGTTGTCTGTCTTTCAGTTGAGAAATACTTTGCACATTATTTATAGACATTTTGATCTTTGCACTTTACTGGCCCTGAGTGTCAGTGATAAACAACTGAAAACTCAAAGGAATGAATTTCTGACCAATTTGACATCAATAAAATGCACACATACCTACATTTGGATGTAAACATGTGAGAGTGAAGCTGGTGAGTAGGAAAATTATCTTAACAGCACATTAAGTCACCGATGAGTCATCTTTCCCTGCACTTGCTACTGTTTCTGCATTTCTTTCAGCGCTCTCCATATTTCATTGGTTTTTCTGAGAAATGTCAAAAAGGAATTATGACTCAAGACTTGTCTTAGTCGTGGGCAACGTTCTCGCAGAGTTTCAGGTTCTCAGACTTTGAAACGGTGAATGTGATCTATGGCTCTGATGGATTACAGTTAGATGAGGGGAGGCTATTCAAAATGTTATATTTTCAGTGTGGTAAATTACCTAAATATTTCCTTCACTACTGTCTGAATTATACTTCCATATATTGTGTTGGGACAGGACTAAAATCTTTTACCAAGATTCCATCTAAGCAAATTTTAAGTAAATGAAGAAGAAGTAAAATCAGTTTGGGCATCAAAGGGAGACAAAAATGGAGCAAGTTTTAATTATTGATTACTTATTTAATATCAGCTAGTATTAGCCATGAGGAGTGAAAACACCTGATCAGAAATTATTCAGAAAAGGCGCTTCCATCTTCCATCATGCTTAGTTTTTTCTGATGTTTCGCTCAACCTTTTCTAATATGATACTTCAAATTGCACATAAACATATGAGGATGGAAACGGGGCTCCCTGTCGTTGTCTCTTTCAAACTGTCAGACTCTTCTAACGGCACGTGAACGTCCACATCAAAAACCTGCTGACTGCAATTTCTAGGATTTAGAATGAGTTGTTTTCCACCTTCACGGTTTCCCTGCCAAACACAGAAAAAAACACCCAGATAAACATGCACATTTACACACACACACACACAACAATATGCAGCCCATTCATGCCAACAGATGACAGAGCGCATTGAGAAAATGCCAAAATGCTGACTACTGAGGGAGGGGGGAGCACGCGGCTGAAAAATCTCCTATGTCAGCCTGCAGAGCTGGCAGAAAAGAAAAGCATTGTTGAGGATGCACACATACACACCTAGGCAGCTCATGTGGTGCAAAAACTGGAGCAGGGCGGCAGTGCATAACGCGCATACACACACACACACACACACATACACACGGCTTGTGAAGTGTTGTGGCGAGACGGGCGCACAGACGAGCTGTCAGAGACAGGGAAAGCAAACAAAAATGAAGAAAGAGAAAGGTGAAAAAACAGAGGTGGAGATAGATGGGGAGACTGATGCACAGAGAATAGGAGGCTTGCATCTCCTGGCAGTGACCTCCCGTTGTCTCCCCATGGGTGCGCATCTGCTCTCCTCCTTCTCTTTTTAACCTCCATCACGTATATTTTCCTTTTATCTTTATCTCTCATGCTTCTCATTCTGTCTCTTCATTAATTTATTGTCATCCTAATGGGCACTTCAGTCCAGTAGGTGAAAAACTAAAGGGAAAGAAGTCAGAGGCTAAAGCTGCACACTGAAACAAAAACGGACATGCATCCAAGACACCTTGTTTGCTCATTTTTGATGCAGTCTGCAGAAGAAAATCTGGATGAGGAGGTGGATGGGTACACATGAGCAACAAAAGAGCTGCGATGATGATGATGGAGAGAGAACTCTTTCCAAACTGAATGAGAAAATATGTTGTTTGTCCATGTCTTGTGTTTTCTGATTTGACACCTGTTTGTTTTCCAAGATGGTTACAAATCACTGTTAAAAATTTAAAGGCGATGACTAAGGAACAACTTGGTTAGGTTTGGGAAAGATCAAAACTTTACTGTCATCATTACAGTAATAGCCACATGGGTACAGTTAGAGAATGACAGCAGTTGTGGGTCAAAAAAGAAAATAAAATCTGTTCATCTGCAGGAGGGAATGTGTTTCATGTCCAGTGCAATTGTCACATCTATCCACATTGACCTCTTCTAGTAACTGAAAAAGTCATCTGACCTTTCGCCTAAAAACAATGACCCCGGACCTCCTCCTTCTTCCCCACTTTCACAGCCTTTCAGAGCTTCGTCACAATTTCTACTAGTATGTGATGCTGAGGATTTCAAATAATCCTGATGGGAACAACAGACAGTGATTGGATCAAAAGGCAAAGGATCAGAATAATTCAGCTCCACACAATTTATGATTATATCTGCCGACTGTCAGCGTCAATTGGGCCAGACTGAAATGAATATGCAGGTCAGTCAAGTCTCTCATTCTACATGTGATCCTGTCTCTTGAATTTACGCAAACCTTGCGTCTCTTGTGGTGCAGTTTATACATCAGCAGAGCAGGGTTGTATAAAATACGACATGAGGTAAGCCTGTGAATATTCTCATTCATCCAGGTCATGGTTATCTCAAGGAAATTCAATCGAACGCAACTATACTTAGTTATTTGTCTTTGAAGACGTTTCACCTCTCATCCAAGAGGCTTCATCAGCTCATGCTCGCTTGACTAGGCTGGGACTAGTCTTCAAAGACAAATAACTAAGTCCAGTTGCGTTCGATTGAATTTCCTTGAGATACGACAAGAGGCGTGATAAAGATAATATGTTAGCTTTGTAAGCTCCAGTAAGAAGTTAATAATGTGGCCGCACAACATGAATTAGTTCTGAACAAGCCTAGCTCGATCTTAACATAGAGGATGTGAGGCATGAAAGGGTGCCTCACTGTATGAAAGGTATGAAGACAGTATAGGAGTGCATTGTGGTTCTGCCCCTGAGCCAGCAGCGAAGGCACTAAGAGAATCTGATCAACGTCTGTGCAAAAACGCGAAACCGGTGAGCTATTTAAAAAGCAGCTAGCAGCAGTTAGCAGTTAACTCAAAGAAGAAGAAGAAGAGCAACCAAAATGATGTAAAAATCAAAGAGACAACGAGGTGCGGGGGCACCTGTCAAACTAGATGTTAACACCGTTGCGTTACACGTCACGCCTCTTTTGCTACTGAAAGGCTGATGCGCTGCCTAAAATCACACCCATGTTCGGTTCAGCGTGAAAAACAAAGAGAGGCCTTCGATGTGGCAGTATTAGCAGATCTCTGTGTGAAAAGGGCTAATGAGAGAGCAGGAAGAGAGAGCGGAGACAGCGGAGCTTTGAAGACCATGTTTCACTGCTGTACAGGTGAAGCCCAGGTGAAGCAAGGAAACACCTGAAGGGACATAAAAGATTCATCACTTACAGTGTACAGTGAGGCATGAGCGCACACACACACACACACATAAAGGTTTAGTGCATCTCAGGGCATTGTTACTGTCTGCTTTCCCTTCCATATGTTAGTGTGTGCATGATACTTTATGCCTGTGTGTGTGTGTGTATGTGAGTGTGAGAGAGAGAGAGACAGAGAATCTACCGAGTCATGGTAATATTCTTTCAGGAAGGTGTCAGCTTTCAGGGGGACGTGTTGACACACGCCCATGTAACCCTGGCAACCGGCAATCGCTGCGGGTGCAGATGCAATTATCCAGTTAGATCCTTCCCCTGAATCATCAAATAAAGACAATGTAAAGTCACACAAACACAAACGCAAACACAAAGAGACCTACACGTCGGCGTCACATGACGGGTAAAATGTTGGTTGTAAACCACTTTGGGGAGATCACGCACATGCACACACACAAACACAAACTCACTCCTGACATCATGCTCTCTCTATCTTACCTTTGTCTCAGCATTTCTCCTCTCTCTTCCCTTCTAGCCCATTTTTCTAACCCCCATTTTAATATTCAGAAAACAGCATGGCTGTCCCCTATGTTGGTCTCTCTCTCTCTCTCTCTCTCTCTCTCCATCTCTCTGCTGAGACACTCTAAAAATACTCTTCCTCCCTTCTTCTATGGCCCACTCTTTATTTCACCCCTCTCACTCCCCTCATCCATCCATCCATCCTTCTTTCACTCTCTTCCCTCTAGCTCAGTGTGAGCCAGGGCCCAGCGGGTTTTCTAAGAGGTATGACACACACACACACACACACACACACACAGCTGTGATATGAGGCAGAGGGAGGCAGAAAAACAGGAAAAAAATGCATGCTGAGCAAGAAGGTATACACACACACAGACAGGTCATGCACAGAGAGAGAGAGAGCGAGAGAGAGAGAGAGAGAGAGAGTGGGACACAGCTACTGCTGCTGAACAGGAAGCCTGTGCCTTACAGAGCCACCTTTCCCCTTTTTTCTGTGCATTCTTTCCTCTTTTCCTTTTTTTTGCTTAATATCGTCTTGCTGTCCAGATAGAAAACAGTCAATGGCGCAGTCAGACACACGCTTTTGGCATTAAAAAGGTTCGCTAATAACCTCCTACGCAACACAGCACGGCTGGTAGTTTTAAAGCCGCATCGGTCGGGTTCTATTTTCCATTTTGATCCTAATAAACTTACATTTTGTGACGGCATATGCTCACAGGTTCAGGAACATTTGGGTAAGGCAAATCACATTAGGGATTATGGCCAAGCTAGTTTTTGTCCCAGGGGGGTTTGTTCAACAAACTGACCAGCCACACTCACAATTTAGCCACATTTAGCTAGAAGCTGCTGTTAATCTCCCACTCTGTTTAGAACTCAAGGTGTTTGCTGTATCATCATACAGTTTGGTATTCATGTCAGGATCTCCATGTTGAAAATGCATGACACACTCTGCGACTCTGCGTCCGAGTACCAAGGACGTAGGTGCTGGCAGCCACAGGGGACAGTGCAGTTAACTGCTTTGTTTATGCCCTTGATGAAGCTACAGAATATACTGTATGTTTAAAGCTGAGTGGGACATTCAAAATAGTCATCAGAGAGTTCAGGCAGATTTTGGATGTTTTACATTTATGAGATCAGCATTAACGCTGTTTTAAAACATTCAGATCAGTGTTTATGCTTTCCCTAATTCGACCAGTGTAATATGTTGCTTTTATGCTTTTATGATCACCTGAAATTGAAATTCTGCTATTTAAAGCCTATAAATATGCCCTAATACATTCTAATTAAACTAAAAATAGCTTAAGTTGATTGTGAGCTTCTATGACGTTGTGAGACCTTTGATAAATAAGTGCAATAGAAAGTATAAACGCTAAATTAACTGCTATACATATTTTTGCCCTCCAGCTGAGCAGCGGACCTCAGGTGCTAATTAGTGCAGAATATCGATTATATAAGAGCGCCTACTTTCTGTGTTCTCTAAGTCTTTGTACTATAAATCTGGAATTTTCCCTCCTTTTGGTTAGCACTTATTTATCTTACTCATGAAAAGGTACAGAAACAGAAGTGTGGATGAGGTCCTGTGATATGAGTTAGAGAAACATACTTGATTTGTCAAACTCAGACTGCTGAGAGCTCATAATAGCCTCAGATAAACTTTGGAACATGTTTTTGATCACTTCTAGGAAACATTTTAGGAAAGGTTGTTTGAATGTGAACAGGAGGAATGATTAAAGCAGTCGTTTTTTTTGTGGGGCACCACATGGGGTCCTTGAGGGAGTTTCAGGAATTTATATTAACTATAACTCTAACCTCAAGTAACACAATAACAATATATGACTATTTTGATCCTGGGCGCCTGTAACACCCCTTTCTGTAATAAAACATCTAAAAGAAAACTTCTTATCAGATGGGAGGGTCTAATTTGCGTCAGTTTAAGGGTCCCTGGCATGAAAAAGTTTGGGAACAAGTGGATTAGGACAAGCAAAACAAAAGAAAAACAAAAAAAAAACAAAAAGACATCTGACTGTTGTTTTAAGACAGACTTTGAAAATCCAAACCTATCATCCTTCAGGAGAAGGAGAACAGAGAGGATGAGAGGAAGAAGCGGGAGAAAAGAGAGTTCCTGTCGGTTGTGCTCGGCTGCCTTCTTCCATGTCAAATCGTCTGTTTCTGCAGCTCCTCTCCCTCTCTGTTATCCTCACCTGATCGCTGTTGCCTCTCTCCTCCCATCTCTCTCTCTCCCTCCCTCTCTGCCTCCTCATCAGCTCACCCCTCCCTCTTTCTCCTTTACTCTTTCTCAACCACTCGGATACACTCCACTGGCTTTGGCAAACGGCCCCCCTGTCATATTATCTCTCTCCCTCTCTCTCTCACACACACACACACAGAAGCCTACAAAGAGTGACAAGGAGAGATGCCAGCATATAGAAAATATACTGTTTACATGCAAAAACCACATATGCACAGACATATGTTCTCCCGTCTGCACATACACACAGAGCAAGGCTGCTCTATGGGGTTGAGAGAGTCCAACTGCATGCCTTGGTAAGTAACTTAGAAAGTAGTATAATGCATTGCTATCTGTTACACATATACTCTCAGTACCATCAGCTGTGAGCAAAATGAGCCTTCAAGTATCAAAACATGAGCACAGCCAGCCACGAGACAACAGCTTCAAAGCGATTGTGTTATAGTTTTACTCCTACTGACTGTGGACATATTTGCACGCACAATGATGCAAAGTGTGATCTCAGTGATCCAAATATGGAGCCAGTAAAGCATGTTGAAAGGAATTAAAAGGGATTTTCTCTTATTTGTTTGTAAGCTGTTTTTTTAAAAATATAAAATTATTGAGCAAATTACAAGAGCTGTGTTTTGTTTTATTTCATGTTTCCAGCCAAATAGTTAATACTCTCAATATTCGACTGTTGAAATACTGATTGATAGTCCCACATAAATCAAATGAGCCTTTTTAAAATATTTGCTATAAAAGTAAGAGGAGAGTGAATGGAGAGAGAGAGTCAAGACACAAAGAACTCTGTATTCTGTTCTGGAGACGCTCTACCAGTATTTTCACAACAACAGCAAAACTAACAAAAAAAATATCATGCCAAGTAAGCGGACTTAAAAGGGCTTCTCCACTTGGCTTTCCTGTGTTTCCTGTGTGGTCCGCTCAAAGGGTTAAAGCCCAAAGTGAACTGAATTGTAAGAAGTTGGTTTCCAAGGGAAACTGTTCGCACCGTTCCAGCTGAGGCGGAACATACCAACTGCCTGACACGGAGAGGGTAGGGGTGATTCTATATAATTACAGATTAATTTCCCAGCGCAGTGCTTACCGAATATTAGCATACATGTTTCTGTGTGTTAACTACTCACTTAATTTCTGTTGGTAACGTTGTTTGTTACTAAATCAGTTTTGAACACGTAAGATTAACGATATGACTTTCCCGCACCCCTCCCGTGCAGCGAGAGTGCTGGGGTCCCTGCCAAGTCGGTTTGAAAAGAGCAGACAAAGGCTTTGAGCTCCGGACGCCCCTCTCTCTCTCTCACTCTGCCTACAAAGCCAACCTGGCTCTATCTTTTCTGCTTTTATATCATGGAAATGTTTGTTAAAAGGCGGCGTTAAGAGTGTTGGTTTTATTTCAACTTTCTCATTCTGAAATGTACGACCGTCTGGATCCCCGCTCGGCCGAGAGAGGACGGCTTTTAGTAGGTATAATACAAGGAAGCGTCGTCTGAGAGAGGGAGAGAGAGGGGGAAGGATTGACGCTTTTTCCTCCTCTCCTCCTCCTTCTTCCTTTCGCCCCCCTCTCCTCCTCTTTTTTGGCGGAGAGAGGGGTTGAGGCAGGAATAAACGCTTTTTTTGTTTTTTCTTTTTCTTCTTTCAATGCATTTGAATCCTACTGCGCAACCAGAGCGGATCACGTGGGATTTGGAGTGAGTTGGATCGATTTTGCACAGTTCAATGTGAGAAAAAGAGAGAGATTCACAACTCCTATTTCTTTTTTACTCCTGTGGATAACGGGACTGTTGATACTTTTGCATAATTGCAAGAGAAGGGGGGTGTTTGAGTGGGCTCCTTTTTTCAGCCGTGGAGGTGTGGAGTATTAAATCTTATATGCCTGGGGTTTGAAAAACAATGGAGACGCACATTTCGTGCCTCTTCCCGGAAATTTTGGCCATGATTTTCAGCTATCTGGATGTGAGGGACAAAGGCAGGGTAGCCCAAGTGTGTATCGCTTGGAGGGACGCATCCTACCACAAGTCAGTGTGGAGGGGGGTGGAGGCCAAGCTGCACCTCCGCCGGGCCAATCCCTCCCTGTTCCCCAGCCTCCAGGCCAGGGGCATCCGGAGGGTCCAGATCCTGTCCCTGCGCCGCAGCTTGAGCTATGTGATCCAGGGAATGCCTAACATTGAGTCCCTCAATCTGTCCGGCTGCTACAACCTCACGGATAATGGACTGGGTCATGCATTTGTACAGGAGATCCCATCACTGAGGGTTTTGAACCTGAGTCTGTGCAAGCAGATCACAGATTCCAGTCTTGGCAGGATAGCTCAGTATCTGAAGAACCTGGAGGTGCTGGAGCTTGGTGGCTGCAGCAACATCACCAACACCGGGCTTCTGTTAATAGCCTGGGGCCTCCACAGGCTCAAGAGCCTCAATCTGAGGTCCTGCAGGCATGTCTCTGATGTGGGGATTGGACATTTGGCGGGCATGACCCGCAGTGCGGCGGAGGGATGCTTGAACCTGGAGTACCTGACTCTCCAGGACTGTCAGAAACTGACGGACCTGTCACTCAAACACATTTCTAAGGGGCTGACCAAGCTCCGGGTACTGAACCTGAGCTTCTGCGGGGGGATCTCAGATGCAGGGATGATCCACCTCTCCCACATGGCCTCCCTGTGGAGCCTCAACCTGCGCTCCTGTGACAACATCAGTGACACGGGAACCATGCACCTTGCCATGGGCACCCTAAGGCTCTCCGGGCTCGATGTTTCCTTCTGCGATAAGATAGGGGACCAGACCCTGGCATACATTGCCCAGGGGCTGTACCAGCTCAAGTCCCTGTCCCTGTGCTCATGTCACATCTCTGACGATGGGATAAACCGGATGGTGAGGCAGATGCACGAGCTGAGAACCCTGAACATTGGACAGTGTGTGCGCATCACGGACAAAGGGCTGGAGCTCATAGCTGACCACCTGACCCAGCTGGCGGGCATCGACCTGTATGGATGTACCAAGATCACCAAGAGGGGACTGGAGAGGATCACACAGCTCCCCTGCCTTAAAGTGTTGAACCTGGGACTCTGGCAGATGACAGAGAGTGAGAAAGTGAGGTGATTGGAAGCGTTTAGTTTCCGTTCTTTTTGTTTTTGGATGGGGACAGAGGAGGCATGAGGAGGGGGAATAGATGGGTGGGTAAATTTCTTTTCTTATTTAAAAATAAAAAGGAGAGAAAACCTCCCGTGTCCCTCCCATGTGTAAGGTGAGCTTCTCCCATGTGACCAGAATTTTATGTTCCAATGTTTTGTTATGTTTTTTTCTTTTTAATTTTTCTTTCTGTTGGCCTTGCAGGATTTTAATTAGTGTTTTGTTATGACTTAATATTCTGCCTGGTAGGAAACAATTATAACTTACTTTTGTTAGGAGCTTGTGAAAAATCCCTGATAACAGTTTTGATCTCACACTGAGTTTTTAGTACCTCCTAAATTCTGACTTTGGACTGGAATAACAAATTAGATTGTTTCGCATATTTCCTTTTAAACTAAAAGTGTCATTTGAATAATCGGCTCCATTCGCTGACACTCGCTTCTGGAATATTCTTAAAAGTGAAACTTGCATCCATCCAAACTGTGTGGCATCCATTTAAAGCAAAGTGAGGTTTTTGTAACTTGAGTTTTTTTTTGTTTGTTTTTTATTATTACTATTATTTTTTTTCTTTCTTTCTTTTTTTTTTCTTTTTACAGTGAGTCCAGATTTGAGACATTCACAACTAATTTCTGCTACAGCCATCACGCCTAAAACATTTGGCTACCTCGTATGTGGTTGTTTTCAAAGGGTGTATACTGTTCAAGAAACAGAAGGAAAGCGAGAATGAGAGACTGGGAGAAAATGTGCCTAAAGGGACTGTGTCTGCCCCCTCCCCCCATCCCCTCCCTCCCTCCTCCATGAGCAGAGCTGGAGAAAGGAGACCAGGACACAATCTAACTACCTTTGTTAATTTACCCCCATAAACAGCAACAATTTCCCACAGAGAGAAAGAGAGAGAGAAAGGTGTGTGTTTGGGGGGGGGGGGTCGAGCTGTAAAAATCTATTCAGATTTCAAGAGGGCGACGCTTTATGGAGATAGAGAAGAAAAAGACATAAACGCGCTTGTGTACAAGAGCTTTTTTGTTGTTGTTGTTTATTTTAATTTTCTTAGGGATAAAGTCCTTCTTTAACCCCCTTTTAGAGACGTGTTGTGTTCAAGCTTTGATGCGTATAAAGGAGATGAGATTGTCAGCTTACCCTTAGAAGAAACACTGACTCATCATGTAATAATATTGCAGAGATATATGGTAATAACAACCCTGCCAAGCGATATAAACATATATGAAGGCATGATCAGGCTGTAATTAAACGCAGTGTGCGTCCATGTAAGTATGTTATAGAAATGTTCAGTGCTTTTTGTAAGGGATGCTGGTTGAAACACGTCATTGGATGTTGTTCAGAGCGTCGTACTTCAAATTGAAGTGATTTCTATATCTTATTACCCTTTATTGATCGAAACGAATCAGGGTTTGTCTCATGGCTGTATTTTCCCACGTTAATGCCAACACAGGTCGCATTCATATTCATGTTGCTCTCACCGGTAAGACAGAGAGAGAGAGAGAAAGAGAGGGAGGAAGAGAGGAGGGGAGGGATGTGTTTTTTTTCCCCCCACCTCCTCTTTTTCCTCTATCTCTCCCTGAATAAAAATACCCTGAATCCATTTTGAGACATGCTTAGAATAAGGAGCAATCGATTAGTTTTTTTTTTCTTTCTTTCTTTCTCTCTCTCTCCATCTCGGGTTACAAGCAGAATGCGTTTCTCTCTCTCTCTCTCTCTCTCTCTGTCTCACACACATTAACACACATGCGCACACACACGCCGAGGCCTGTGTGTGTGCGTGTGCGCGCGTTTTAATGTAATGCAATGACCTGCTAGAAAATTAATATACGGATGTGCGTCCTGCTGAAAAAGCTGTGTGTGTTTTGAAAAATAAAAAAGATGTACTGTATATTATGTGTTTGTAAAGAAGAAGAAGAAAAAAATGCAGAATCCCAAAATTAAATTGTTTTATATTCTTACAAGGTTAAAACAATTAAAGATATTTATATAATGAATGAAAAAGAGCGGCGTGTTACTTTTGTGTAGGTGGAGCGTTTCATTGTTGTCACCATGCTGTCTGAATTATGAAAAACATCAGTTTACACAAGGTAATTTGACATTGTTTATCCCCACAAGACAAGCAGTCCTGCTGTGGTCTTTTCCTACAATGATATTATCCAGTTAATACAATAAGGGCTTTTATTTTCATGCATTTGTTCCTAATAACCACCCACACAATTCATTCTGAGTATTGTCCCTGATCAGTCCAGTCTTGCTTTTCGAAAGGGTTGGGGGAAAAAAAATCTGTTGTGTTGTTTTATTATTTACGAGGATATTCAAAATGGATGCTTGCCGTCTTGATTTGGCTGCAGTGCCTGTGTAATTAATTATCACCAGGGCGTTTATTATAGGAAGCTGTTCTACCCTGCTGGGTTTTTAATCGTCAACCTCTGTTTTTTATCCTCAAATGCAGCAAAAAAAAAAGAAAAGAAATGAAAAAAAACCAAAAACATGTTCAAGCTCAACTGGTATGGCAGTTTGAGTTTCACTTTAAAGTCTCAGGGTTTTTAAAACGTAAAAAGGGGGCCAGGATTTCGTTTGGTGGATTTCATGGTCTGAATAGAAAGTTTTGGCCATTAGTTTTGGTTATTTTTGCAGTGTTTTGTTTCACATGTGGCAGAGCTGGGTCTGTGCTGCTGCATGTGCGGAGTAATGAGATCTAAAAGTTGGTTAGAGCAGATTTCCCTCTTTCTGCTTTCCATCAGGACGTGTTCTGTGTGTGAAGTGACAACACACACACACATACACACACACATACACATACAGGGACACGCATACACAGAAGGTTGCCAGACCAGTCAGTAGCCATTGTCTGTCTTTAGAAGTTAGGAAGGCAGTTTTTGGTGAGGGATTTTTTTTCCTCCTTTTCCTCTCTTTCTCCTCCTCTTGTTCAGTCACGCATACCAGATCCTAGGGCAGGAGACACCCCCCCAACTCACACACACACAGACACACTTTTTAGCATTCCACACCATCATTCAAAGCATTTAAGCATTCCCTCTCCCCTGACTCTCTGTCCATGGGGATTTGGGGATAAAGGCCAGCAGAGGGATTGTTGACCACAGGGACAGAGAGAGAGAAACAAAGAGGACAGAGAGAGAGAGAGAGAGAGAATGTCAGTGTTTGCTGTTTCTTAAGTTTGCTTTAGCTGGCCTTTGGTCTTGCGCAATAACACTGCAACGAGTGCACACAGAGATGTGAGAGATTTGCCTGTGACATTTTTGTGCCGCTTTGTCCCAGAAACATCTGAAAATCCATGTGAATACAACGGAAAGAATAAGATGTAGACTTAACAGTTGTGCTATGGATTACTGTTGCCTAGAGTACTGTTGTTACACTACAAAAAAACACCAAAACAAAATATGGTTAATCTGTATGTGAGCTAGTTTGGTTGAATCCTGAATGCTGCAGACATGAAGCCAAAGAAGTAGAAATAAACTCAAGAGAGAGAGAGGCGTGACATTGTCATAACCTGGAGCCTCACCGCTGATAAATGAACAGGGAGGTGGGAGGCGTACAACATTGCTGATTGTTCCTTTATCATTTGACATTTGGGTCTGCAGACCTTTCCCGACAGATACAGCAGACTTACCGTGACAAGGTCATATCACGCGTTTCAACCGAAAGGTCCGCAGGCTGAAATGAAGACTGACAGAGGTACAATCAGCTGCATTCAAATGATAATGTGATACTTTATTAATCCCCATAGGGAAAATCTCTTTTTGTCTGCCACCCTCCGCAGGGAGGTCAGAGGCCAGGCTGAGCTCCAGGAGCCCACTGCTGGAGCTACTGTGGATTTGATGTTTTGCTCAAGGACACGTCAGCAGGGTGGAGGGTTGTCATGTTTTAGGTCACCTTGCTTCCCTGTCTTCACTTGCTGTTAGTATGTGAGTCTTTGGAGGTGGTGCAGGCCACCTGTGAAGCACCAATTCGAAAACACTTCTTTTTTTTTGGATGACACTATTCCCCTGAACAATCTGTGTGTGGAATGCAAACTCATCCCCTTATTGTATAAGTTGCAGTCTCAATTTGCATCGTGAATAGAGAGAGCTGAGTGTGAATTAAACTCTGGAGTTTCACTGCTCAGTGTTCAGCATTATGTAGTTATAGAGCCTGATATATCACTCTGGACGCTGCAAGTTAACTTTGCATTATATGAAATTAACTGTAATAAATACCTCACTCATGTGATACCAACATCTTCATCGCACAAAAATAATTTGCAGATCACCAAAAGCTATAAAGTGGTACTTACAGCATGATGTTTTGCAAAACTACTTTCCCTGCAGCTGCAGTTCAGTTTTTGGTTATTCCAACTGAATGATTTGCAGTTTTCAGATTCAAACATAACATTACTGTTAAGATTTAAAGTAAACATTTTGGCAAAATGGGCTCTTTTGTTTTCCTAATGAAAAGACTGATGCAACTTTCATGTCTGTAGCAGGAGATGGTTAGCTTAGCATAAAGGCTGAATTGGTTGTTGGAGCAAAGTGTCCACTGGTTGTTTACGGTGTTGTGTAGTCCAGCTCAGGATCACAATTTTTCCTTTTTTTGTAATTTATGGATTAACCAAACAAGAAATACTTATCGTCGCTGCCCCGTGAAAAAAAAGTCTCTCCAAAATTAGTTTTTTCCAGGAGCATTTTTTTAAACTATGTGCTCCAATGACGTGCGGCTATTTACAATCCTCCAGTCTCACTTTTATGTCCCACCAAACTTGATCGCAGGCTATTCTACATCTCCAGTTAACACATTACGCTAACAAAAGCTTTTGGTTCGCATTTTATATTTAAATCAAGACAAATCATGGGCAAATAGTAATCTGATATTGACGTGCACACATCAGTTTGACTGATGGTCGTATGAATACCCAACACATCAGTTTCTAGGGAGGAATGCGGACATGCTGTACAATGTAAAATGTCAAAAACGTAAAAAGTGGAGATGCATTTTTTTAGTCGGAAAGCGACATTAGGTTAATCAGTGAGCTTTAGAGCTGGCCGTTCCTCATGCCTCCAATCTTTGTGCTCAGCTAAGCTAACTAGCTGCTGACTGTAGTTTCATATTAACTGTACAGATGTGAAAGTCGTATCAACCTTCTTGTCTCATTCAGAACAAGACAGTGAATAAGCAGATTTCCCAAAATGTCTCTTACTTTAAGACATACTCTGCTCAGATGCTTTGGGGATCGAGTCCAAATATGGTGTTTTAGGAGTCTGTTGCGGAGATGATCAAGTGTGTAAAAAGTACACATGCTTATCACAATGGCTGTCCAACAACTTAAACAAATCGTATGAGCATGATTCATCTGCATGGCTCACCAGAGACAAATCAAAAAGTTGAGAATGAGACTGAAAGCTGTTGTGGAGCTTCGCCCGCATGGCTCAATTCCCTGTGTAGGTGAATTCCCCAACAGAATGAGCAAGGCACTAACACTGCCAGGTTTCGGGAGTTTACTTTTCTTGCGTAACTCAAAAGGTTTCATTGTGGCAGCCAAAAATGTGTGCACTCGTTACAATGTAAATGATCAAAGCACACACCAAATGGCTTTATGTTAAGAATATATCTTGCCCTCAGTGTGATTCTTCTCTTTAAACCCACATATCCTGCCTGTCTGCGTGATTGACAGCTTCTAGACAAGTTAATTCAAAAGCTTACAGCCGCCAAAATTAGACAAAAGCCCACATTTCTGCCCCATATAGGTCACTGACAAACCTTTTCTCCCATAAATGCTGCTTCTGCATTTGAAATTTGGTGCGCGAGTGAGTGTGCGTCGGTGCCCGTAAGTTGTAAAAGTTGACTCGTCGCATTGTTCTCTGAACCACATTTCCTGTAAGTAAGAGAGGAACAGCAGTGTGAGTGTGTGAGTGTGTGTGTGTGTGTTTTACTGCTATCGTTAAAGGAATAGATCACCATTAAAAGGGGAACTGGGGTTCTTCACAACAAAGTAGCAGGGGTATTAGCAGCAGAGTGTTACTGCCCACCCCCACATCTCTCTGTCTCTGGCTGCAACTCCTCGTCTGCTGGGTTGTCTCTCTGTCTGTCTGGCCTTTTTCTGTCCTGTCTTTTGCTCAGCATTCATTCTTTTCTCATCTCAACTCCTTCCCTCCTAATTTTGAACCTGCGTTCCTCTTTTCTTTTTTGCCTCTCCATCTCCAGCTGCCCACTTCCCACTCTCAACCTTCTCCTTCTTCTCTCATTCAGGACTCAAACGCAGTCGTCTTCACCCACTTCCTCCCATCTCTAGCTTCATGCCTTTCTCCCTTTCATGCCTAAGGTTGCCCTTTTTCTCCTTCTCCCCCCTCCTCACCATTTCCATTTCTACCCTCCACCACCCCTTCTTCCTCCTCTCTGCGGCACCTGGTGTTGAGGTGTCGCTGAGGTACAGTAGACGGCTCTTTGAAGTCCCAGGGGCCCTCGAGGGGGCTGAGTGTGTGTGCCTAAGTGTGTGTGTGTGTCAGGAAACTTTTTTTTTTTCTCTTTTTATCAGCGGCTCCAGTCAAGAACATTTGGCCTTGCTTTTGATTTGGGCATCTTGTAACGTTGAAACGACCTTCCCTGTGTAAGTGTTGGCATGTGTGTGTGTGTTTGCTGTATTTCCTGATTATGCAGAACAGGAGGATTTAAATCCCTATTACTGTTCCCTTTATGCTTTTCTTAACCAATCAGTACTGACCAGTTAAAGAGATCGGGTCTTTAAGCTTAAGGAATGTGACTGGGGATACACTATACATTTCTTTCTGTATGAGATGAGTTTGATTAGATTCAGTGAAACCACAAAGATATCCAAATAAGATAATAAAAACACATTAAAATATTGTTTTAAAGCAATCGGGAGTAGGAACATCTTATGGTCTTATGGTAACTTAGTAGGTTTAGAGCTGGCACGGTCACAGAAGAGAGGAAGGGGAGGAGCAGAGGAAAAAACACCTCTGTCCAAAGTCTGCTGTAGTCAGCACCCAACCTGGAGAGAGAGAGGGAAAGAGAGGGGGCGTAAGGCGAAGGAAGAAAAAGAGACAAAACCAGAGAAAGTGGCAAAAGTGAAGGGAAAGGAAAAAAGATTTGAGGGAGAAACAGACGAGAAAAAAGTGAGGGTGGTGAGAAAGAGAGGGAGCGGGAGAGAGAGACAGAAAGAGAGAGAGAGAGAGGAATCTGTGAGTCACTGTTTAACTGTGGGCTGCTAGAAGTCGGCTAGCCATGTTAAAATACCGTCTGGGCACACACACCCACACACACACACACACACACACACACACACACCAAACCAAACTCTTCCAAGATACAGAAATCTGCCTGAAATTCAACAATGGTTGGCACAACAGACACACACACACACACACACATCTTAAAAGTTGAAGCAGAAATTCTGCTTCTGCCTCTCAGACTTCTCTGCCCAACAGACCAGCTAATTATTTTCAGTTGGACATGAGGCACGCACACACCTCTGCTGCACATTCCTCAGAAAGTAATGAGCTGCTTTTCTACAAAGGTAAGAATTTAGGCGAAGGTCAAAAATAATTCTTTCCATTTCAGACAGTCTAACTTTATAGCAAAGGAGGAACAGTGACATCACCCAACCCTTAAGTGATTAATTATTGATGACTTTTCTCTGAAAAAGACGTGGGAGGATTACAATTAGTTCCTGTTCTGTACTAGAACAATCCTGGCTGGAGGACTGAAGGCAGTAATCCACGTGTAACACGATTCTCTCTTCACCTGTCGTTGTCACCAACACGTTATCATTGATTAGCACCAACTAGGAATTCATCTGATTATTAATTTAAGGTCAGAAATTTGTGGAAAAAGAGCCTACAGCCACACTCGCCGCTCTTCAGGCACAGAACTGCTTTGAGCTAAATGCTAAGAAGTCATAAGCCAAATTTTTGGAGATTGATCTGATGATGGGACAATGATCAAGTCGGCCAGTTATTACAACTCACACTGAGGGGGACGTGGATATTTGTACACGATTTGATAGCAGTTCTTTCTATTTCTGTTGAGATATGTCACTTTCAAAAAGGTAATGCGGCAATAGAAGGAAAAGTCACGGGATCAAAGTCAGTTCAAGCTTCAACCTCTGTGGACTTAAACCAAATCTCATGATAATCCCCCTTTTGCTAAAACATTCAATGTGATTTTTCAGTTTGGACCAAACTAGGGGACCCACCAACAGACATCATCGCCACCCCGAGAGCCACACAGCCAGCGAGGCTAAAACACCATCATAAGTCAGGACAGGAAACCCAAAAGTACATCTTCAGTTTGTCGCTGTGTGACTAACAGTTGAAATCCAAAATTTAATGATGTAAAATAGAGAAACACTTATCGTATGTGAGAATCCGGAATGAGTGAATATTAAGCATTTAAATGAACAAAACAGTTAATCGATTATCGTTTCAGTGCACTTTTGGTGTGTCTTTCAACATGTGGACTATAGAACTCATCACTCATTAGCTCCTCTGGGTGTTTAACTGTTTATTAAATCTAATTTATCACATGGCCTGCTGTTACCAGGTCATTGGCTGCAGTGGGCCCTTAGCTCATTAGGCAACAAATGCATTAATCCATTTTCTATGCGCTTGCATCATAGCAACGCTAGCATTATACCTTTTCTTCTTTCTTTCTCTATTAATGTGAGACACGTTCCCCAAATCATCACTGTTGTTGAATGTTATACACCTACCATTACCACATCGGCACCACCACACTGAATCTTTAATCTGAAAACATAAGACCAAGCTTCATTCACAATCAAACCATGGACGTCTTTACTGAATTTTTTATAAAAGCCTCGGCAATTATAATGGGAGGCTGGGAATTATGCAGCATGTGATGTTGACTTCTGCTCCATATTCCTGCTTCATTCTACAATACCCAGCGGAGAAAGACAGAGGAGAGACTGGACAGCGAGAGAAAGAGAGAGAGAGAGAGAGAGCGAGAGAGAGGAATGACGTGGGTTCATTTTGAGTTTTTTTGTCTCGATGTGAAACCAACGCGAAGCTCTGACAGAAATGTGACAGATACCTGCAATGTCAAAAACTGGCAGGCTCGCACACATTCTAATTTGTCAGGTGAGGTAGTGTTTTGGTAGCGTGGGAGGTGAGGTGTGCTCATGTGCTCTTCCTGTCTGCACACGTGTGATTGAAAGCGTATGTGCATAATGCATGCGCGTAGACACTCGTCTGCGTCGGTGCCTCTCTGCCGGCTCTCTGCACCTTCCTGTCAGTTCAGCTTGTCATTCAGGCATCAATGAAGAGAAAACTTTTTCTTTCTCTTTGCACTGTTTAAAATTTGTCGTGCTTTTCTCAAATGGGGGAGATGGGCAAGTGTGACAGAAAACTGCAGCAACAGTCGAGTGGGGTTTTATCACATGTTTGACAAGAAACGTTGCATTGGAACAGAGAGATTTCACCGTGTTAACAAGGATGATTTTTCAGGGATTTTTTTGGGGTAGATGTTAGAAGTGTTTGGAGCCTAACAGTGAGGAGGTAAGAAAATTAGCAGGTGGAAGGAGCACATGATGAAAAGCTGAAGTTGAAATCCTCAGTGTTGTACTGGCTTCACCCAAAACACAAAATATCCAGAACTGATTGTGTTGTGTTTCAAAAACAAATTATTTTTCCATCATCTTTCATTTTGAAAGGAAATAATCATTTGATTATAACACATCATTGGTCATAACTTGTGGGCCACAAAGCTTTTAAAAGACTTCTTGACATTTTTGTTGACAAGAACTTGGTATTTTTAAAAGCAAACTCAAGATCTTAATCTTGAACTTTACGTATTTGTCTTTTCACAGATGTGTTTTACTTATGACAGTTTTTCCTCAGTTCCTTGCGTCGTGTGTGGATGAGGATTTCCTTGTATGAAAAGTGCTATGCAAATAAACAAAGAGATCCATGGATGGGGAAATCAGTAACGCTCTCATGGAGGAGGAAAGACTGAAAACAAGGTACGAAAGCTATCTTGGCTCTATTTACGTGCTTTAAGGTGGGTCATGATCCAAATCACAAAGCCTTGTTTGCAGCCTGTTGCCACCTCCGCAAGTGAACCCACGAATAAACAAAATAGTAGCAGAACAAAGTTGTTTTAACCCTGACCATGCTCATGGTGAACATTTACAGTTCCTTAAATCTTTTTTTTCATGTTACAAAAAAATTAATTGTAAAGGAAGGGTGATGCCATATAGATGAATAGAAGGAAGCATGAAGTGATTCAACCATAAAAGAATTACAGAAATTAGAGCTTAAACAGGTCTGAACTTGTCAGCACCTGCACTGAATTTGACTGAGCCTACAGTCAGGTCACTTCCTGTTCAATCCAATTAAACCAGGCAGTGGACATTCAAACCACAGAAATACGCTGATAAAAAGTTTATTTAATATTCAATCTATAAAGGCTTTATTGAGACCGAGTAGCGCTCTTATCTCCCGGTAAATGAATTACAGTTTCAATTTGCATGTTGAGTGAATTGAACTGAAAGTGCCTCAGACCCAGAGCACCCACCAGTGCTGTGGTGTGCCTGCTGATTACCAGGCTGCCAGTTCAGGATTTGGCAAAAGCTAGATTTTTACACTGTGCAGATCTGTAATAAGTCAGTGGTATAGGGTTGAGGAGACAGATCTGTAAATGGAGGAACAGGCTGAAAAATATCTAACAGAAATCTAACACTTTGCATCAGTCTTGCTTTACTGCTGGAGCTATGAAAAACTGGGATAAAGGAAATGTGTACCAAATTCTATAGTAATTCATCCAATGGCTGTTGAGATACTTCAGGTTTTGCAAAAGAAGACCATGTTTTGATTTGATGTGTTAGTTGAATTTTTTGAATCTGAATTAACTGTGATCCATAAAAAACCTATACACCTACCAGTGTTTTCAAAATAAAATTTAAATCATTAAATTTCTTTGCTTCCACATATGTGTTTTAATTTATGTCAAGCATTTTTTTGAGTATGCAATATACTGCACATTAAATGCAGCATAAGTGCTGGAGGCTGCACATAGATGTGCACCGGCGGATGAACTTTCCTCCCTGTGGAGTGGCACAGACCTCGTCGTTCCACTGCTGCTTCGACAGATGTGATCGGACTCAGAAAAAACCTGCAGTACCAGGTTTGTTTGCGACTTGAATGCAGCGTGTCTCTAAGTTGTGTGAGTCATGGTCGGAAAGTCAGACCAGATTTTTATTTTGTCTCAGAGAGGACACATGAGCGTGAAGTAGCCTTTTTAACGAGCAAGATAAATCTGATTTGGACACAATGAGAAGAAAGGAGAGAGACAAAGATAGAAATTAGGCAGTGAAATATATATGACTGCCACCTTAACAGAGTGAAAGATAAGTGTTTTTGTGTGAGAAAGATTTTAAAAATAGACGGATATAAAGAGGCAAGGAGAAAGAGACGTTGGAGGTGGAGGGAGAGAAGATAAAGAGTGAAACTGAGGATGAATACAAAGAGGGGCTGTGTGTGTGTGCGTGCGTGTGTGTGTGTGTGCACCAGGTGTGTATCTGCCGTCCCCAAGGTCCTTCTAGCTGTCTTCTCCTATTGATTAGTTCATATTGATCTTGCCTGGCACACACACACACACACACACAGAATGGTTGACTTGATTTAGCTGGCTTTGACACAGGAGGACATGAGGTTACATTGTTAACACACATGAATGTATACGCACCCACCCACACAAACACACACACACACACACACACACACACACACTCACACAATCCTCCTACCATATTGCTTCTTAAAATGACAGCCATCTTACCTCTGACACACACACACACATACACGCACAGAAAACAGTCATGCTGCCTATCTGCTCACGTGAATTGGCTGTCTGGCAAACAGGCAGCAGAAACAATGAGAACATACGAGACAGACTGTCAGTAGAAAACTCGTGTGTTGCACAAACTGATTTCATTTTTCTATGTTCACCATGTGCCATGTGTAACAGTGCATATTTTAGATATTGCAGAAATTTAGCTTGCACTAAGCTAAATTTAAATAACGCTGATTGCTATTTTTATATTAACAGTGAATCACATGACTAGTTACCTATGAAAGAATAATCACACGTCTTTAAACGCAGCACTAGGTAGTGTCTTCACTGACTCATTGTGGCCCACAACAAAGTTAGCAACTGTATCTGCTGAATATAGTGAAACATTTAGCAACTAAACGCACCAATATTGCCCTGAGGGGGCGGAGGGGACCAAAAACAGAGCCAAAAGAGGGTAAATATCGCACTTACATTCTGCAGATGGCCACAAACCCAACTCCAAACGAATGCTAATGCTGCTTTGTGTCTGCCGAAAGTGTGCATGAGTTAGACAAACATTTGATGTCACTTATATTCATTTGATGTCACTTATAAGCTCCTTTTAAACAGCCTCTGCAAGTGTTGCGCTGTTATTCTGCCTCGCCTTTCTGTGTGAAACAAGGAATGGTGGGGCTGGTTTGGGTGGGTGATTCTGCTCAACCTTTAAGTTAGTGTCGACATCTGTGTAAAACGGTGTGAAACAGCAAGAAGACGGGACACACACAGTCACACGTGCTGCTGGGTTACACATATATACTCTCTAAAATCGCACACTGGGATGGCAGTTAGCCAGAGCCATGCTGGCGTGATGACGGGTCTTCGTTGCAGCAGTATTGCGCAATCTCTGTGTTTGAAAACAAAACAAAAAAAAGGGCCGTAGACAAACTGCAGCAAGAGCAGCCTAAAGGCATCAGTACAAAAGTAGCAGGTTTGTCACTGGAGGGTCAGTGGCGCAAATCCCCAGACTGACTGGAAAAGTGCAAGTGAGGTGAATGAGAATCCCCTCCTGCACTTAAAAGGGGGGAAAAAAACCATACACAGTCAAGTCAAGGTGCCCTTGAGCAAGATCCCTCATCTCCAACTACTTCTGAGGTGTTCAGTGGCAGCTGAAGAAGACTACACCAGTGTCAATATGGAGGTGCAGCAGGGCGAGGCAGATAAAAACGTATGTTAGCATGCACTTTGTTTACAACGATGCAACTTTGTTTACAACGATGGTAAAGGTGAAGCCACAGTTAAAACACTTTGGACACAATGTCTGCTCAACAACAGCTCTAAGTATTAAGGACGTTTTTCTTGTCGTGATCAGAATGATGCACGATAAGATCAGGTGACAGGCACCCTGACACATATCAATATGTATGCCCACATTTATATACACCACACACACACACACACACACACACACACACAGATAGTCTCAGATCTTTTTTTTAACTTGTCCTTCATCCAGACTTTGTGCTAGTCTTCCTCTTTCCGCCTTTGTCTCCGAATCAGAAGAAACGTCACTGTCTGTCTCTGCCTTTAGTCTGTTGTGTGCATGCACACACACACACGCACACACACACACACACACACACACACACACACACACACACACAGCCTGCCTTCTGCTGCTGTGATGGCTCCGAGCTGTCAAAACATCCTTGCTTTCTCTCACTCTCTCTCACCAAGGCAGCCTGGCTGAGCTTGTCTATGCAGGTTCACAGGGACTGCTGTCTATCCAACCTCATTCTCTCTCCTTTGCTTTCTTCCTCCTTTCTTCTCCCTTTCTCCTATGTTTGTGTATCTTGTGATTTTGCTTTCTCTATCTTTCTCATGTCTTTTGCCTACACAGGGATGTGAATATATGTAAAAAACAAAAAAAATGTATGTATGGGTGCTGTATGTTATTGTTAAAGAGTAAAGTACAGCTGTAACTCTTTTCTCTCATGTTTCGGTAAAGTCGGACTCACAGTGTAGTTGTCCTTTTTGACATCAAATATAAAACTTGATTCCAGCTTGGACATGCTATCAGCTACATGGCCAAAAGAAAGTCCTGCAGTTCAGAGCGGAGTCCATCGATCAAATCACTATTTTATGCTGACAAAGCCTCCCGACATACATTAAACATAGGCTAGCACCAACACCTGAGTTGTATGATTGGCTATAGTGGCATTCATATTAAGCAGTCACTGAGGCAGCTGGTTTCTGCTGCACAACGTGGGACGATGACGACACAGACTTAAGTCATTATTTAGGAAAATCCTTTCTTGTATCATCTTTTTGTGTGACTTTTCCAGGAGCTAAAAAATGTCTGCTGGAAGTTCAAAATGAAGAAGAAAAGACGTGTTTTTGCCACATGGAGTCTTCTTACAACCTCTCATGCTTTTTTAAAGATAAGAGTTTTAGCCTAAAATTGCCTCTGTTGATTGATTTTCTGCAGCAATATTAACATATGTTAACTAAATCACATGCCAAGAAAGACAATAAATTTGTTGCCCCCGACGTATATATATATAATGTATCCATGTTCAGTAATGTGGCGCTAATGTAGAGTTTATTGGTCAATTCATTCCACAAGGAAAAATTTCATTAACAGCTCAAGAGTGCAAACAAAGTAATTTCTTCACTAAAACATGGCAAACTGGTAAAATATGTTTCTGTCTTCTCCTTCCGTGCTTCTCCTGTTTACTCTCTCTCGCTCTCTCCCTCCTACTTACACACACACACACACACACACACAAAGTGCTGTGTGTTTGGCCTGCAGGGTGTGCACAGCGGGGAGGAATCAACCGTATGGCAGACATGAGGACGGAGCCAAATCTGGCTCGTACACATGGTGTGTGGCCATGCTGCCCTGTGAGTGTGTGTGTGTGCCTCGCTGAAGGCAGCCTGCACTTAAATATATATCAGGGGCAGTGGTTGCCTAAAGGTGAAAGTTGTGAGGTTTTTCACTGCGAGTTTGCCGAACGAATGAATGAAAACCGCTCTCCATTACGTCGCCAGCTACTGTCACTGTGCCCTTGAGCAAGACACTTCAGCTGCTAATGCTTTAGCACAGCATAAGAGTCTAAACGAGAATGGAGAAGCAAAAATAAAAATGGTGCAGAGACTCAGTTCATTGCAGCTTGGCTTATATCGTTTTATGTTTAAGTAAGTCGATGCTGATCTGTGCAGTTGAGTGATCAGACAGGCTGTGAAGAAGTCAACAGTTTGGCCAGATTATCTAAACCACTTCATATGAAGGTAGAGTTTAAAGTGATAAGTGATAATAATACCCACTGCACAGGAAAACTGTGTGCTACTCAACTACGGTAAGTACAGTGGGTCAAAGCCTGCATCAGGAGGCAATTTCTAAACTGTGACAGATATTTACGTTGGGTGGTTTGGTTACTAATTTTACGGTTTGCTTTTTTTCTCTTGGAGGTTTGTTTGACAAATACAGAGCCAATGTTGTAATAAACTAGAAATATTTAAAATCTGATTTAATTAATGTTTTAAGTTGGCAAAATTTCAGCATTTTTTTTATGTCTATGCACACCCATGAAAGAGTCAGTGCTACACGCTTGAAATCTGTCGTGAGAAAAGTTTTTGCCCGAATTCAATTGTGGACAAAATAAGTGCGTGTCTGTCTGTATTGCACACACTGTTCATGTAGTGTGTGTGAATGTGACAAGCGTGTATGTGCGTGTAATGTGGCAACATCTCTCATGTCAGTTAGAGCAGGAGGAGCGTGTGTTTCTGCGTGCGTGTGTGTCCGTGTCATCGCATGCTGCCTGCATGAAAATACGCGTGTCATTTAATTGTAACTGCGTGTGTGTGCGTGTCCGTGTGTGTTTTGCTGCCAACACGTGAACACGTGTGCATGAGTGCATGAGTGTGAGAGCGTCTTGGCTCGTGGTGGTTTTGTCAGTGCATGAAAATCATTTATTCATGTTTCACTCTGTGTGTGTTTGTCTTGCATGCATGCTCTAATAGATTTTCTTCGCTTCTACGTGTAGCTAAATGCTACACCAGCATGCCTGTGTCTTTGAATACTACATTGTCTCTTTATGTCCTCTTTATGTCATTTTTTTTCCCTTTTTCTGTTTATACCCCCCCCCCCATCATGACTCCCCTAAATATCTGTCTCTTCATTTTTCCCTCTCATGACTCCAGTGCGTGTGGAGGTTAACCCACCACACAGCATTTCTCACTGTCTGTGTGTGAAGGAGGCTTTTTAAAAATGCATATATTCTATAAGACGGAGGAGGAAACAGAGCGTGCTGAAAAGAAAAATACAGCCTCTGTGTGTTGTGTCAGTTGAGTTGACATCTGATCTTGCTGAGTATGGTAAAGAAGAAAGTGCTGAAAGTACTCTGTGTGTGGGGGGGAATCCTGTGTGTGTGTGTGTGTTTTGTGGCCTGTATGTGTCCTCATTTCTGTGTGGGTGGTAAGAGGAGGGAGTAAGGGAATAGGGTGTGTGTGAGTGCACTTAGTTTAAGTGTCAGCATGCCTTAGTTTGTGTGTGTGTGTGTGTGTGTGTGTGACAAGCAGGGAGAAAAGAGGAGGGGAGTCGAAGCGAAACAGAGGCTGAGAGATGGATGGCAAAGGGGGTGATGAGGGAGGGAAGGAGCCGAAGAGGAATGAAGGAGGAGGAAACAAGCAGAAAAATTTAAGCGATTGGAAAGAAAGAGAAAAGATGGAAGGGAGACAGAACAGACACTTTGAAGCAAAAGCCTGTTTTTCTTCTTCTCTCTCTTTCTTATTCTAATTTATATTTCAGTCTTCTTCTCTACGCCATAAATGTTATATGAACTGTGTATGTTACGAGTGAATGTTAAATCAAAACTCTTCCCTTATGCCATCCCTTTTCTCCTTCTCTTTCTTTGTCTCTCTAGAGCTTTTCTGACAAATAGACCAGCTTGATCAACCTCACATGTGCACAGATACACACACGCACACACACACACACACACACACACACACAAACACACCGCACGCACATTCACAAGTGACCGTGAGCTTGTCTTGACTTCGAATACAGGCTGCGAAAAGTCCTTTACCTGTCTTCATTCTCGGTGTCCTTGCGTGTATTTTATGTTTCATGTTTTGTGTCCTTGGTGTATGGTTACATCAATAACGAAGTATCTCCCTGAAAGAAATCTATCAATATTTCATTCCTTAACTGCTGAAAATGCAAGATCGACAAGTGAGGAAAAGAAAGGCGATGGGAGAGGAGCTGGGCTGTAACAAGCCAGTCGTAATAACTGAATACGGATCCGATAGCAGACGGAGCAGGTGTAGCAAAAAACTGACTTTACTTTAATCCCTTTCATACAACCTGTTCAAGACAGGACTGTTGCTACATTATTCCACCTCGCTGTTCTGTATAAAACAGAAGAACGCAGAATGGATTGGAATTGTTCTTGTTCCATTAGGCCAGGGAGTAACAGAGCCGAGGCAACATCTGTGTAGAAAAGGGAGAGCTGACAAGCTGGGAACCACACTAGACGCCGAAGATGTTGCGTTCAACTTCATGCCTCTTTTGCTTCATCAAGGCTGGCACGCCATCTGAAATCCCACACTGATTCAGCGCTGTGCCTGGATTGTTTGGTTCAGTGTGAAAAAGCAAAGCCGGTGAAATGACAGGTCTTCATTGCGGCAGTATTGCGGGATCACTGTGCAACAATGAGCTTTTGTCAAATGGCAAGTTTACAGACATCAGATTCAGGGGCATTAAGGCTGGCAACAGTCAGAAGGTTGGCAATGGGTCAATCCAAACAGGTAAAGACAGGCAGAACAGAACACCAAGTAACACAAAGCCTGTTTCCACCTCACGCAACCGGGACAAATAAGGTCATGTTGGTCAATTTTGATTAAAGAAAGTGTTTTGGGGTTCAGAGGGTTAAAAGTATGGACTGACAAGCTTATTTATTCAATGCAGTTCTGCACTAAATCAGATTAACCTGAAGGGAAAAAACACCCATTAGACAATTACTAAGTTGGAGACAAGCATAGAAATTTTAAACTCTTTCTACCTCTGCATGTCTACTCTTCATTATCCACTCAAACATCACACAGCTGCACAACAGCAAATTACAAAGAGCATCACATTGCGTCTCAAACAAAGTTGTCGCTTCCAATCCATCATTAGCCTAATTTGCCTAATCCCCACAGTCCCTCAGATAAAAGGGACTTCAGGTTCTCTGGGGTCAGCCAGTGGATGATCTGGTGATGAGAAAATGCCGAAGGCCTCAGTATGCTTCAAATAAAGTGTTTGGCAGATTGTTTAGCAGTGTCTTTAAACTCCCTCCTCTCTGTTTTCTCTGATGGCAGAATCGGGACTGGCTTCATGTGACAATTAACTTTGCAAAACAGAAAATCTGATAAGCATGGCTGCTTGATGTGGCAATTCACCAAATTAAAGAGAAGTTTTCATTTGTAGGACTGCCAAAAAGTAGTACCCTTATTCCTATATGTATGAAAGCCTGTTTCAGGTATAAACACTTTGGGGCTTAGATGTGGTCAGACAACATGTCTTTCGACACAAGGGATTAAAGACAATCCAGCAGTAGGTCCCTACAGTAAAGATTTTGAGTTTTAGTTCAGGGCTATTGCTGCATTCGATTTGTACTCGTAAGTCGTAACTCTGGACTGGGAGTGACATCACATCTGTTAAAAACTGAGTTGGATGCGCTCTGTTTGCCACAACACCGGACAGCACGTTTGTAACGTTATTCATCCATTGTTGTTACAGCAAGGTCGACCGGTTACGAGCAGCCAGTTGATAAACAACACATTAAGTGGTATTTCACGCCTAACAAGACCATAACTGTATTCTTAAGGAAAGGAAAGGAAAGGAAAGTGACATATCTTGTCATTGGAGGGAACTCACTCCAACGAAATTTGTTCTCTGCATTTAACCCACCCAAGTGACGTGCACACACACACAGCAAACCCGGGGCAGTGGGCGACCGCGTGCAGCGCCCGGGGAGCAGTGGGGGTTAGGTACCTTGCTCAAGGGTACCTCAGCCATGGACACCGGGACGGGGAATCGAACCAGCGATCCACCGGTTACGGGTCCGACACCCTAACCGCTGATCCACGACTGCCCCAAGGGCAGCAGCAAGGCAGTATTGTGTAAACGGCTTACTAAAACTGGACACAAAAAAGACCAAAGCGCTAAAAACATGCAAAACCACAGGTTTTATTTGCAGATCCTCTGGGCAGCCATCCTGGTTTGCGAACTCGGTGTCCTCTGAGGACCGACCAAGTTGACAAGTTAGAATTCCAACTTCGGGTGGCATTCAATTTGTCATTTCTGGTTTCAGTAACTCGAGTTACATCCTGGGATCTCACCTCTCACACATTATAGGTCAGTTCTGCTTGGCTGAGTTACACTGGGAACAAATGTTTTAATTCACCAAGTTTTCTTTCACTCCTTCCTCATCAGCTGAAAAGAAAGAGGATAAAAGGCAAATAGGAAGACAGAACAGGGAGCTCTGTGTTAGAGAAGTGAAAGTTAATGTTAATGCATCTACTCAACATCCCACAAACCCATAGTCTGACACAGGACTTCAATTAAAGCTCAGACTCACTGGCCACACACACGGCCACACTGCAGACAGGCCTATTGATTTTTGTGGTAACGCTGTCCTGTCACCACATAGTGCTAGTCTACCTCTATGACCCTCCCCTCCCTAACCCACCTCCTCTCCTCCCATACATGTGTAAATGTGACACTTGACACCTCTCACCTCCCCCTCACCTCTCTGCCCCCCCCCCACCATCTCTCATTATTATCTCGACTTCCCTTTTCTCCTGCTGCTCAAACCTTCCTCCTCCTTCTTCTCTTCCTCAGATGCTCATTTCAGCTCCACCTCCTCCTCCTCTTACTGCTGCTTTTTCCTCACAGGCTTCCCTCCCTCCTTCCATTCCTTCTTTCCTTTGTTCCTCCCTTCCCTCCATCCCTGCATCATTTTCCTTTTTTCTCCTAAAAGGATTGTTGTCAGGATGAGGGAGGCAGTGATTGGAGACATGCTGGGGGGGGGGGCTTTTGTTTTTCCAGCGCTGCACATAAAAAAAATCCACATATAACACACAAGCGGCTACATATGCTGATAAAAAAAAGACAAATAAGAGAATGTCTCACCAGTCCCCCTGAGACTGAGGTAGAGAAGGAAACAGAGATTTCCTGCTGTGTTTAGAAGCTTTGGCAATACTGCTCAGCAGTCATGCCAACATGTGAACAGAAAAGAACAAGAATGTAAGAAAAAAGGAAAACAGATACGAAGAAGAGGAACAAAGATCAAAAGAACAAAATAAAAAAAGAGGCTCATCAGCATTCACAGGCTCCAATGACCTTATAACCTGATGACAACTCTTGGATTATTTTGCCAGAATTACATTTTACTTTACTGTAAGATCACCAGTTCACGGTATTTTAACAGGGAAAGCATATTAAGAGCGCACATTTTGCATGTTGTACGTGTGTGTGTCAATCAAGTAACTGAATTGAGATTCAATAAAAAAAGAGGGCGTAAACGAGGCAAAGCGAGTGTGTAGACGAGACGTGCATGCAGAGATTTAAGGCTGTATGCGCACAATCCTGAAGAAGGTGCAAGAGCTACAAGAATATCACAGGAAAGCAACACACAAACACACCCCCTTGGTATTGACCACACACACACACACACACACACACACACTCCTGTCTCTCCGTGACGATGCTATTCATATTTAAAGAGTCTGTCTTTTAAGTGAACACAGCATGGAACATCACAACCTGCACACACACACACACAGACACTGTGTCTCAGCAGGCAGGTATTCACTCAAAAAGCTTTGCCCCGATCACATGATCACACTGCAGCTTTAACTTGCTCACAGTAATGCAGTCAGTTTTACATTGTAGCCTCATATCCTGCATAAATACGCAATATCTTTAATATCTTGAAGTTGGTCAAACTTTATGAAATGGCGTACTGGCCACACTTTCCACTGTTGAACAGCTTGATTAAAGTAAATCCTTCAAGTCTGTTGCTAGAATGAGACATAAAAAACATGTAAATGTAAATACAGATAAGCACAAAAAAAAAAGACACTGACGGTGCTGGTGAGAGAAACAGGCCACATCTTGTCATTGGGGGTCTACATTTGTGTGGATGAATGAAGTGGAAAAAGGGGCTTGAGAAGAGAAGGGGAGAACGATCAGTCATATTCATATCTGAAACACAACTGAGTGTCTGGTGAAAAAGTCACTTGGTACATCTGGATCTGCTGAGTGTCTACAGAGGAGGAGTTAAAGGGAAGGAGCGAAGGAGCGAAGGAGCGAGGGAGGGAATAAAGTCGATTTTATAGTGTTGCGCAGTGCTTCCAGGATCCCCCTACCTCCTCAACTCCACCTCCTCCAACTCTCTCTCTCTCTCTTTCTAGATGTCCTTCTCTCTTTCCAGCCAGAGGAAATCTCCTCCATTCCCTGCATTCCTCTCACATTCCAGCTCTGGGTTAACCTCCTCTGCCTCTCTCTCTCTCTCTCTCTCTCTCTCTCTCTCTCTCTCTCTCTCTCTCTCTCTCTACATCAACTTCACCTCCTTCTCCTCCTCTTTCGCCCATGGCTGTCTGTCTGCTTGTCTCCACCTCTTTACTTCTATCAAGTCTTCCCTTCCTTCTTCTCTCTCAGGGGTCTCTCTCTCTCTCTCTCTCTCTCTCTCTCTCTTTCCATATCTCCCCTCCCCCTCACCCCTCACTCCTTCCCAGCATGCTCCAGTAGGCCAGTGGAAGCAGGGGGCTCGCCTGAACCCTCCACCCCCAGCAGGGGCCCTCCAGCTCAGCCTTGCTGGCTGGCAGGCTCCCTGGCACACCTCCAGCGCGCGTGCGGGCACACACACACACAGCTTATTTTCTTCTCTGCATGCTTGCTGTCTCTTTCTGGCTTCTTTCTATCAGCCTCTCCTGCCTTCAGTCTTTATTCTCTCCCTTAACACACTCTTTCCCCCCTCCTCTCATTTATTTCTGCTGTTGTCTCAGTCTAATTTTGGTGATGCCTGATCTCTGCTGTTAAGCTTTGTCATTTACTACAAGAGCAGCACCTTACTGTAAACAAGAACTACACATTTTCTTTATAATGTATCATATATGTTGGCAGAATTAGTAATGCTGATGTTAGTATGCTCATTTTAAGCTACTTTTACAACAGTACATGCAGTAGAGTGAGTACTACAATTAATAATAAGAACTGCATATAAGTATTTTGTCTAATTATTACAACCTAGACAATCCACAAAGCACGCAGACTACAAAGTAAAGTAGTCAGACTGTAGTCTGTCTCCGGGACAAAAAGTTGCACTTGAACACACCATAAAAACTGGCCACAGATGCCCACAAATGGCCTGACACTGCCAAGAGGCCAGCAGTCTGGGAATTTGCCAGCTCAGGACCAAGCAAGTTTCCTGTGACACTTTCATCATGACTCTTGTGGGAACAAAAACCATAACATTCCCTACTACAGCATACTGATACTTGCAACATTTCTATTTTTGGGATCCAGTGAGGTAACCTTATCGCAAAGGGCAGAATGTATCATTAGATGTCTGAGCAGCAGGCCTGTGACAGCCAGGTGTTTAAATATGGCGTTCACAGTCACCAGATCTTGGACCGACAATTTCCACAGTACTTTCCAGCACTCTCATTTAAACACCGAATGAAGGAATAACTTCAATCAGACAAATTTTCACCCCCCCTAGTCGAGATGCACAAGGATGCATTGAAGCTGCTCGGCTCATGTCACTGAGAAAATGTACTATAAACACTCAACGTAACATAAATGTAACATTACAGATCTTAGGCGGGGATACTTTTTCCAAAATGATTTCATAAATGTGTACATGTGGTCCATTTGATCTCTTTGTCCCTCATAATGTTATGGATTTCTTATGGATTAATGTTGCTTTTCTCTTTAATTTGTCACCTTATATTTAACTGTAAGAAATGACAATGCAATACATTATTATTATTATTTGTTGAGGTTATTTATAAATACTGTATGTTTACACATATTTGCCTCTAAGCTGCAGCCATATGTCAACATGTGTGTATACCAAAAACAAAAATGTAGGGTAACAAAGCAAACTACATATTTATTACAACCTTTATTCTGGATGTTCTTAGTTGAATGTATATGCATGTATGAAAATGGGCTGACACACACACACAAGGTAAAAACAAATAATGTTACAACAATAACGCCGATGTGAAGAAGTGAGAATTTCTCTTTTGCCTTTGTTTTTAACAAAACTGCCAAAAAAACTGTAATGAAACACTGATAAGATGAGAGAGAGAGAGAAGGAGACACAGAAACCGAGAGGCCCTCAGTAATTTGGTATTTCCTTTTTAGATGAGGAGGGAGGGTGCGGGGTGGCCAATGCCCTCGTTTTCACACACACACACACACACACACACACACATACACACACATACACACACACAGCTCCTTTAATGACCCTTACATCCGGCCTTGGGCATTGAGGCCTCAGAAAGAGAAAAGACAAAAGATAGATAGATAGATAGATAGATAGATAGATAGATAGATAGATAGATTAGGTGGGAGCGGAGCTGTACGTTCAGACAGGTATGCACTGAGGGTCGGAGGCGACGGTTCACACACTCGATACCGACACACTCACACAAAAAGCTACAGGAGTTCAACTGGAGGTTAGACCTCCAGGCTGCTCGGCTCAAAGAGACACACAGAAGGAGAGAATTCATAAGCAGCTGATTCAGCGTGTTGCTCGGAGGTGTGATTACTGCTGAGCGGTGCGGGAGGAAAAACGAAGGCCGAAATCTTCAGGAACAGTAATTTCAAGAGGAATAAAAGGAAATGAAGAGTGTAGAATTCGGTAGGGGAGATGATTTTGACATGGTGGGCAAAAACAAACAAAAAAAAATAGGACAAAGACAGAGGGCGCTGAGTGAGTGATGACTTTTACAGCTCAAGCAACAGCTGAAGATGTTACTGTGTCTCCAGACTGTCTCTCGTACGAAAACACACACACACACACACACACACACAGCACCCTGACCTTGCTGATGGCAGCTGTTGACGTCACTCTGTGCCCCATCCAGAGCTGCAAACTCCCCACTATGGATACACACATACACACACACAAAACAAAACACAGTCACAACAAATACAGGCCAAAACCTAAAACAACCTTCTCCTATAAAATACAAAGTCTTTTCATTTGTCCTCAACTAGACAAACGCACCAAAACACAGTTAGACAAAGATGCAGCATTTCAGAGGAATATCGATCTCAAAGTCACCAAGGTTACAAGCATAAACTGAATAAATAAGAGGCTGATATACTTTAAACGCGTAACATTGCATTCCTTTTGATCCATTTCTTGTAAGTTTTCAAAGCTCTTGCTGTTTGAGGGTTATGCTGGTTCGCTGACAGGAGATAACAAGATAAAGATCACAGACTGTATTGACACTATCAACCCCCTTATTCATCTAAAAGCTCCCGCCCAACGTGGGGCTCGAACCCACGACCCTGAGATTAAGAGTCTCATGCTCTACCGACTGAGCTAGCCGGGCAACATGCATGATGACAACAGGTAAGATTTCCGACTGTGATTAATTTACAGAACATGAACACTCAGAGTGATCAATTCTGACATTCATTTTACTCAAACGTAGATCATAAGCTTATAATTAAAGAAGATTGTGGTAAGTGACAACAGATCCTCAAGCTGCTGCAGTGATTAAATCTCTGAGTCCACACCTCAGTTGGGAGGCCCAAAGTTCCTTTGCTGAGTCAAATCTTGAGTTTTTTAAACGGCTATTCGTCTTCAGGTGACACTGACAGGATATTCTCTCTTCATCCACCACTAGTCCAACGGAAGGTGACTCAAAGTGTCAACAGAAGTACCCATAACTTGCAACGCCCAACTCACGGCCATGAGATTCAAATTTTCACGCTCTACCAACTGAGCGAGCCAGGCAATGCATTGTAAAACGCTGGGTCACATTTAGAAGTAGAAGCAGAACACTCAGAATAGTGACAGGGCGGATCAGACACAGATCGCAAATTTATAGACAAAGAAGATTGTTGTTGGTTAAAGTAGACCATTGAGGTACGCGGACGAAACCTGAAAGTAAAATCTTACCAGCTAAGCAAGCCGGACAAGTATCCGGTTATCTATATCACACAAGACATACTGTATAGCCAGGAAGTTATCAATTTTTGAACTAGCTGCACAACTTCAAGTGAATCGTCAAACCAACACAATGCAGAGTAGTCACAGTAAAGAGAACAAAATATTACCATGTGTGAAAATCCTCCGTATGACCAGGAATTCATGTAAAGAAAAATCTTTTCAGCACGAACCACAAGTACAAATTCAAGGTAAACTTCGTAAACTTGATTTTGAAGAAACAAAGAGACAGAAATCTGCATTGTCATCAGGCTACAGGGATGAAATGCAGGCGAAAGCTCTGCCTGGAGCAGGAGATGAACCCACACTTCTAAGTGGAGACCAGGACTCCCTTGGCTAAAGAAGGAGTCCAGCCTTGGGCCTGGTGCCTTAGACCACTCAGCCATCACCACAACTGAAAGGCATACTTCAATCTGGGCCTAACAACTTGCATGTTAAAACAAACTACAGTTTTTTTTTTCCACATTTATAGGAAACATTCAAAATGTGTGACAACAGTTTTAGCATTAGCTTGTTCTGTCATGTTTCTGCCTTTAAACTTTAGCAAGTGCGTAGTTTCTGAGATGCTTTTGCCTTTTAAATATGAATAAGGCTTGTGAGAAAAGCCTGAGGTTTTAAAAGTGAAATATTTTCTTCACAATGAGCAGTGTGCCTCTTGTTTAGAGAGGATATAATTTCAGATCATAATGAGGATTCAGTCTCCTCACTGTGAACAGTCTGCAAGAAGCTAGACACCGTATTTTAGAGAAGCACTCTGAAGGGCTGCAAGCAGCTCTAACATGGGGGACAATGGAGGCTATCCCAATATAAACCAAAAGCTCCTTCTCCCAATGTGGGGCTCAAACCCACAACCCTGAGATTAAGAATCTTATGCTGTACTTCTTTAGTAGGTGAGTATTGAAAGTACTTGCCCTGTTTGTTTTATGCTTACTAAAGATTTTCACCTTTTTTTTCCAGATCTCCTTGAATGCGGCACCTTAGACCATTCAACCATCCTGACACCTGAATATGAAAGATCTCTCTGAACTCTGAAATCTCTGAACTTAACAAGATCTATCTATCTAACCATCTCTCTATCTATCTATCTCTCTATCTATCTATATGACAGCCAAATGGATGGACAGATGAAAAGACAGACAGGTAAAGGATGGATGGATGGATGGAGGATGGATGGAGGAGGGGATTTGACGTCTTTGATCCTCCCAGCAGAAATAATCAACAAAGCCCTGGAGCAGGCCAGCTAGACCTTAATATGTGTGTGTGTCTGTTTGGTTTGGTGTGTGTGTGTGTGTGTGTGTGTGTGTGTGTGCCGTGGGGTTTTCTGGCTACATGCCAAGACCAGCTCCCACCAGGAGAGAGATCAAAGACTCTCTCTCTCTCTTTTTCTCTCTCTATCTCTATCGACCTCTCTCACTCATATTTCTCACACTCCTCCCTTCTCTCTCTCTCTCTCTCTCTCTCTCTCTCTCTCTCTCTCGCTCTAGAAAACACTCGTTATTGCTCTTCCTGATTTCTTCGATATTCTCTCGCTTTTTTTTCCTGCCTGAGGGCAGAGAGATGAGAACAGTTTCCTATGCAAAGTAGAAGAGAAAGAGACAAAAAGACGTGAAAGAACAAAGCAACGCAAAACAAAGTAGGTATTGCTGGCTTATGTGTAGATGGACATAAACACACACACACACACACACACACACAAAACTACTGACCTGTGCTTCAAAGCCCTCTTGGCTGCCAGGTTGTCATGGGAGCAATTGTTCTGGCAGGTGTGTGAGCAAGAGAGTGTGTGTGTGTGTGTGTGTTTGAAACTGTTCTTGTCTCCCTTTAAATTGGACAAATTTCATGACAACACTTACATTTCAGGCACGCAGCGCAGACTGAATTAGCCCGATATGCTGAATGTCTGCTGTTTCAAAGCAAAAGCTCCAATGCAACTGAATGTTCTCATCTCTGACACTTCAAAATAAAGCACATTTGCAAATCGACCAATCAAATGTAAGAAATTCTATTGCTTCATTGTCGGTTCACTCCAGAGGTCAGTGTGTACCGCTGAACACGGAACCTGTTCACGCTCAGCTTTCTTTCTTTGGTTGATTTTTTGGGGGGGATGTGAGAGAGACATGAAATAAAAAAATAAATCAACAAAATCAGATCCTGACTCATAGCTCCAAAAACACTGGATCCTACATGTCCCCTATGCAGCTCAATAGTGCCTCTTCATTAGACCTCGCTGGCTTAGAAAATGCCTGCACTCATCCATCCATCCATCAGTCCATCCATCCATCCATCCTGTTCATCTTAGATGGTGGCCTGTATGACTAAGGCACTGGCCATGAACTACAACATTTCCAGTGTGCATCAGGGCTGAGGACCTTTGCTGCATGTCATTTGCTATCCAATGAAGACATGAAACGGCACAAAAATGAAAGAAACCGCTCAGCATGGTGGACTGAACCAAAACCAACCAGTGTTAGGACCTTAAATCGGCCCCGCTTAAGACGAAGGTCAAGAAGTCGGGCTGAATAACAGTTCAAGTTAACTGCAAGGTGGAAGAACCAGATTACTAATATCTGATTAACAGTTACATGTCAGCTGCTGCTACACAATGCAAAAGATGCAAAAGCAAAACAAAACAGCAGCACCGTCCTCCTTTGTGACTGTCACAGAGATCGTCAGCGCCGCTCTTCAGCGTTCTCCTGATCGGGGGAACTGAAGCTCATTTGCACTCTGTGTGTGTCTGCATTCAGCATAAGAGCATCAGCTAAATGTCTAAAAATGTAAATGTAATTGTCAGGATAATGTTATTTTCCCATGGAGGCTCACAAAACGCTTCGGTCTTTGTCATTAAACCAACACACAGTGGCTCCTTTGCAAACAAGGACTAAACTTTCTCTCCGCCTGTGACTCTTATTCCTCTATCCATCTTTTCGTGCCAGCAGCAGCTTGCAGATTGGTCATATTCTCTCTCTCTCTTTTTTCCCTGTCATTCTTCATATGCAAATAGGGAACTTAATTCCACTCCCACAATCCAAATCAATTCCTTCCCTCTATCAGTCCTGCCTTTCCTCATTCCTGCTCTCCTCTTTTGTCTCATGTTGCCTCTTTAGCTCTGTCATTCACCTCTCTGTCTCTCTGCATCCATCGCTCCTTCTCTCCACCATCTTTCCTTTCCTATCCCACTTTCTGTCCCTCTCTGCCGTGTTTTTCCTCCCACACACACACACACACACACACTCTAGCGCTAGTCATTCTACTTATAGCCTCGCCATAAATCAACCTGTCATTCTCCGTCATGCTCGCTGGATCTCACTGGGGCTTGTGCCACACACACACGTATGCACGCACCGCACACACACACACACACACACAGCCAGGGAATCCGACGTGAGCTCACACATACACAAGCTCAAACATGAGTACAGACACACAAATGCTGACAAATATAAAGATTCAAAACAGATCTCTCTCTCTCTCTCTCTCTCTCTCACACACACACACACACACACACTTCTTGGGCGACCTAAAGACACTCAAGGCTGATTGAGAGGGGCGGAGGGTGAATGATTAAAGGTAACAGAGATGTGAGCAAGAATAACAGGAAGATTCCCACCTGTCCCTGTACCACCCACCCACACACACACATACACACACACACACACACACACACATACACTCACACATACATACACACACACACACACACACACAGAGCAACTGAAATGATGTCCATTACCCTCAGTTTTACCCAACGGTCTCCTTAAATCCACCTCATCCTTTTTGCTCTCTGTTCTATGGGTTATGTCATTTACCTGATGATTTACAGAATTTAATCCATTGTAATTATATATATATATATATATTATGTTTAGGCAAGTCAGAGCACTTGATTAAGGTTAGGAAAGGAATGTGGTTTTGATTTTTCTCCATGTTGCATCAAGAGGATTCACAATCCATACAGCCCCTACCCTTAGAAGCTTGATTTGGATAAGAAAAATGTCCTGTTTAATGATGGACACATGGGGAAGACTTCTCCCACGATAATAATAGGACAACTTGACTTTTTTCATATGTAGCCAAAGCCAACCAGTTATTTCATTAGCCTTAACCAAACAATATGTGGCTCACAAGAACCTCTCTGGTGTCAAATTCCTGTTCTTTGTAAACCAAATCATCATCAGTTTGACAGAATTCCAACAATTCCAACTCCATATCATATTTGGCCAAAAAATTATCAGCTTATTAATGAATTGTGCAGAAGACAGAGTTGTTCTCTCCATACCTGCCTTTTTCTCTCCTTGTCAGAGTCTCCTTGTGGATGAACTCCTCCCTTTTTCTCTCTTCCTCCTCATCATATCCTCACTCGCCATGACCAATGCAAGAGCCTCATAAAGACCCTTAGGAGTCAGAGGATTTCATGGGGCTTTGTGTTTGTATTTGTGTGTGTGTGTGAGTGTGTGTGTGTGGCACACCGCACATGTGGCATGCAAGGTCACGTAATCCTGTGGCCTCCAGATACTGTTATTGACACACGCATACATACACACACACACAGAGCGCTCCATGATCTGCACTGACCTCACACGCACGCACACACACACACACACACACACACACAGATGTCCTCATACAACCCACATACTTTCTGGTTAAGAAGTGACGTGAATGTTGATCTTTGAAGCACTGTGCTGATGATGTTCTATATATTCAAAGCTCCTAACTAGTATTTCAGCTTATTCCTCTGTGCCAAAGAGCTCCATTACAGCCCATAAGGTAAATAAAACTCATCTGTGAGCGCCACACTGCATCATATCCATATCAGCATCATGCGCTGCCATCTTGTGAGAACTGGTCTCCTTTTCAGCCTCGTGACAATGAATTTTCCAGCTAATCCAAGAGTGTTTTGGAATAGTTCATTTAGCTTAACAAGTGGGAGAATTTTCTCAGACGCTAAAATGAACATTTAACCCTTCTGTTCATCAAAAAAAATTCAAAATCACTAAAACTGGAGGTGCGTAGTTTTAACTTAACAGGCAGAAAACTGTAATCTGATAAATAACTTGTCACTAAAGCTGTCAAATGTAGCGGACTACAAAAGCTGAAGATTTAGTGGAGTATGAAGTTGCATAAAAAGTGACAGTAAATTAAAAATACCTTGAATTTTTTATACTTTAATATATCAACTCTTATGCAGTTTCATTCTACCACACTGTTACAGTAATCTGGGGCAGAAAATAGCTCAGCCAGGATTTGGTAATCAAAGGCTACAGTCATGTAAAAAAAAAAAAAAAAATGCCAGACTGGTCCTTTAAACGTAGAACATGCCATGCAAAAGAAAAAAAAAACAACAAAAAACGCAAGCACGTACAAAGACACAAATACACGGATGTTGATTTCCAAGGTCGCATTTCAGGCATTTAGGACGTATCTTAAACAAGTCCTCCTCTCTGTCTCTGTGCTCCACTGCTCTCCTCCTCCTCCTCCTCCTCCTCCTCTGTATTCCTCTCTCCTCCTTCCTTTATCTCTTGCTGTCGTCTTTCACGCACACACACACACACACACACACACACACACACACAGTCTCTCCAGAGAGGTGCCCACTGCTCTGACCTCTCTCTCTCTCTCTCTCTCTCTCCCATGGGAGAGCTGGCTGTCTGCCCAGTTCTCTCTTGTTCTCCCTGCCTCACACTTTCTCCTCTTGCTCCGTGTCTTTCTTCTTCCTCCTCGCCCTGTATCTCTCTATCTATCGATCTATCTTGCTTTTTCTAATCTCCTTTTGTCTCCCCCCCTTTCTCTCTTATCCTCTCCTCTGTTGCGTATCTCACTTGCTCTTGCATCCTCTTATCTCTTCATCCTCTCTCCGCTTGGTTCCTCGCTTCTGCTCATCTTCCCTCTCCTCACCCTCTTCTCTTTTTAACCCTCTCTCTTCTTCCTACACGTCAACTTCTCGTCTTCTCCTCCCCCCCTTGAATATTTATTTCTAGGCTTCCAGGGTGTTGGCGCGGCTCTGCCTGGGGCTCCTCGCCCAGCTCATGCTGCCTCTCACCGGGCATGGCACCCGCAGAGGGTGGGCAAGCAAAGCTGGAGGGTTTTGTTGCGTGTGTGTGTGAACATGTTTGTGTGTATCCAGTGATGAAGAGGGGAGCTGAAAGACAGACCGACAGAGTAAGAAGAAATTTTGTTGAGTCATGCTTCGCTAGTGTGTGTGTGAAACTAATGATTATTAGAAGGTGATCTCTTAAAGTGTCTTGTTTCATCCGACCAACAACCCAAACCCTAATGATATTCAGTCATCCAGCTGTCATTTGATCAGCTGGAAGCAGCAGTGACTCTTCAAAACCGCCAATTTAAGTATTAACAAAATAGCTGCCAGTTAGTTTTCTGTTGATCAACTAATCGAATAATCAACTTTTCATCTCAGCTTCAATTAGGATAGATGAGATCATCAGCTTGTGAAAACAGCAACAGTTTAATGTTTCCTATGGAAATGTTACAGATAACATTAAACTGCAATAAAACTGTAATTAGCATCCAAAATTTCCAAATTATTATACCTGGGATGATCATAGCCAACAGGAGCACGCAGGCAGAGAGAGCGTCGGCACACCTGAATCCGGCTGCACGCAAAGAACAACAATTCCCCTGCTGGTCGCTAATGGCGCAGCCCTGCTGGATGGGTGGCAAATGGCCTGGACCCAACTATGCACGGTGGGAGGGAGGGGGGGGCGTTGGCGGAGCGAGGGGTATGGTCAGATGGAGGGAGAGAGAAAGCACAGGACATAACGGAAGGATGGAAGAAGGATTGCTGCGCCTCGAGAAATTAATTTGGTGATGCAAACCAAAAAAAGCACAAAGTCTTCACAAGAGAAATGGAGAGAGGAGAGGATGTGGGAGAGATGTCTTCATATATCCCCTCACTCTCCCTTTCAAACTTTCATTCAGTTTTCCTTCCTTCTCTTTCTGTTCTCCTACTCCTTTCCCTGTCACTCTGCCCTCTTATCTATCCCCCCGTCTCCTGTCAGTGTGCGTCTCCGGTGAGTTTCAGTGATGTAGCGCCCTCTGTCTGTGTCCACTGTCACTGCAGCAGCACGTTTTCAAACTTCAGCCCTCCTGGCCAAAAGGACATCAAACATTTGAGTCAGCCAGTTACTTGGAGGATGTCTGGGAGATGAGAAACAAGCCAGATGAGAATCAAAATAAAAACTGCGTGTTTTCCTTCCTGTCTGTGCACAATTTGTCTGAGGTTTTCCACATAAAGGATGTTTCTGTAGTTATTTACATGCATACATAATGTTATGATTTATGATCAATGGTGTCTTGCAAGCTCATGTAAAAGTTTCATGGGTTTGAAATAAATGAAATAAAGATAGATAAAGAGATATGTGACAAGATATGTCGCGAGAAGTTTAAGTTGGTTAAAATCTTGCTTCACTTCCACAAGCCAAAGAGAAAAATTTCCATAAATGTAATGTGCTTTTGAGCGAGCATGAAAGCTCACTCTTGACCCTGGAAAAAGTAGTTTAACAAAGTCTTAACTCAAGGTCCACTGACTACACCACTGTGTGCCATGGTTTCTTTTTTATTATACTGCAAAGATTAAATAACAAAACACCACATGTATCTCAATTAATGGCTTTGAATGAAACAGACACAAACGAAGCAAACAAAAAGATAATGCAGTGTGGCAGAACTGATAAGAGTTGTAATTATTTACGATGAGAGTCATGATCTAATGTCCACGGGCTCCTGCTGTCACTGTCTCACGTAAACCGAGGGTCCTTGCATCAATGCCAACAAGACAGATCCCCGCACATTTACTGAATGTAATGAACAGCACAATTCTGATCTCAATTCAAGCGGCGTGCGCATTTGACAGACGACGCGGCAGCGCGGCAGCGGCAGACGCTGATGTGAAATATGTGCTGCTGCAAGTGTTAAAATATGCAGGATGAAATTCGGGAGATATGGCGCTACAGAAGTGTTTTTAACCCCTTTCTAGTCGGAGATGAGCAGGGTGCGAAAGCCTCCCGAGCAGCTGTCCAGTAAAGCCACAGTCTGACAGCAGCTGCTGATGGATTGGAGAGCCCTGTTGACTTAGTGGTCAGGTAGTGAATCAAGATATCCAAACTGGTTTTGTTGCTCACCATCATCCATTGGTTCAAACACAGCCACACGGACATTCAATAGATTTATGGAAAATATGCTTGTTTGTGACACAAAAAAACCTCAAAAGACTCTGATGTTATTAAAGACAAAAATATTAGAATATCCACCTCACATAGACTTGCTCCATTAGTGATGGCTCAAAACCTACAACAGCCAGAGTATCCAGAGGAAAACATCAGTGCTGGGTCATTCTGCAAACCCAGGACTTCATCCAATGCCAAAGATTCATTTGTGAAGTTAGTGGAGTCAGTCAGTAGTAGTGAAGTGAAGTCAGTGAAATAAAAACACGTTTACATGTCAACAAGTCAGCATAAAGTCTTCAATCTGTCGACTAATCTGTTCAGTATATTAAAGTGTTTAAGGACGTCACATAGCCTGAAGCGTGGACCAAATATTGTTTATATCACCAAACTCTTCATCAGTTTTCCATCTTTCTTCAAAACACTGAAGAACTGTCTGCACCAGAATGTAAACTGTGTGGTTTTATGACGACTCTGTCGCTGCAAAACCAAAACACACAAAAGCTTTTCATTCCCTCTTTTTGCTTGATTTTGTTCATGTGATGCTATTGAACACATTAACCCTTTCAACAGCCAAAAGCAGGGTGTTGGTAGTGAGGGAGGCTGCAAAATATACATTTGATTTGCACTGATGAATGCAGTTCTCATGATTTTATAATCTCAGAGTGCGTGTTGTATTCAGTTCCACGGACGAGAGGGCAGGAACCAGGACTGTCAATGTGCATTTGGGAAAGGGGGCCGAGCTGACAGCAGTGTAAATGGAAAGTACTGTGTTGTTTCTTCATTAGACTGAAAAGAGTGAAATGTTTAATCTAAAATCTCTAAAATTAAACAGAACAGTCAAAAAGTAATGAGTTACACCAGGGTGAATATTTTTTTTCTTGCTTACCATCATTTTAGGATTGCGGCAATCGTTGTGGTCCACAATTTACGTGATTAATTGCAGTCCCTGCACTCTGTGGGAGTTCAGCGGAGGACATAAAGTAGCTCCGCATCATAAAACCACAAAAGAACAGGACAGGCAGAGGTGAAACTTCAACAGTCTCGTCGTTACCCAAAAAGCTAATCTGGCAAAGAGCCCGTGTCTTCTTCTAACGCATTGCAGTGCTCTGGTGGTGTCAAGCCGGTGCACAGGCAACCTCAGCCACAGTCAGCGCTAATAAATTATTTCAGCCAATCAGTGATGGATGTGTTTTGAGGAACAAAAAAATGTGTGTGTGCGAATCAATGTTGTCTGCCTCTACCTCTTTTTCTCTTTCCCCAGACAAACTGACTAATGTTCTGTCGATTCATCTTCTGCACACACACACACACACACACGCACGCGAGATAAGGGATGGATAAAGGAGAGGATGGTCAGAGGAGAGAAATTGGAAAAAGACAAGAGAGAGAAGGTGGAGATGAGAGAAAGGAGACAAATAGAGGAATGACAACGGAATGATTGAAAAAAGAACAAGAGAGAGGAAGGGAGAGCTGGCTATAGCTTGCAATCAGAAGCCAGATAGTGGGAATAGATTTAATTTGATGCTCTCTCTCTCCCTCTCCCTCCTCTGTGTGTGTGTGTGTGTGTGTGTGTGTGTGCGTGTGTGTGCTGACAGATTTGGTATTGCTTCAGTTCAGAGACTGGCTACAGAAAAACATACTCAGTAATTATCTAGAAAGAGCACCTGGGCACTGAGAATCTCATTATATTATAATCACCCCTTCAACACACACACACACACACACACACACAGCACATAGGAAAAGAAAGAAAGGGGAAAGAGAGGAATCAGACAAAAAAATAGGAAAGATGGCTGGGGGGGAGGAGGGGGGAGAAACAACAACAGATGAGAAGAAAAAGTGCAAGAATTCAAAAACAGCTGAACAACAGAGAACTGCTGCATGACTCGCAAACAATCAAACTGAGGGATTGTGGAAGAATAATTTGCTGTTTCTCTATCTGACTTTCATGCAGCGTATTTCAAAGGTCTCTATGAAATTCTCCACACTGTGCTGTAAAGCAGAGAGGCAGCGGCAGTGACTGCAAAGTGATCAGAAACTATGAGGTGTAAAAGAGAGAGTCACAAATAAGAAGTGATACAAAAACCCAGCAGTGCCCAGAGCGAATTTACTCGTTTTGTTTCTCCTGTCTGCATCTCTTCTTTGATCTGTTGCAGTAGCAGACAATGGCCAGTAAGAGGCAGCGTTTCCTCTCATCTGACTGACCAAAAGTGGTCTCCATTGCTCCTTTATTACCTTCACACACTCTCTCCCTCTCTCTTTTGACTGGACCCCGCCGCCCCCATCCACACTTGTCCCTCTCAGTCCACACACACGCACACACACACACACACACACACACACACACACACACAAGACCATGTGTACAGAGGACCAACCTACTGATCTGAACAGCTTCATTCATTGCTGTGTTTTGACTCACCGACAGGGACGGGTTTGAAATGATTTACAATAGGGGAGCACAGCAGGAGAGGCCAGGGCACACAGTTAATGTCCAAAACCCTGTCAGGTCATCTAAGGTGGCAAGAACAACTTAACTGTAAAAACATGTTATTCTCCGTCACCTTTTATGATATGTCAAAGATTTGAAGCCCAAACCCAACCACAGCTGAGCTGTAAGACGAGTCCTGGATGGTCACATGACATAAACATGACACAAGAGAAGCCCGGCTAGCTCAGTCGGTAGAGCATGAGACTCTTAATCTCAGGGTCGTGGGTTCGAGCCCCACGTTGGGCGGAGGAGCTTTTTAGACAAGCTAATGCAGGTCAAGTCTGACAAGACAAGACTCCAAAACTCAGGGTGAGGGTTCACGCTCCTCCTGACAGGAAAGCTGAGAAGGTTTGTCAGTTCTAGTCCCATTTTGGAGAACTGGTCCTTTGGTGTGGTGGACTGTATGACACATGCATTACGTTTTGTCAACCCTGTCATTTCACAGTGACAATACTCATACTTGATTTGTGAGACAAGTCATGGATGGTCACATGGCACAAAAGCAATATAAGACATGCCCGGCTAGCTCAGTCGGTAGAGCATGAGACTCTTAATCTCAGGGTCGTGGGTTCGAGCCCCACGTTGGGCGTCAATATTTTCAAAGGGGGCAAACAGCAAGCAGAAATCAGAGGTACCTGAGACATTAGTGTTTGTCTGGAGATAAATTGGTATAAAGACTTTCCTATCAGCAAACATATGTGATCTTGCACACTGAGATCACTTCTACGGAAACCCAAAAGAGATTATAAGATTCACAGACTCAAATGTAAGCAGGTTACTAAATGCTATACATATAACAGGAAACAAGAGGGAGCATGCCCTACTGTGACCTGATGTATCTTATAATCAGTGATCCAGATTTGATTGAGATGTTTCTATTAGATTTCTGCTAAGTGAAAGAGCAGAATATAAAAGCCTTAGTGTTGTTAAGGACACGTTAAATCGGATTTTTGTATTTTGTGTTGGTGTTCATATATGAACAGCTGCTTTGCTAATGATTTTGGCATTAAGATGGGCTGCTCCATTCATGTCAACATATGCACTGTCAGTACAGTAGATGCTCTCCACATCATGTTACATCTCCAATATCCAACATCCAGCGCTGCCTTTCTGACGTGTTGTTCTGTTTGCGTGATGTCGCTTAAAAAGGTAGAAAATCACAGTGCTTCAAGACCTCTTTAGAGCTTAATACCCACAATAACACACGTATGTGTTAAAGAAGAAGGAGACAAGCATTAAAAATGTGAAGCACCCTCTCAGTTATGCAGCAAACAAAGACTTTAAACAACTATACTTATTGAAAACCTCGGCGAGGCCACATGACACAAAGAAAGCACAAGCGTAGCCCGGCTAGCTCAGTCGGTAGAGCATGAGACTCTTAATCTCAGGGTCGTGGGTTCGAGCCCCACGTTGGGCGGTAGAAGTTTTGGAGGAAGGAAGGCAACACCAAAATGGAAACTGTGGCCTGTAGTTCAGTTTACCATTTGAATTAACAAGAACTTTCCAGTTACTTAAATACAACAAGCTCCATAGTCTACCCTCTGATATAGATAAGACCAGAAACACCATTCATGTCATTCAAAACGGCAATCTGGCTAAATCTACACTTTAACAAGCAATCAGCATCTAGAAAAGATTCAACAACAGCATAACTTTCGTGCTATGTTTAATTAGAGAGCTATTCTTTAAGACTGGATTGGTTATATCGAAGCAAACATAATAAAATGGTAGCCAAGTGTATTTAGAGAATAAAATATATTTAAACAGCCAGACCTTTCAGATCTTCCTTGGCCACCAGCACAGCTAGGTAATAATACAGAAAATGAACAAATGAAAATGTTTCAAATCTGATTCTATATGGTTCAGGTGGAGCTCCTTCTGTGCTTTTGATAGTACGATATAAATGAAAATAGCTGCATATTAAATTAAAGTTGTAAAACTCTGCATGTCATTATTCCATTAAGCTTTTTGAAGGCATATTCTTACTGTCACCATCAGGCTGGATTTTCTGTAAATGAAGTCAGTGGTCTTTCCTCAAGTCTTTGACACAGCAGTGTGCAGTAATTCAGCTCAATTCCCTCTGGTCTGATGCTTGTGGACATTCGGTCTGAGACTGTCTCCTCATACCAGTCTGCTGGATTTATAAAACAGTTTCCGGCTCTATAAAGTGCCCAATAAACCACTTTTACTATTAGTGTAGGACACTGCGAGCATACAGCTGGTGACCACTACTGCTGACCAAACGCGTGCACACACACATGCACACACACACACAGGCGGACATGCTGGCAAACATGCACAGACACACACGAGCCGGGACAGTCGCATACTTCACGGTCAGACACGTATTGAGGGCTGCTGGAGTCAGGACCTCTGCCAAACTCTAACCCCACGTCACCCCACCCTGCCGCCCCGCTGACATCACCATGTAGCCCCGAAACCGCCTGCCCAGAAGGACCTAAAACACACACACGCACGCACGTGCTGACATCGAGAAGGCAGAAAGCACAGACGGTGTAACGAATACCACAGGGTCACATTTTGGGTGCGCGCACACACACACACACATACGCAGCACACACACACACACACACACACACACAAATGGAGCAGCTCAAGTGCAGGCTGCTGCCTCCGAGTCAAGTCGTCATCTTGTGTTAGCGTCTTTTCAAGTGGCTGAAACACAACAAGATTAAGAAAGACAAGAACTGAGAGTTTTTCTCCATCATTTTTTTCTTTATGTGTTCGATGTTAAGATGAAAAAATCACATACTGAGAACCAGCAGGTTGCCACCACTATACTATGCATTACTTTCCCCAAACATTTTTGGCGGTCTTGCCTTCGTCAGTGTGGTATGAGGTTGTTTCTGGTTTCTGTCCGTCAGCCAGTTTAACAAAATACAACAGTCCTCAAGAGATGAAAAGGATTCTGAATGGGATCCATAAATACCAATACTTACAGCACAGCAACAATAACTGATCATTAACCGATCGTTAATGTTGATAGACTTAAACTGAAACTCAGGCTGTAATATTTAAAATAAAGTTAATTTTCACCTTAAACTGACCTGCTCATAATTTTCTTGACTCATAGATTTGTTCTTTGGTCAATAAAATTGTGAAAAACACACATCAGAAGTTCCCTGAGATGAGAGTGGTGTTTTCAGATGTCTCATTTTCTCTCCCCAACCATCCACAACCCAAAGAGATTGACTTTACGATGATATAAATCAAGTCTTCATATTGGGGAAGCTAGTTTTTGCTTTAAAAGGGACTTGAACAATAAATCGCTAATAAACAAAACTGAAGGTAAATCTTCTAACCATAGAGTAATTTTTTCAGCTCCATATAACATCAGAAAATCTTAAAAAAATAGCGACACCTTCGGCAAGATGTTTACATGCATGTTCCTCTGCCACACACACACAGGAGGGGCTGTCGCACACTGGTGTGGAAGGAAATTCCCAGGATTCAAGTCAACCAATCAGAGGCCAGCGTTTAAAATACTGGCTCTTCAACTGGAGAGCCGGAGAGGCCATCCTCTTCACAGGGACCACCGTCTGTGCGTGTGTGTGTGTGTGTTCAGTCATTAGCCCTCCCAGTGGGCTAAGATACACACATGTTACACACTCACCTAACACATCCAGTGCCTCCCCCGCCCATACACACACACACACACACACACACACACTTGAAAACTGCATGTGTGCACTTGAATTGCACACATGCATTTACACACAAAAACACACTCTCACACACACTCAATGCCGCGTCTCAGTGTCCCATTTGAACCTTTTCTTCATGCTGATTTTTCACTCGGTGAAACGTGTGCTTAACGGTCACTTTCAGAGCGCTCTTAAATCACAACGTATTCCCTTATTTCCAAATCCATTGTGTCAGAACATACGGGACACACACTCACACTTTACAATACACTCCTGAATGACCTTGAGGATCCATTGAAGTTTTCAGACGCCCCATCTTCTCAAATATCTGGCGTGGAGATACGCACACACACACACACACACACACAAACTCCTCTTCCCTAATTACCGAGTCCCGAGGGACGAGACACTCAAGCAGCACTTCAGTGTTTGGTAAAAGAAAAGGTCTTTCTCACCAGTTAGAGGGCACACAGGCAGACAGGGGAGTGACAAAAATATCAATACGAAAATGTTCTACACACAGATTTAATGACCCCAGAGAGGTTTAGAAATACTTTGAGCGCTGCGTGAATCTGGCCAAGAAAGCTACTTCATCAGAAACAAATTGACGTATTTCGGGTAAAACCATCTATTCCTCCATTTATAACAACTTCTGAGACGCGAGCTTCGGCAGCCATGGGCCAAAAGCATTCTTGACATTGTTTTTCTTGAGGTTTTGCAAGAGCGACACAAGCCTCAAAACCATCTAATCATGCTAAAGTGAAAATGTGGTCGAGCGGCAGTTGCGTGAGACGACATCAACGAGAACTGAAATTGTGGCAAACAAACCAACATGCCAATGTGAAACAGGAGAGGGGGGTGACAGGAAGTGAATAAAGAGCACACGGCATAAAAGAAAAAGAGAAAAGCTCACAAGGCGTAGAGATAAATAATAATAATAATAATGTTGTGATTGAAACCGCCAACAGGAGGAAAGAGAAAGAACAGAAGTCGAGCTGGCAGACAGGGAGGGATGTGGAAGAGAGATTATCTCTCTCTAATGGCCAACTTGTTGACAGCAACACTTTTCACCACCTCCATCTACACATCTAACATCACTATCTGCCCTCCACACACACACACACACACACACACACAGAGAGAGACTTCCTCTCCTGTTGCAGGGGTTTATCAGACCCTGGCTGTCAGTCTGCTCCACAGCTCAGGTGGGTTTCAGACTTGAGAAGTGCCAAAGCGGCCAGAGACGACCTCTCAGCTCTCTCTGCACGTCACCTGTTCAGTCGGATGTTTTCACACGAAACTCGCTTTTCTTTGCATGGAGTGACACACTCAAGTGGTCTTTTATTGTATTGGTGTTTTCTATTAAGTTTAAAGCATGCATGACTGCTGAGGTCGGGCCGAATTGCCTTTTCCTGAATGTTTTTGGCTATACTGAGAGACACATATGAACCTCTGTGTCGCTGCTTGATTACATGAGGGACACATTTTAAAAATAAAGCATGACTGGGTTTTGTTTTCTTTGTTTTCTTTTGACACGATCAGATTTCTAAATTGTGCCTGCATTTGAGCTAAATGCATGTGGAACAAACTTACTTGATTCTCGATTCTGAAGTTCTGAACAACAAAAAAAGTTGATCTCAGACGCGCTTCTCATGCTTAACTACTTCATGGGATTTTAAGGTTGTTTGTGAAGTGAACTGGACCAGAAAGGCGACCAGAAAGCCCCAGCAGTGCTGATCTGTGCACGCCCTATTCTCAAACACTGAACCTTTCCGACTTTTACTTAAATCACTCACACATGATCAACAACAACAACAACAACACATACATGCGTATTATCACACGTTTAAAGTTGAACGGATACTTTAAATATAAGTGCATGTCTGTACACACGTGTTTAAAATGCACCACTTCAGCATTACAACCTACCAAATGCTCCCTATGACTTAGGACTCCCGTGTATTTTCCCTGCTCAGGACATTTATTGGCATATTGTCTGACTTCACAGTTGACCTGTGAGCTGCAGCAGCCACCTACTGAACACAAAACACTCACAAGCCCAATAAAGCAGAACGTTTATACAGTCCAATAAACTAATATGTATGAGCGCCTCCCATCTGTTATCCTCCTGCTCCTCCACTGTCACAGAGTTTATTAATCCCGTGTTTATGAAACTTGTCAAAATTATAAGTGAACTTGTGTCCGGGAGTTACAGTCACACTTTAGATGCCGCACAGAGTCTGGCCCGGCTGAAGGCAAAGCAACTTCTCCATACTGAGAGAAACATTTGTGCAACATTTCGACCGAAATAGTCCTGGTCTCCACCGCAAAGCGAGAGGGCTGCCTTCATTTAGGCCGATGGGGTTGGCAGATCTCTCTCTCTCTCTCTCTCACACACACACACACACACACACACATTGCATTTCTCCACTGTCATATGGGAGCCAAAGTCATGAAATGAGCCCATTCTGTAAGTAGACTGTGACAACGGAAACATTGTGGGGACAAAATGTCTACAAGTTCAAATGGAGCAAAGTCCAAAAAGTCAGTGGACCAACTTTAAAACCAACTTCTAATTTTTTTTTCTTCCTTTGGGTTTCAGATATGTTCAGTGTATCCTGTTCAGTGTGCGCAAAGTAACTCACAGCAACGAGTACTCAAGTGTTAGGCTAAAACCTCTGCAAACTTATTAAGCTCACAACAACCGCCAGGACACACATGGAAAAGATAAAAACTGACCTAAAATATTACAAAAACACATAAAAGCAACCACAAAATCAAATCAAATCTCTCGAACCTCCACTACAAAGGTCTGACATTTTTACATTCCTCTCGTATATAAATAAGTATTAAAAATATAATGACATTCTTGCATTTCTTTGAAAACTTCTAAACTTTATTTTTTAAAACGAACCCATTTCTTACCTGGTCCGCTGTGCTTCAATCCAGTTGTTGCTCAGCTCTCCAACAAAAGTTTCTCCTCCCACCATCCGAAGCGCCCAAGTCCGAAAAAGCGTGAGTCTCAGCCCGGCTGTGAAACTGCAGGCAGATCGGAGTTTCTTATTTCTTTTATTGAAAGGGAAACCCCTTCAGTCAGATCCCACAGCAGTGACTGTGCGACTCAAGGTGTCACTTTTCGGACACTTCCTTTCACTGCTCGGTCACCTTCACGGAGAAAACACCACACCAAAGTCCTCCTCTGAGTCACAACAAGTCGATTTATGGGAGCGTATAGAAGTATAACGCAGCCTCCGGCGATCCGTCGACCTGTCAGTACCCTCCTCCTAAAAAAAGAAAAAAAAAGTTCCAGCTTGTCATGTGGAAACTCAGAAACAAAGTCCGGAACCAGAGTGCACACGCTCCTCGTTATGTGCGGGCGGCTGTGTGCGCGGTGTCCTCAGCAACAGGTGTCAGAAATAAAGTGAGATTTCTTCACGGCCATCGCAAGTTTCCAAACGCTCTCCAACTAATTGCGCACCCGGGGAGGAGGAGGAGGAGGAGGAGGAGGAGGATGGGATGTGAGGGGAGGAGGAGGAGGAGGAGGGACGGAGGGGGCTCTCCAAAGTTTTTACGCGTCGAGGAACACCAGTGAGGAGTGTGAGACAGAGAGGGAGACAGACAAAGCAGGGGAGGAGGACGGGGGGTGAAACAAAAGAGCTGCAGAAGTTTCTGTCTTTGTACGTGACGACTCTGTGGAGCTACACGCCTGCCCACCGGCCGAGAGGCAGAAAGACACGGACTGACAGGGAGGGCAAGTTGTTTTACACAACTACAGAGAGGCGTGCCCTTCGACCCTTTGCCAGACAGCCGGGGATAAAACTCATGTCAGGAGTGGGATTTGAACCCACGCCTCCATCTGGAGACCAGAAGTCCCTTTAGCTCAGGAAGGAGTCGCTCCTTGAGTCTGGCGCCTTAGACCGCTCGGCCATCCTGACAGTCGATAACGCGTCCTCAGTCGAACACAGTCTGGACTGTACAGAAACTGCAAGGCTTCAAAAATCATTAAGAAAGTGGCGCCTGAACTGTGTGTAATTCTGTAAGAGCAGGCGAGTGTAAATGTCACATTTCCTTTTAAACTCAAATGAGAAGATGGCGACCTTTTGCTGTTAACAAACGACTTAATCAGTTCATCAGTTAATTACTGACGATTTCCCTATGGGCTGGTCAGTTGTTTTCCTGTCGCGCGTTTCCAGAGCTTTGCTCAGTCTGTATGATCTACATGTAGACTACGCTTTCCGTGGATGAAACCTGCGCCTAAAAGGTGCATGTCAGGAGTGGGATTTGAACCCACGCCTCCATCTGGAGACCAGAAGTCCCTTTAGCTCAGGAAGGAGTCGCTCCTTGAGTCTGGCGCCTTAGACCGCTCGGCCATCCTGACAGTCGATGAAGCGTCCTCAGTCGAACACAGTCTGGACTGTACACAAACTGGAAGGCTTCAAAAATCATTAAAAAAGTGGCACCTGAACTGTGTGTAATTCTGTAAGAGCAGGCGAGTGTAAATGTCACATGTCCTTTTAAACTCAAATGAGAAGATGGCGACCTTTTGCTGTTAACAAACGACTTAATCAGTTCATCAGTTAATTACTGACGATTTCCCTATGGGCTGGTCAGTTGTTTTCCTGTCGCGCGTTTCCAGAGCTTTGCTCAGTCTGTATGATCTACATGTAGACTACGCTTTCCGTGGATGAAACCTGCGCCTAAAAGGTGCATGTCAGGAGTGGGATTTGAACCCACGCCTCCATCTGGCGACCAGAAGTCCCTTTAGCTCAGGAAGGAGTCGCTCCTTGAGTCTGGCGCCTTAGACCGCTCGGCCATCCTGACAGCGAGCCTGTCACATGTCCGTGCTTGTGTAATGTATGATTAAGCAAATAATGTCATTTTGCAGTAGTTTGCCAGTAGCCCAACTCAAATGTTAGTGACTCACGTAGTTAAGTTACTTTCCTCCTCATTTTTGTGCAGTGAACTACTGAACTGCAATAAACTACAAAGACGTGTAGCAGTGAAGTCAACTCACTACCATTTTTGCTTATGATTTCATGCACATATTTGATTTTTCTTTTATAAAATAGTTAAAACTACTACTTTTTTCAGCTTATTCCATCTTCCCTAACACTGTGTGCTGAAATCACTTTTGTGAATTTGGTGCCTCTCCTTATTGTGTTTATTATCAGCTCTTAAGAGGTTCCTCTTGTCAAACAAATCTAATGCCAAACATCATTAAATAAACCTCAGCTGTGCAGCTGATTTGACAGCTTCTTCAGTAGTTGTTGGTATCCTTTCGTTCAGACTGTAGATGGCCGCATGTGCAGTAGATACACAGATTTTATCAATCAACAGCGAAACAGCATCAGGGGCGGGATTTGAACCAACACCTCCAGCAGGAGCCTAGAACCCACTCCTCGAGTCTGGCACCTCAGTGCTCTGTGAAGCTGAACCTTATTTGTCCCTGTCGCTTGCCGTGGCAGACAGGAAGTCACAGGAATGGACAGCCGGATGAAGAAGGACAGAAGATAAAGAGAACGTCTTCACACTTCGTGGGTGTTTGGGCTGCCAGTGGCTAACAGCTTATTTTAGCAGCTCCGCTCCTCTCACATTGTTTTTATTTCCTCTCAAAAGTTTTTCCTACCTCTCACTGCCTCCTTCTGTCCCTTACATATTGCCAGTTTTCTCCATATACCCCCCCCCCCCCCCCCTCCTACAGTACAGTGATTCATTTCCTTTACAAACCATTTAAATCTGGGTGCAAAAAACATTCAGCATCCAAAGGCAACAAACAACAAATTTATGCTTTCGAACCACAAACTGAAATCATTAATTATTAAGCTTGAAAACATGTAATAGAGATGCAATGACGCTGTTTGTTCTGGTCTGAGCCCTGCCTCTCATCTCCTCTTGTCTCCTCTCCTCTCCTCTTCTCTTGTCTCCTCTCCTCTCCTCTTCTCCTCTTCTCTCATCTGCTCTCCTCTCCTCTTCTCTCATCTCCTCTCCTCTCCTCTCCTCTTCTCTCGTCTCCTTTCCTCTTTTCTTGTCTCCTCTCGTCTCCTTTCCTCTTGTCTCTCTGTTTTCAATGTCTCTAAACCACCTTTGCCTTCTTTTTCTTTTCGGTTGTGTGTGATGTGATGCATGATGATTGAAACCACATCTACCCAAAGCCGGCACAAACCTTCCCCACTCACTCAGTTTTCATTTCTCCTCCTGGTCTGTCATGTGTCTCAGTCCTTCAGTATATCTGTGTACTCACAGTACGTATGTGGAAAGACTGAGGGTAGACATATTTTACTGCTGCACGTGTTCAAGTGTTATCTCGAGGACATCAGTGGTTTTATGTTGTGAACCACCAATATCAACAGGATCTTATCAGCACTCAATCTCTGCAAAGAATGGCGTGTGTGTGTGTGTGTGTGAGAGAGAGAGAAAATTTCCAGTAAGGGAAAAACATTTCAAAATCATTTTATTTCCAAAACACAACAGTAATAACAGTGGTGGAGGAAGAATTCAGCTTGTTTCCCTCCGTAAAAGTACTAATACTCTCTTACATTTAAAGTCCTGCAGTGAAAATGACACTCAGATAAAAGTATTTTGCTCCACTGAGTAAAAGCACTCAGTGGAGCAAAATGCCCCCGTTTATATTTTTGATTATCATGACTCGTGTGTTAATGTAAAAGCAGGATTTGAGTGTCATAGTTGGCTGCAATCTAATGATTCTTTTCATCGTGGATTAACGTGCTGATCATTTTCTCCGTTAATAAACTTATTGTTTCGTTTGTAAGAATTCAGACAACTGTGTGAAATGCTGCCGCAGTTACCCAGAGCCCAAAGTGGCACCTTCACAATGCTTGCTCAATAAAATTGTGTTCAAAAATACAAAGAAATAGCAGCAAATCGACACATTTGTGAAGTCGGAGCCATGAAATATTTTTCTGTGAAACACAACACGAAACAATTTAATCTCAGCTGACTACCTGATTAATGGACTAATTGTTTCAGTTGTACTTGTGTGAACTATTACTTTTGATATGAAGTAAAATATCAAATCTTAGATGCTCCTCATGGTTATCTAGCAACTAAAGCTGTTAAATGACGCGGTCGTCAGTCTTTTTTCAGGCTCATTACCATTCACAGTTTGCTTTACAGTAATGTTTTCCAGCAGCGTCCATCAACAGTCCGCTTTAAAACTGGGATGATTTAGTGCGTAACGCTGACAGTTTAAAGTACACTTGATTTTGTAACTTTTCCAGTGCAAACAGTCTCAAAATCTGCTTTGTGTTAACTGATTTTCAGCATGCATTTGATTTTCTTTCTGCAGCTGAGTCCAATTGTGATCCGGAGGAAGAAAAAGATTCAGGTTCGCCTTATCAAGACACAACTCTTTGTTGCTCCACTTTGTCCTTTTCTTTCCAAATGAGCTATGTCCACTGTCAGGCTCTCCAGGACGTAACAAAATGTGAGTGGAGTGAATTTTTATACATACATACATTTGCATATTCAGACATTTACAGCAGACATGAAGCTGGTGCTCGGCGGTTTGAGCCTCCACTCTTTCCTGTCTCTCCCTCCTTTGCTCTCTTTCTCCATCGCATAAATCAGGAAGTCATACATGCGTATCTCTTCCTCCTCCTCCTCCTCCTCTTTCTCGCTCTGCCCATCCCTTCAGTCTCCCTCCACTGGCTTTTATGAGGACAGTAGATGGAGAAAGCAGAGCTGACAAAGCATTGCCACATGTGGAGGTAAACAAGGTCACATGTGCCACATGCACAGACCGTCATGGAGTCGCTTCTCGGCGTGTCTGATGTGTTTCATTGTGTGAAAAACCCCTCAAAAAAACAAAAAAACAGACTGACCTGAACAAGCTGATGATGTTTTGAAAATTCCCCACAAGTGGAAGTCAGAGGTCAGATCAGGGTCGAGGTTCAAGGTCAGTCGGGCTGGGTAGGTCTGTTAAACCAGATTTTCCAGTTCAATGAGTTAAACAGTGCTGAGCTGCTGCCATATGCAAAAATGCAAACATTAATGAAAAGTGTGTGTGTGTGTGTGTCAGCCACTTCCTCTCATGTGTTCCTGTGTGTTGATTTGCTGCAGATGAGTACAAGTCAGTCTATAACATCCAGACATGCACAAACGCTCACCTTTTTTAATTCTCATTTCTTTCTCTGGTCTCTTTTGGTACCTATTAAGCAGTGGTAGAACGTAAGTACTTTTACTTCAGTACCAAATCAAGGTACTCGTACTTTACTTGAGAATTTCCATTCTACTACATTTCAGAGACAAATGCTGTTTTTATTTAAATGTAGTAAAAGTAATAAGAATCCAAAAACACTGGATTTAATTACTGTACTGTGAGTAATTTTGTAATTTATCTGATAATACTTATATACTTTAAAGGTTTTGAATGCAGGACTTAACTTGTAGTGGAATGTTATCACAGTGTGGCATTAGTACTTTTACTTAACTATCTAAATACGTTTTTCACCACAGCTATTTAAATACGTTACCAAACAGGTCAGAACTTTCCACACTTTTAATCTGAATCTGTAGGATGAAGCCTGTGGCGTGGAATAATGTCACTGTTGTGGGCGGATAGGAAAATAAACCCCGAGTGACAAGATAAGAAGCACAGTTTAGTCTGCAGTGTGAAAGAGGGAGATAGACAGAGCAAAGGAAAGGAGGGAAAGAAGGTCAGAAAGGCAAGGAAACCACACTGCAGAACTTGATCATTTGTACTCAGTCATCTGCACAAAGATGAAAAAAGATCAAGTCCTGGCCAAAGAATTGTGTTTATTTTTTAGGACTCTCCTTAACTTTATTTTCATCTTGGGAAATGATAAATACTTGCACCACCTCCGGCCCATAAAAATCCTTCAGAAGAAACATTTTAAGAAAGAAAAATCAGCCTTTGGTGCACACAGAAGCTGTACAGCCTGTGACAAGGCGTCACGAAAAGGTTTTGAACCACTTCCAAAGTCAAATATCTGATGTTGCTGAGGCAGATGAAATGACAGACAGAATCCTTTCACAGTAAAATAATGATAAATCCATATTTTATTCTCTAATTCCGATTTTCAATCCACAGCAAAGCCACGGTGAGTCTCAGTCGTCACCATTTCCCATTTACCCAGTATAAAACGGACAACAAAATACTGGATTTTCAACACAAGCTCATATCTGATGGAGTCTCACTCCAAAATAACAACTGTTTGTCAAATGTTACACAAGCTCTTCTCGGTCATTAAAGCTTTTCAGCATTTTCGATCTGTGAAAAGCATTTTGGAAGGAAACTCCTCATTAACACCCATGTGGCTCGGAGCTTTCTTAATATGCAGCTTAGGCCCAAAATGAAAGCTTTCTCTGGCCTTCTTAGAAAACCTCATGATGGGGTAAAAATCAGATGTGAGTGTTTCCACCCCTCATCTTTAGGCTTTGTGTCCACCAGGTATTTCTTTTCAGGGAGCAGCGCTAAACAGTTGCATGTGGGCAAAAGCCACTCGTGGCTTCAGCACTCACTACAGTACAAGACTGAAACAAAAAAAGAAAAGCCATTAGAGGAGCTTTTGATTGAAGTTGAAACAATTTGAACCTCTGGCGCTCGGTGCTGTAAGTGTTTAAATCATGCTAAGGCTGCCTGCGCTGTGGGAAACATGCATCAGTGTCATTTCCACTGTAAACAACAAGAACAAGAAACCGGCTCGGACAAAATGTTCCCGGTGGACACAGAACCTCACGTAGGTGCATTATCAGTTCCCGATAACAGTCTCCTGCTCATGGAACAAATCTGTGGTTACTTACAAATCACAAAAGAAAAAGAAAAAGAAAAAAGATTTTGACACATTATGCAACATAGCAACGGATACTTGACGATATTTTCAATTAAACAAGATTCATGTTTTATATATATTACCAAAGGCAAAATATAGAGCAATTTCTTATATTCTGCCCACCCTCCCCAGGAGAAAACAAACAGAAACAAAAGTTTGCTTCAAGAAGGGAGACACACTCTAAAAGGATTGTCACAAAGGAGTAAGTGAGGGAACTCAAGCTAGTTTTAGCATGGACACCATAAACTGAACAAAGAGACACAAAACATCTACATTGGTGCGTTTCAATAAAGGGAGTATTGCGATATTTATTGTGCCTTTCATCAGTCACGGAAAGTAAAAACCGATGAGCGCGTCGCGTTCCCCTGACAAAAGCTTTGTGTCTGTTGATTAAAATTCTCTCTATACAATTTGCACAACTATGTAGAGCTCACTGCTGAAAGAGGCTGTAAGTTGGGACGTTTCATCAGATGTCAGACAAAAAAAAAAAACCTAAAGAACCTAAAAGTTAAAAAGTTAGCAGCAAATGATGTAAAGAATCAAAGGCAGCTGAAATAAACACACTTTTGTATCTGAACCAATCAAATAACAATGTGGTAACAGCGTGTAAGTCTGGCATCAGAAGCAACCTGGCAACCTCGACTCGCTCTCACCCTTTTTAATACAGTTTGAAAATCTTTTTCTCCCTCCATAAAATACATCAACCCGTGATTGCAAATCCAGCTGCTGATTGCCTGGAAGGACACAAGATGGCCGCAGCAAAGCGTCACACGGATGGCGAGTGCAGCGAAGGTGCCTTCTGCTTCAGAGTCATTAGGAAAATACGTGTTTAACGTCTCAACAAACATCAACTATTTCCGATTAACTTGCATGCCAACAAAGCAACTGAAAGTGAAGAATATTTCCTTCAGCGATGACTAAAGACACTGTGGAAGGATAATTTTCAGTCTTTTTAATTTTTTTTTGTCTTTTGCAGATCTCCCTTTCCGTCTGTGGAAAGGAGACGAGTGGAGAGAACGTCTCCGTCCTCGTGTCCAGTGCTGTTGCGTTTGTGTGTCATTGGGCTTTTTGGACACGTCTGATGTTCCTGCGTACGTGACCGAGTGTGAAATGTTTGCTCGCTTTCTGACTGTCGGCTTCTGTGTGTTCTCCTTGGTGTGTGTCAGCAGCTGTCCTCCAGAGCGTTGACGACTTGTTCCAAAATGTCGGGGCATCGGTCGGCGATCTGCTGCAGGACCTGATTGGCGTACTCCTGGAGCTCCGCCCCCTCCCTCTCACACAGCGCTAACTCCGCCTCCAGCTAGAGACAGAGAGACACAGAAAGGGGAGTGGAGAGAGTTTAGAAATACATAGAGTGTATCACACCCTGTGATACAGCACAGACAGTAATAAGAAATGTAAAGGAATAGTTCGACATGTTCCACCGAGTTTGTTTATTGTTTTATTTTAAATGCATACACAAGTCCCCGTAAAACATTAAACAAATGCGACACACAGGTAAACTAGTGAGCTTTGAGGTGCTGATGAGCAGATTTTCAGCTTTTATGCTAAGCGCAGCTAACTTACAGCTAACGGCTGCTTTGTCTTTAATGAGCAGAAGTGAACGTGTCATCAAACTTGTCATCCAGCTCTTTGGAAGAAAGCGAAATAAGTGTATTTTTTGTGTTCTTTCTTTAAGCGGGAAAAGAGAAGATCGACAAAGAAGGGACATGCATGTAAGAAAAGAGTTTTAAATAAAATATCAGTCAAGCACACAAGAACGAGCAGAAAGACAAACCCTCTCTTCGCAGCCCCGTGGATGATCAAGGAGCATGTTTAAGGTCACACACACACACACACACACACACACACACACATAGACACGAAGATCAGACTGTAATCTGAAAACACCACAATGTAGTTCTTTCTGCCCATACAGAGTGGAACATTTCTGTGAGAGAGCGCTGATGTTATTTTCTTTGGCTGCAGCCGAGCTGAGACGTCAAACCCAACTGACTTAATGACCAATACATCTGTATCAATAAGAGCAGTGCTCAAACAGTCGTGTAACACAAGCCCACACTTATGTGTGTGTGTGTGTGTGTGAGGCCTGGGTCAGACACTGGCAAAATATTTTCTTGTTAAGTCTTAACCTCGTACTTCTTCTTCTCATCTTTAAGCCAAAAAACCTCAGTGACATTTTATATTACAGCGGCTTTATTTAAGTGTAACACAGCAGTAAGTAATAATCCTGCTACTCATTAATGAGCATATAAATACAGTTTATTCTCCATATATTATATTGTTATGTTGTTATTTGGGATGGAAGATTACAGGTTTGTGACAGAAGGACTGTGTGTGTGTTGAGCTTGAAAGACATGGACCTGGCAGGCGGCGCCTGAGAGATGTTATCAAATTGCATTTTGGGAAATGTAGGATGTGTTTATGAGCTCAGGAAAGTCTGGATGTCATGGATGATTATTTTTTTAAAATGCTCCAACTTTATGGGAATGCAATACTTTGACAATGTCACTACGGTCAGCATGTACACAATATAAGAACTTGTTTTACGCAACAAATTAAATTCATTTTCTCACATCTCAACGTCTTATTGTTTGAAATCTCCTTCTTCATGTTGACACGAAGCCTGACGAACAATAAATATTTGCAAACACTATATTCTAAGACTGAAGGAAAGAATGAGAGACAAAGACTGAGGAGCGAGTGAACTTAATGGAAAAGAATGAGAGAGCGTGAGGGGATGCAGGAGAGGACGAAGCTGAGTGAGGGAGGCAGTGAGGCCCTACCACTCCTCACTTCACTGTGCAAATATGTGTGTGTGTGTGTGTGTGTGTCTTTGTGTGTAGGCACTATCAAACCTGAACAGATGAGCATCTATCAGCTCTGTCTACGCCTTCATTTTTTAAAATCATTTGCGACATTTAATCATCTGTATCCATAACATCTTCTGGTCAATATCCTCATGTTTGTGTTAAGCGTACACATACACTGACATATTTCCCGTGTGTGTGTGTGTGTGTGTGTGGGTGTGTGTTTGCAGGTAATTCAACTTAATGGCTTTGCATTTTAGCTGCAATCCCCCAGAAAAACATGGCAGTAAAGATAAGGATGTGAGACGACCGAGAGGAGATAAATGGTTTAGTGTGTGTCTGCAGTCTTCTGCTCTCTGACTCACACAGCCTTGACCTACACCAGAGGCAGACACTCGAAAAGCAGCATCTGAGAAATACTGTGACGATCTGAAGTTAAAACACCGTCTGCATATGAAGTTTTAAGAAGGGAATCAGCAGATTTTAACTGGCTTCATCTCAATCGGCGTATTTAACGAGAATCAAATTCAGAGCTGAGATCTCTGAACACGGCAACACTGTAAGACAAAGTTTCTGAAACGAATTCACTGGCACAGACAACACGAGCAGTGCGACAGGTTTCAGACACGACAACGAATGGCTGCCGATGCTTTTGGTTTGTAACCCCTTAAAATGAATCAGCGTCTCCTCGCGTCTCTCACAGACTGAAACATTTTAGTTTGAATATTTTTTTTTGAATGATCATCAGAAAATTTAACAGATTGTTTACATATTTTCTTATTTCATTATTCATCTTGCACCCCTTTAGAGGCCTTGACCTCTGATCTAAACAGCTTATTTGGTAATAGAATCAAAGACCTCGTGCAGTCAGTGGTTGGACCATGAAGCGGTTCTGTAAGAAGTAAACTGAGGACATGTTTAAAACCAGGCTGACTGCTTGCCCTAATGGACTTTATTACAAAGCTGCCACATCCTTAAATCACTACAATTAACACGCTGTGAACACAGTTCTCATAACAGACGTGAACGATGGCCAAAACTAAAAAAGACTCGCACTCCAATCCTCCGCGGACGAAAAAGTCCCCACGTTGCTCAGCAATAAACCTCCTCTGTTGCTACATTCACGCTATAAGCTCATTTATGGGCTGAGGAGATTAAATATAAACAATGATGCATGATACAGTTTCCAGTTATGAGGTGGAAGTTTGGACGTGGTGGTTACAAGCTCCCATGGATCACGTCTCATGCAGTCACAGTGTGCGGTCAGACAGAAATTTAGATGAAACAACATAAGTGGGCAGAGAGTTAGTGCCGCAGGATTCATGACTTCTCTAAGTGTGTCTGACTGTCAGGGCATGTGTGTGTGTGTGTGTGCGCGCGTGTTTCGGAGATGCATTTGTGTAGTTGTTGTGATGCAGTGTTTTGTGTGTTTGACATGACAGGTGTGTGTGTGTGTGTGCGCACAGTGAGAGGCGAACATGTATGTTGCAAGTGCAAGTTATGATTTAGTGAGTGACAGAGAGGATTGTGGGAAATCGAGAGATAGACAGAGGTAAAGGGTGAGAAGTGTGTGTGTGTGTGTGTGTGAGACAGAGAGAGAGAGAGAGAGAGAGAAGGGGAGAGAGGATTTGTTGAAGATGATTTTTACTGCAGCCATTAAAGCTCCATTATCGTGATGGATCATTATCAGTCTTATCAGGGGCCTGGAGACACACACACACACACACACACACACAAATGCACATAGTCGAGGCCTCATTTTGTGCACAAACACACGCATGCACACACAGGTTATCAGCTTGAGAACAAGGATGAGTGTGTGCGTGTCTGTGTGTGTGTGCACGCGCGCACACGCATTGACCCCTTAACACACATTGCAGGGCTTGAACCTCTTTGCAGAGGAATGCTAATGTTTTCTAAAGAAACCATAACTCAGCAGAGGGAGAGAGACAGAGAGATTAACAGAGAGAGAGTACAAATATATGATCTAACTGCAGTGCATTAGTCCATCCTCGTGCAGGTCAGCCGCCTGGTGCAGACACACGTCGCACAAAGTTTTCATTTGTAGATGATTCAGAGGTCGGAGGTGTGTTTTTCATCAGAACTCTCCGTCTCTGTCCACTCTGCATTCACCTGGTTTCAAGGAAATGATGTTCTATGAATCATGGGGTCCAGTCCCATGTCTCTGCAGATCAGGCCTTCTTAAGGAGAGGCCCACTGACCCACTTCCACAAACTATTATAAAAAGAAGCGCTGCACAGCTGAGAGTTACGCCCATGGCTGTTCTGAAAGTGTTCTTCTGTTTTGCTTAGAAGCGAAGAAAAGTTATTTTCCTATTAATGAAACAAGTACCTTTGAGAGCCAGAAATAACTATAGAAAGTTAAAGGTAACTGTCTAATTGACCTGTAACAATGCAAGTTCAGTTTCAGATCTAATTAACACTCTAGAAATTTTGTCCAGTCTTTACCAACAGTGGTACATGACAAAAAAAAGTTGTTCATTAGCTTTTGTTCCCCCATAATTGCAGGACTGCCCAAACTTAAGCATGTAACCAGCCACCAGCCACCAACCATCGGCTGCTTCTGGAAACTTTCGCGACAGCCTTACAGAAAACCAGCAGAAAGGCCTAGGAGACGGAGAGGAGGATGAGGGTCAGGACACAGAGACCTGAATTTTGACCTCATATTCCTCAGCATCGGCGTAGCAAGTTGCACGAGCAAAGATACGATCAGAAGGTTTAAAGAGGCTCCAGACTCCTCAACAGCGGCCCTGAGCAGCAGTATAGAAACACCATTATGAGTAAGAGCAAAGGGATAAAGTATAATAGGCCTGTATTGACTATTATAATCCCTGTCTCTCTGCCTGTCTCTATTTAAACCATTAGGTTCTTACAGGCTTTCACTGTATGCAGGCTGCTTTTGTAAGTTGGCTGTCTGCACTGCGCCAAGCCCAAAAGCGCCTGAGTGCCGTGACTGAATGTGTGTGTCTGTCGTAGTCCGGTACAGTTGTAGTCGAGGCAGCTCGGCTAACGAGCTGCCGTGGGAATACAGCGTGAGGACTCGTAGCTACAATTGCTCCTGAAGGAAAAATACTGCAGTCCTTTAGCACTAACAGCTGAAGAAAAAATACAAGGGTATGGTGTGTGTGTGTGTGTGTGTGTGCGTGTGTTGTGGGCTCTTCGACATCACTTGGTAGTTTTACTCTAACGGGATCTTTAATCAGCCAAATGGACTATAGGAACATATTCATATTTACAGGCTCGGCCTCTGGGAGCACTTAGTAAGGTGGGGACAGACGATTAAACACATTCAGATCTGGGAGCTGTGCCTTGCTCATGAGCCCTGGTGTTCAACCCCCCCCGACCACCCCCTTCTCCCCAACCCCCTCGAAGACTTAAACATTAAACTGGTCCTCCAGGAGTAACTGCACCAGGCTGGACTCACAGCACTAATGGCTGCAGAAATAAGCAGACTCCAGCACTGAGTGTGTATAGGTGTAGCCTCCCAGTGGGACAATCTGAAAACATGGAAGTCATTTAGTTCAAACTGATTCACACTGTTAACGTTGTATAGGAGATTTCTGGGGTTGGTTTACTTATTGGAATGCCGATTATGCTGCAAATCCAGAAGCGTGACAAAAGAAATCCTGCGGTGCTTCTCCAAGCAGGTGATCCAAGAAGATAGATGCTAACCATTAAGCTTAACCTAAACCAAGATACATGCAGAAAAGCAATTTATCTCAACATACAACAGGCTCCAAGAGCTATTTAACTCATATTGAACAAGGTTTACCCTCGCATGTGAGAGTAGTTAAACAAGCTGCAAAGTCCGTGGCCAATATTCAAATTTGGGAGCACAAGTGATAGAAAAACAGCAACATGAAGTGAACTTACAGGCTGCTTATGCATTATGCTGAACTTGTTCAAACCAAATCACATTTTCCATCTTAACTGTGTTTAATAATGTGGAGATTGTACAGTTTATATGGTTCAAATTGTCCTCCTAACCCATACATCATCCTGCTATGCCTAAATCTCTATCCCAAAATTAAGATTTGCTCATCAGTGGTGCAATAAATAAGCCACCTGCTTATATAACATTTTGATATGATTTTTAAATAAATAATAATAACAATAGTTATGATCATAAAAAAATGGCCATCTTCAAACGGAGAAGTAAGAAAAAAGGAACAATACGTCCTCATCTTCTATTCCTTTGCCTTCCTGCTGACTTTGCAAGCCTCACCTCATAACCTAAAGTTTATGTGTAGTGCAAGCATGAGATTTGTCCCAAATAAATCGATTCATTGAAGTCTTGTTTGGTGTTTGTAAAAGTCACAATGATTTTATGGCAGTCCTGATATAAATTCCTCCTGCCCGGCCATGTGGCAGTAAAAGGAACTTGTCGAAGGAAATGTCTGCAGCAATAAGGCAGGAGAAACACATGAAGTTGGACAAAGACAACCATTGTGAACCAAGATTTACCAGCTTCAGATAGACACGAGAGAAGTGTGAGAGCAGCAAGCATGTTTCTGCATGTTTTCTTTTCTTAATTTAAGTCTTTGGCCTTCATCTGCTATCACCAGCTTGTCTTCCATTTACACACAATGGAGGACTAAGAGACAGAAGGATGGAGGACGGAAAAATATAGGCAAATGTTGAAGTGGGAGCTGAAAGACCACTGGAGTGAGTCAGAATCAGACTGATCAAGAGTGAGTGGAAACAGAAAAGGCGAAGACTGGCTAAAAAAGAAAAAGATCTCACAGAACAGAGAAAAGGAAGAGAGAAGAGGACAGAAATCAAAACTGATAACCAGAGACAGAGTGAACGATCAGGGAAGGAAAAAAACATATGCCTGTATATATATATATATATATATACACACACACACATGTATATATGTATGTATATATAAAAAAGTCAACTGCTAAAGCCATTAAGCCTGGATTCAATAAATCTGCATAAAAACCCAGCAGTTAGCCCGTAATGACCAGCGAAAGCCTGCATGTGTGTGTGCGTGTGGCTGCGAAATGGCCACTGAGGGTCGAACATGTGTGTGAGTGCGTCTGACTGTCTCTTTTTTTTTCTCAATGTGTGTGTCTGCTGTGTTTGTGTGTGTGTGTCCCTAATGGTCGTTGAGGTCCTCTGCGTCGTATTTAGAGAGAAAACAATCATCCTTGGAGCAGGAAGCAGAGCTGCCTAATGAAAGCCTAGAGAGACCCTAGACCACAACGCAGCACAAATGGATGGGTCTGAATCTCTGCTCCACACAATCCCCCAGCTCTCTGCCCTCCACCTCCTCCATCCTCTGTCTTCCCTTCACTCCACTCCATCCACTCCAGGCTTATGGTTTCATTTGCTCAGACAAAAATAAA